>NC_138194.1:53822579-54383656 GCF_964194105.1 Spermophilus citellus | reverse complement strand
CTGGATCACTGAGTGATACAGGATGCTGCCTCTCTCTGGCCTGCCATCTTTCGTCTCACTTTGTTGTATTTTTTTAAGAGTTGCTTTGTGGCATAATATATGGTCTATTTTAGAGAAGTATCCATGTGCTGCTGAGAAGAAATTGTATTCGCTCATTGAAGGATGAAATATTCTCCATATGTCAGTTAAGTCTAAATAATCAATTGCATTATTAAGTTCTATAGCTTCTGTTGTCAGCTTTTGTTTGGAAGATCTATCCAGTGGTGAAAGAGGTGTGTTAAAGTCACCCGTACTTATTGTGCTGTGATCACTTTGATTCTTGAACTTTTGAAGTGTTTCTTTGATGAACATAGATGCTCCATTGTTTGGGCATATATATTTATAATTGTTATGTCTTATTGGTGTATGGTTCCCTTGAGCAGTATGTAATGTCAATCTTTATCCATTTTGATTAACTTTAGCTTAAAGTCTATTTGATATGAGGATAGAAACCCCTGCTTGCTTCCACAGTCCATGTGAGTGGTATGATTTTTCCCACTTCTTCACCTTCAGTCTGTGGATGTCTTTTCCTATGAGATGAGTCTCTTAGAGGCAGCATATCTTTGTGTCTTTTTTTAAAAAAAAATCAGCTAGCCTATATTTTTGATTGGTGAATTTAGGCCATTTACATTCAGGTTTATTATTGAGACATGATTTATATTCTCAGTCATTTTTGTCTATTTTTGGTATTAAATTTGACTTGTTTTCTCCTTTGATTACTTTTTCCTTTAGTGTAATATCTCCCTCTTCTGATTTTTCTTGTTGTTTTTGACTTCCTCTTTATAGAATATTTTTGCCAAGGATGTTCTGTAGTGCAGGATCTACACCTCAAAAATAAAATTATTTATGAGGTGTAGATCCTGATGAATTTTTTGGATCACTTTAATTTCTTCCTTCTTTATGGAATAATTATGTAATGCAGGCTTTCTAGTTGTAAATTCTAAATGGAGAAAAATTGAAAGCTTTTCCCTTAAAAACTAGAAGAAGACAAGGATGGGATGCCCTCTTTCTCCATTTTTATTCAACACAGTTCTTGAAACTAGCCAGAGCAATTAGATAGAAGAAAGAAATTAAAGGGAAACAGATACAAAAAGAAGAACTCAAACAATCACTATTTGCCAACAACATGATTCTATAATGATAGGATCCAAAAAATTCATCAAAAACTTCTAAACCTCATAAATTAATTTAGCAAAATAGCATAAATCAAACACGTTCCTATACAGCAATGATAAATCCATTGAAAAAGAAATTAGGAAAACTACTCTACTCACAATATCTTCAATAAAATAAAATAAAATACTTGGAAATTAATCTAACAAAAGAGGTGCAAGACCTCCATAATGAAAACTACAGAATGCTAAAGAAAGAAATTGAAGAAAACCTTAGAAGATGGAAAGACCTCCCATGCTCATGGATAAGCTGAATTAATATTGTTAAATGACCATGCTATCAAAAGTGCTATATAGATTTAATTCAATTCCTATTAAAATCCCAATGACATTATTCATAGAAATAGAAAAAGAAATCATGAAATTTTTTAGAAAAATAAAAGACCCAGAATAGCCAGAGCAATCTTCAGCGAGAAAAGTGAAGCAAGGAGTCATCACAACACCAGAACTTAAATTATACTACAGATCTATAGTAACAAAAATGGCATGGTATTAGCACCAAAGCAGATATGAAGACCAATGCTTGAGAATAAAAGACACAGAGAAAAACACACATAAATACAATTATCTCATATAAAACAAAGGCACCAAACACATACATTGGAGAAAAGGTAGCCTATTCAACAAATAGTGCTGGAAGAACTGGAAATCCATGTGTAATGAAAAGAAATTAAACAAGTGTCTATCACCCTATACAATTTAAGTGATCAAGGACTTAGGCAGTAGATCAGAGACTCTTAACCTAATAAAAGGAAAAGTAGTCCTAAATCTCTATTGTGTTGGCTTAGGAAATGATTTCCTTAACAAGACTCCTAAAATGAAGGAAATAAAATCAAGAATTAATAAATTGGATGGAATCAAACTAAAAACTTCTTCACAGCAAAGGAAACGAGAACATGAAAAGACAGCCTACAGAATGGGAGAAAATCTTTGCTACCTGCACCTGAGATAGAGCATTAATCTCCAGGATATATAAATAACTCAAAACAACAAAATAAACAAACAACCAAAACAAAACAAAAACCTCACAAAAGGTATAACCCAATCAATAAATGGCCTAAGGAACTAAACAGAATCTTCACAGAAGAAATACGATTGGTCAACAAATATATGAAAAAATGTTCAACATCATTAGCAATTAGAGAAGTGCAAATTAAAACTACACTGAGATTTCATCTCGCTCCATTCAAAATGAACATTATAAAGAACACTAGCAACACTAAATGTTGGTGAGAATGTGGGAAAAATGTACACTCATAAATTGCTGATAGGACTGCAAATTCATGCAACAACTCTGGAAAGCAGTATGGAGATTCTTCAGAAAACTTGGAATAGAATCACTATTTGACCCAGTTATCCCATTCCTTGTATACCCAAAGGACTTATAATGAGCATAATACAGTGACACAGACATATCAATGTTTATAGCAGCTCACAAATCACAATAGCTGACCTATGGTGTTATTCAACAGATGAATGGATAAAAAAATGTGGCATATATATACAATGGATTATTACTCAGCAATAAAGAAGAATGAAATTATGCCATTTTCCTGGAAATGGATAGAGTTGGAGAATATCATGCTACATGAAATAAGCCAATCCTCAAAAGAAGGCCAAATATTTTCTCTGATATGCATATGCTAATTCACAATTGGTGGGGTATTAGGGAAGAATAGAAGTACTTTGGATTAGACAAAGGGGAATGAAGGCAAGGGAGGGTAAATGGGAATTGGAAAGATAGTAGAATGACTTGGACATTACTATCCTATGTATACATATGATTACATGATCAATATACTTCTACATCATGTACAACCAAAAGAATGAGAAGTTATACTTCATATATGTATAATATGTCAAAAAATACATATAAGGTTATTATATATATAACTTATATTTTCTCATGTATTTTTAATAATACAATGTACACAAATGTCCTATGAATTAATTTTTAACTCTTATTTATAATAAAGGTGTAATGTTCAATTTGAATTATCAACTTGATTGGATTAAGAGATGCAAAGGATTAAGAGGCTTATGGGTGTGTTGATGAGGGTATGTATAGGAATGATTGACATGTGGGATAGCCAACTGAAAATGGGACCCTCCCTCCCTAAGCATGAGCATCACCATCCAATAGGATGATGGCTTGGATGGAACAAAAATTGGAATAACAAGGAAGCAGTAGTAAATGTAAGCTTGATACTTCTTAAACCAGTTCTTTATTGTTGAGAATATCAGACTTTGGTTTCTTCACTCTTCCAAAGAAGATTCTGCCAGTGATTCCCCAGTAGAGTTGTACCATTGATCCCTCTTATTCTGGGTCTTCAGCCTCTTGGACTGCATAGCTATTGTTTCTTCCAGCTCTCCAGCCTGAAGACAGCCATTGTGAACTATCCATCTTAAGGTCTTGTAAGCCAACCTAATAAGTCTCCTTCTTATAATTATACTTCCTGTTGATTCTTTTCCTCTAAAGAACCCTAATACAAAAGGAATAAAAACAAAAAGAGGTATGAAATTATCAAAATATCATAGATGGAGAATGGCAGAGAAACATTTGGAATCAGACAATATGACTCTAAATATCAGAAAAAGTTGGCTCCAAATCCAGGAGTATTGATCTCAATGAAACTGTTAATTAGCATTCATTTATTCAGTTATCTTATGAAGCATCTCAAATTGTTGATAATGCTCACAACAATTAAAGACAGTGAGGGACTTTCTGTTTGAATTTTAAGAATTTCACATCTTCTAAATTTAATTTTTGTCAAGAGAATTTTGGAAACTATACATTAATGTTGCTCCTACACATGTCTGTTGAGTTCACTAGTGTACTGACTCTGGCATGTTATTGAAATGAGGGATAATGTTACCTGTAGATATTTATTATTATAATTCCAAGGACAATGCATAGAAATTTTGTTATTTCAACAGCTACAATCACAGCAATAAAACATGTGCACTCTAACTTAGAGTGCAGGTATGTTCGTCTTTCAAAGGAATATAGGCTTGAAATACACAGGTAGATATATAATAATTTATTTTTATTTTTTTATTTTTAATTTCTTTGCTTTTATTGGTGCATTATAGTTGTACATAATAGTTTGGTTCATTTTAACATAGTCATGCATATGTGTAATTTAATTTACTCCATTTTAGTACATGGTGACCTCTTCCCAATTTATCCCCCCTCGTTCTTCTACTCTACTAGTCTACCTTCTACTCATTACTGTATTTTTATGTATTTTTTAAAAAATAAATGACAGTGGAATGCATTATAATTCTTATTACACTTATACAGCACAAGTTTTCATATCTCTGGTTGTATATAAAGTATGTTGACACCAATTCGTGTCTTCATACAGGTACTTTTTTTTTAATTGGTTGTTCACAACATTACAAAGCTCTTGACATATCATATTTCATACATTAGATTGAAGTGGGTTATGAACCCCCAATTTTACCCCAAATGCAGATTGCAGAATCACGTCGGTTACACATCCACAATTTTACATAATGCCCTATTAGTAATTGTTGTATTCTGCTACCTTTCCTATCCCCTACTATCCCCCCTCCCCTCCCCTCCCATCTTCTCTTTCTACCCCATCTACTGTAATTCATTTCTCTCCTTGTTTATTTTCCCATTCCCCTCACAATAAGAGAGGTAAATAGAGAGCCTACATCCTGGGAACAAATTTTTACTCCTCACACTTCAGATAGAGCCCTAATATCCAGAGTATACAAAGAACTCAAAAAATTAGACAATAAGATAACAAATAACCCAATCAACAAATGGGCCAAGGACCTGAACAGACACTTCACAGAGGAGGACATACAATCAATCAACAAGTACATGAAAAAATGCTCACCATCTCTAGCAGTCAGAGAAATGCAAATCAAAACCACCCTAAGATACCATCTCACTCCAGTAAGATTGGCAGCCACTATGAAGTCAAACAACAACAAGTGCTGGCGAGGATGTGGAGAAAAGGGTACACTTGTACATTGCTGGTGGGACTGCAAATTGGTGCGGCCAATTTGGAAAGCAGTTTGGAGATTCCTGGGAAAGCTGGGAATGGAACCACCATTTGACCCTGCTATTGCCCTTCTCGGACTATTCCCTGAAGACCTTAAAAGAGCATGCTACAGGGATACTGCCACATCGATGTTCATAGCAGCACAATTCACAATAGCTAGACTGTGGAACCAACCCAGATGCCCTTCAATAGATGAATGGATAAAAAAAAAATGTGGCATCTATACACAATGGAGTACTGTGCAGCAATAAAAAATGACAAAATCATAGAATTTGCAGGGAAATGGATGGCACTAGAGCAGATTATGCTTAGTGAAGCTAGCCAATCCCTAAAAAACAAATACCAAATGTCTTCTTTGATATAATGAGAACAACTATGAACAGAGCAGGGAGGAAGAGCAGGAAGAAAAGATTAACATTAAACAGAGACATGAGATGGGAGGGAAAGGGAGAGAAAAGGGAAATTGCATGGAAATGAAGGGAGACCCTCATTGCTATACAAAATTACATATAAGAGATATATAATAATTTAAAGTGCAATAACAACATGATGTTGCATTCTTGTGTTTATTTGTTCATTGATTTATTTATTCACCCATTCATGTATCCATTCACTTATGAGAATGGCATTGCAAGTACAGAAGAGCAGCAAAGCAGCAATGCAGCATTATTGTTAGGATTTTGTGATTACATCAGAAGCACTATTAGCCTGCATTTGAATCCATAGGTTTACAAATTTTACCACTGAGAATTTGAGTAAAACTTTCTTAAACTCTCCTTTAGAAAAAAAAAAAGAAAGAAAACAATTGTTTGTCATTAATTGTTATTAAAATAAATGAGGTAATACCTTAAAATATTTAGGATAGCATTTTATACATACTAAATGCTGAACATTATTCAAAATTATTCTTTGTACAGAAATGTTTATTGGGTGAATACATTATCTTTCCTCACTTCACAACCAATCCCTGACCCATGGAATCATAGCAACTCCTTTATCTTCATCTGTCAGCTCTGAAATTCTCTATTGTCAGGGTTTCTTCACTATTAACAAGAATGTTCATAGTTTTTATTATTCATTTTTCTTTTAGTTGTGAGAATTTGGGGGGAGATATATAATAATTAGATACAGGTGTAGCGTGCATTATGATCAAATCAGGGTATTTAGCATTTCATATCCTTAAGTTATTTAAAGTTTTGATTAACACATAGCAATTGTACATATTTATGAGGTACAGTGTGGTATCAATGCATATATATATATATATATATATATATATATATATATATATAATATTTACTAATCAAATCAGTGTAAGAAACACTTTCATCAACACTGTGACTATAGCCCTCAAGTTCCCGTCTTGTAGTTATTCCTTTAGCAATGGGAATATTTATATTCTTAAAAGTGAACCAGGCATGTATGCAAACATCTCTTAACAATATGGTCAGGAAGTTTAGGAGGATGTTCCCTGGGAACTGAGGAATGGTTTGTGGTCAAGGTGAACTTCATGCTGAAGAACAGTTACAGTATAGGACTGGCATAATTATTGGAAAGACAGGAGAAGAGGCTTTAAGAATAGAAAGTCACATCAACCATAACACAAATATTAAGGGATTGCAAAGGAAGTTTTGAAAATATCAAGTAGACTGGTTTGGCTCCAGATTATCTTTCTCACTTCTAGTTTCATGTTTACAGACAAAGCAATGCTGCATTATTGTTAGGGTTTTAGCATTATAACTGTTCAGCTTTTCATGTTCACCATTTATTCCACTCCTGTGTAATGTCAGACACTGTCCCAGGCATGTCACATTCATTTTCTTCAAAGTAGAATTGAAAATACCCTTAAAGAAAAATGATGTATCTTATTTTTAGAAATGAGTACCCTCCCTAAGGCTTAGTAGGTTAAATAAAGTTCCCATGAATTCTAGCCCAAGCCAGGATTTCAATCCAGATTTGTCTCAATGCTAGACAAGAGTTCTATGTGTTCAAGAAGATTCTTCACATCAAGTATGCTTACTTTATTTATTTAATTTCACTAGTCTTGCTGACTTATTTTGTAATAGGCATTTTGCTTTTTTTGGCTTTGATTTGTTTTGTTGTGTTTGTGGTCAGGGGAAGGACTGGGAAATACATATTTCAACACTTCACAAATAAAGTATGAAGTGGAAGATAGCTTAACCACCTGAGGTATGAGTCACTTAACTATGTTATGACCTAAAGCTCAATAAAGAATTTAAAAAATAGCTTTCTAAAGTTTAATTTCAAAGGAAACTTTTCAAATTGGGACATAAATTCTGTCCTGAAACTTGGAAGTATCAAATATATATATCAATATCAATATATATTTGTTGTTGTTGTTGTTTGAAATGTAAAACTGTCACAGCTGAAGGTAGTACTGAAAGAAATGAATTATTAAAGAGTAAATAGATGATACTAAATAGTAAATCCAAACATAGATCATTGGAATTTTATAAAATCATCACAACACGACATAATCTCTTTGAAATATAACTGAAATTTCTGAATATCTAGATTTCTTTGATAGATTCTTGAAGCAATAAGCGCTTATATATACGAAAAAGATATTTCAAATGACTGTTACTCAAAACTATAATTGCAATTCCAGTGATTCAAAACTCAAAACTCCCTAACTTTGTTGAACCATCAAGATAATGGCAACCAATTATTTAGCCTACTGTCACTGATAGGTGAAATAAGGACAAGAATCTTTACATTAAAAAATAAAACTATAGACATCAACTGCAAAAAATAATTTGATCCTTAGGTCCCCCTTACATGCCACAAAGGCAGTATCAATTTCATTTTAATTTTTTCTAGGTTGAAATATACAAAAACAGAGATGATGTGTAGTAAATGTGCTTTAGTGAATCAAAGAGACAAGAGACAATGAAAGACAGAGAGATAGAGAGACTTCATTTTCCTAATCTAAATAAATCTTCTCTGGCAGGAAAGGGGAAAGGTCTCTAAGTCCATTATCCTTTAGAATGTAAATAGGAATATAAATAAATGCCTCTAGAGGACAGAAACCTGTAAATCTCCCTAGAGGTCTTTAACATTAACTTCCAAGGCTTGTTTCCCCTTTACTTATCTTTTAACCCAGGTTTACATCCCTCTTTGCTCAGCAAAATCTGATGGTGTTAAAACAGACAAATACCTCCCCCTCAAAAAACTATTTAAGGAACATTTGCTCCTTATATTAATTTTATACATTATATCTGATAGTTTGATGATTTTTTGTGACTAATTCACATCCAAAAAAAAAAAAAAAAATAAAGCTGTTTGTTGTTGGTTGGATTTAAATATTTCCAGATGAAATATACAGAATCTACAGCAATGATGGATCTTTATTAATTTTAAAGAGAAAGAATAATTTTTTTGTAAGCATGACTTTAGTATAATTTAATATTAATATATATTAACTAATATAATTTCATATAAATTATTTGAAGCACATATCAAATATACATACTAATTTTAGAAAAATATTTCTCCCTAAGACCCTGGTTTAGAGATTCTCCAGTTATATTCAATTATAATTATATTTTAACTAGAGTTACATATTTTTTGAATTACTTGTTCTGAGATTTTTCTGGCTAATGAAGAAAACTGTGTAATGAATTTCTATTTTGTTACAAGTGCTTTCCTCTTTCTATTCCTTTTGGTACTTTTCACATTATTCACAATACCTGGCAAATGGTGTCATATAATAAGTAGTTTTGGTTTTGATTACCCTAATTTTTTTCTGTCTACTTTTTTATAGATGAAAAATGTATATGGTGCAATGCAAAAATATAAAATGTATTAAATGTAAATTTTGTGTCAAGATATTTGCTTTTTCTTTCCCCTCATTGTGTTACTTAACTGTGTTTAGTTGTAAGAGTTCTTAAATAGTTTGGATAAGTGTCCTATCACATATATCTACTCCGAGTATTTCTCTCCCAGTTTGTGACTTTAAAATTCTATTTTTTTAAAAAGATGTTCTTCATCTTTTTTTTTTTTTGTTGTTGTTGTACCAGGGATTGAACTCAGGGGCACTCAACCACTGAGCCAAATCCCCCAGCCCTATTTTGTATTTTGTTTAGAAACAGGGTCTCCCTGAGTAGCTTAGTGCCTCAAAGTGGCTGAGGCTGGCTTTGTACTTGCCATCTTCCTGTCTCAACCTCCAGAGCCACTGGGATTACAGGTGTGTGCCATCACACCTGGCTCCACTTCTGTTTAAAGAAGTTTAATGAAATTATTTTGTGTGTGTTATGGTTACTGTTTTGTATGTCATCTCAAAGTCATTTTGCCTCTTCCAAGTTGGTGAAGATATCTTCCTAAATATACTTTTAAAAATCAATACTAAGTGTACAAAGACTTTCATTTAAAATAAAATGTTGTAGTATGTTGAAGAATATATTTGAACATGTATTAATGAACTAAATGCAAGAATGGCACATTAAACAACATACAAATGATGAAGATATTAACATAAATGAGTATGAAATACCAGTTTAATCAAAATGAATTGTAAAGAAGGCAAAAAGATAATTTGCAAATGCAGAAAATATTTTAATCCCCTCCAAAAAAAGATATCTGGAGTATATAGAAATTTACAAAAAGGGTAAAAAAAAAAAAACAGAAAAATTCAATGGAATGCAAGGGAAGTTAGAAACAGGTATTTCCCCAAACACAAAATGCAGATGACCAGTTTATGATTGTTTTATTCCTTCCATATTTGTAGTTTTTCTTCCTTTGAAATACATACGTGTCTCCAGCCACAGCACCCTGAATGCACTTGATCCCATGTGAAATAATACATATGTGCATGTTAATTGCCATGTGAATGAGTGGGGTATAGATTCCCATGCTCCTATTTTTGCTTTTGTTGCTAAACTATCACTGGCCAATAATATGTGAGACAGCATGATCTTTGCAACTTTTGACTAGCTGGTTTATCATTTTGCATTAGAACAGCATATTCCAAATAGGAGCTTCTACTCATCCTACATCCTGGTAAGAAGAAACTGTGAGAAAAATACCTCCAGGCAACTTAAAATTTAGAACAGAGCCACATTCTGGAAAAGAGCTAGTGCCAAATCAGAGCTGACATTGGTGAAAAGTGATCCTTGTTCTTTAAGCTGCTGAGTTTGTGGGGTGGTTTGTTATCATGGTCTATAACTGAAAGCTGAAAAAAGACATAATTTGTAAACCTGAAAAAATATTTCAAATGTCTGTTATTCAAAAGTACAATTCTTTTTTAAAAAAATGAGTATCTATTTTGTACTGTCTCATTTGAAATAACAGAAATGCTAAATGAAAGAAAGTACTAACACCAACTTCAAAAGATAGTATTGGCATAAAGATATCACAATCGCTCCTAGTATAAATATATACAATCATTTTGGCTAATTTTTTTAAAAAAAAATTTAGTTGTAGATAAACACAATATCGTTATGTTATTTTATTTATTTTTATGTGGTGCTGAGGATGGAACCCAGTGCCTCAATACATGCTATGCAAGTGCTCTACCATTGAGCTACAAACCCAACCCCCTAATTTTGGCTAAATTTTTAAGATTCTAACTGCACTTGAACATGTTCATAAGCAAAATATTTATGATCTCGTTCTAGGAGTTTACCTGGGAGAAATGTATATGTAAATCAAGAGAAAAAAATAGCTATATCTCTGTTAAAAATCATCTATTTCCCTAACCCAAAACATCGATATATCTATAATAGTGCAGATTAGGAGATTTTTTTTTAAAGTTGTTGCACAAAGTCATTCTTATAAAATGGATATTTTCTCATTTTGTCTTCCTTACTTGCAGTCTTTGTCTCATGGTGAGATTCTGGAAATATTTTCTTTTGAAGCTAAATGAAGCAGTATTTTGCAGCTACATGAAGCAGTATTTTGCTTTTTGTTTTTATTATGATAAGTCAAAGTAGGAACTGACAATTATTATTTCAGATTGTTCTTCCCCCTTTGTACAGATATGGTCTGAGAGTCGTGGAATATTTAACCTTGTTTAAAAAGTAAGGAAAACCATTTTATTACATTTAAAACTAAATTCTAACCATTTACCTAGGTAAAGGCACCACATAAAATCTCTGCATGTGAAGTAGAAGTCTCCTTCAGAGACATATGTAAACTTATCTTCTACATGCTAATGCATTCTATTTTAGGAAAAGGTATGAAAATATGTTAATACAAAGTATGTTGCTTTGAAAATTGTGCTCAAAATCAGATTAGACAATTACATATTTTTTAAAAAAATATTTATTTTATTATTTGAGGAAGGTTTTATTTTTAAAATTTAAATAGGAAATGTGTTTGCTTTATACAAATATTTTTAGTTTGTGAATATCATTGATAAGAAATGTAACAGCTACGGTTGGTTCATAATTAAATGCAATGTCATTTACTTTTTATTAAAAAAGTAACATGAATTTCTGGTTATAGACAGAGGAGGTAAAAAAAAAACTAAAAGAAAGAAAAAAAGAGGGTTATATGTATCTATCTTAAATGATATAATGAACAGTTTTAAACTCAACTACACATTGTCTGAGAATGTGTGGGTCAGATCCAAACATTATTTATATTTTTATAAATATAAACAATATTTATATTTTTAAAGACATTAAATATTTAAATTAAAATACTTATATTTAAAAATAAAACTTTCTTGTAAGATGCTCTATGCTATAATTATATTATCATATTAACCATGTGTGTGCTTCTGTCTTTAATATCCTGTGAATGAATTATGTTTATCACTTTAACTCCAGTTAAATGAATTGTAAAGAAGGCAAAAAGATAATTCACAAATGGAGAAAATATTTTAATCCAAAAAATAGAGATATCTGGAGTATATAAACATTTACAAAAATGGAAAAAAAAAACAGAAAAATTCAATGGAATGCAAGGGAAGTTAGGAACAGGTATTTCTAACTTATGTCAGGAATTGAAGGAATAGTGACATAGAATGACTGTGCAGCTGCAATCTGTCAAAAATCAGTGATTAGGAGCCTGATTGTTTTTCCCTTTCCTGCCACTCCTACCAGCATCTGTTTCCCTGGTTGCCATGAACATGAAAGGTCCTGGCTGCAGATTTGTTTCAAAGACAGAAGGATGCACAATGATTTAAGAAAAATTATCATTCTAAAATAGGATTAACATTATGACTAAAAGGGAAGAAAATACTTACAAACAGATTTATATTATCTTTTGACTTTTTTATATTTCTGCACAAGGATTCAATAAATGTTACCTGTGTAGATGACCAGGATTGCCCATATCAGTGCTGTATGGTTAGCTTCTTGCCCTGCCTGGGTTGATACCATTCTGAGTGTTAAACACTTTCACTCTCACCATGGTAGATGATTAGTATTTTAAAATATTTTATTGTATAATTGAATCCTTTTGTATATGTGTCAGAAAATGTTTGCTTGGTGTGTACTCTGGGCTTTATTAAAAATAGGTTAAGGAAAGCTTTTCTCAAACTAGGGTACTATACTTTGTGTGTAATAACTATTATAAGGTAAAATAGCTTCTAATTCCTATCCTTTGTTATTATTTAATTTCATATCTCTGTTTTTTGAGATAGTCAAAAGGCCACTAAAGCTTTACTTGCAAATTAAGATAAAAAAGATTCACTTATGGAACATATAAAAATTTAATGAGTCATTATGAAATATTAAACAAGAAACAGGTAAGAATTAGAAATGAACCTTTGCCTTTTATATTCTTCAGGGCAAATTATTAACTTTTCCTGAGAATTACTCGTTCTGTTATATGGTGATTCGTAGTTTAATAAAATATAGCATAAGAGTAGGTCTTTGATCTCAATTTATATATGACATGTATTTAAAAAATAATCTCAAGTAAAGCAAGTTAAGGAAAATTTTATTCAAGACAAAGGTAATACTTAATTTCATTTATGTATTTATAAATTATTAAAATATATTGAATAAATTTGTGCCCCTCTGTCAGTGTGCACATGTTTTTCCAGGAACCAGTGGATTTTTGAAAGCATGTAATTACATGTAAGTGTTTTAGTCTGCTTATGCATTTCTATGACCAAAAGAGAGCAATGTAAGGAGGAAAAGTTTATTTGGGTCTCAGTTCACAGATAGCTGACTCCACTCCTCTGGGCCTAAGGTTGAATCAAAACCTGATGTTGGAAGGGTGTGGAGGAGGAAAGCAATTTGGACATGGAAACAAGGAAGCAGAGAGAAAGCTCTTTTCATGAGGGATAATATATAAACCCCAAAGGCATTCCCCCAGTGACCTGCTTGCTTGAGCCACACTTGCCTACAGTTAACACTCAGTTAATCCCTGTCAGTGGACTAATGCACTGATGAGTTTAAAGCCCTCATAACTCAGTGGTTTTATTTCTGAACATTTTTGCATTTTCTCATGAGTTTTTAGGGAACACTATTTCTACAAATCATAGTAATAATAATTTAATAACACAAAATACTCTGAATGCATCTTGTATTCCTGGAGAGGTGATACAGGAAGGAGAAAGGAGTTGGACACCATAAAGTAATAACAGTTTCAACACCCCAAAAGAAAAGGAACAACCAAGAACAAAAGTCATATTCTGATCCCAAGAAAATCTGCAATGCCCTGTACAACCCTGGGCACATACAATGTGATTTAGATATAGGTGTTGCACAGTGATTCCTTCAGTATAAGTATATTAAAATATAGTATAATTGCACCTTTGTTTACATGAATAATCTTAAATGTATATTAAAGATATATGCACATATTACCCACAATTGAAATTACTTTTTTTTTTGTTTCATTTCCACTATAAATTAGAAAGTTTGGTACTGTATTACATAGTAGCATGCCTAAAGCCACATTTAGAAAGTGAGCAACATGGCTGCATGGTAAATTTGCCATGAATAATACAATAATCAATTCTAATTGAAGCCATCATACTGACTTCTCATTGAGAAAATTTTCAGTTTTACACAAAGATTTTTACTTGGTTAATCAAATGACATTATACGATTTAAATAAATATAGTAAACTGTCTTATTTATTGTTAGACCTTTGATTTACAACTAATAATATTTACAAGTGTTTTAAAGGCTAACATGAAATAAAATTATACAACTTTAGAATATCGAATTGTGAAATAAAATGTAAATTATTCCCGATACTCTGATACAGGACTAAACTTCATAACTGATTTGTGAAATGAATTGAGTAATTTCTCTTCAATTTTTTTCTAAATAACAAAGTAACATATACTTCAAAAGTTCTAATTTTCAATTACAGAATATATTTTAATGAGAAAAGATATATACAAAATATTTATAATGTAGAATTTAGAAAAATAACAAAGGGCTTGAGAAAAAAAAAACAAACCAAGTAGATGTCTTAGATAAAAAATGCTTTTTTTTCAATTGATATTTAAATTTGTTTCAAGTAATCCTTCCATATTTTAACTAGTATACTATTTTTGTTTCATTAAACAAAAAGGAAGAGAGTCATGGAATATTTAACCTTGTTTAAAAAGTAGGGAAAACCATTTAATTACATGTAAAAATAAATTGTAAATTATATATATTTTACCAGATTGAATATGTATATCCTTTCACTTATATTAGCCAACAGTAAATATTAAATGCACATATGAAAACACAATTCATTCAAATCAAAGAAATATCAAAAGACCTACTTAAAATATTTTATCTGCGGGCTTATAGGAGCATAGATTCCCAGAATTGAAGGAACATCTTTGGACCAAAGAATTATCTGAAAAATTCTACCTATTATCTCTAATGTGTATCATATTTAAAAAATAGATATTAACATTTCAGAAATCAACATCTTATTATTTAATATTAATGACAGCATCAAGGTCTGTGTGAATGATCTTGGTTACTTTGATTTTGGTTGTAGGTGTATATTAATATTCATTGGGTGTTTCCTCTGGGTGCTGTATCACTTATTTCAAATTTGTCCCCCTTTTTGCCATTATACAATTTAACAAAGCAGTTTTATGGAATGCCATAAAATCAGTTTGGTTTGAATTAGAAATGGCATTGAAATTTAAGAAAACTAATCATCAAGAATGACAAGGAAGATAGTGATTCTCATTATTTCGAATCTGTGGGAAATGGGAAGAATTGTTTTATAATTTATCCATCAAAAGGGAATTGTTCCTACTAGTACAAACCAGATTTTGATTATCCTGTGTATCAGGCAAGGGCAGAAGATTTCAAATTTGCAGCCAGGAGCAACTTTGACAGGTTTGGATCCCTTGTCCTTTTAAAGTTACTTCGTACAACATATTGTAAGTCAGGACTTTGGAATGCATTAGTTAAACCCACTGAGACAAAGGATTAGTTCTAACATTTGAAACAGTAGAAATAGGCTAACATTTCAATATGAAAGGTATATAGGATGCAGCAACATATTAAATCTCCTCCACAAAAACCTAGTTGGATTAGATTCTGTCCTACAATAAATAACAACACTTTACTCAAAATTGATTTTTTTCATATATATTTCCACTTACAGCTGCATTTGACTGTACTTTTTCAGCTGACTTTGCTTCTGTTTCTGAAACAGCACAGCTTTCAAGAATACTTTTAAGGAGAAATTAATGCTTTTAGCTGTTTGTATTTGGATGACTCAGCAAAAATATTGCTGAGTTGATGACACCTCCTGAGCTCAAATCCAGGGTTTAATGAAGTCTCCTAATCTCTTGGCATGTGAAAGAAAAACTGAATGTTTTCCTAAGTTAACCACATATAAAGTAGAAGATGAATCTTCCTTGATTGTGACTTTACTCAGGTGTCTTTTCTGTTTATAACTTTAAAAATCTCCATCAAAATGTAAAAGATTTAATAAACTACCACAAATATTGGATATTGAAGAAATAGTTCCCTCCCCAGCAAAATTATATACCTGTGAAAAATTCTTATTCTATTTTACAAATAGATGAATCATTAAAATTAAATAGTTTATACTGTATTTTCACAATGTTGTTTACCTTAGGTTTTGGTTAATATTACATCCAAACTGCTTGAACATTGAATATATTTGCTTAACTGCTTTGTCAATACGTATCACCTAATGAATCCTGACATGTCAAAGAATAAAACTCACACAGGACTTTACTATGACACTTTTGTTTGAATTATATGTGAGTTATGTTTGGTGACTACCCATAAATGGAATTAGAAAAATTTTTTTTATAGTCCCACTTAGAAAATGTAATGGCTATCACCTTCTGTATTGAACTACTCTCCAACTCAATGAATCATCTTTATTTGCTTTACATTCGCTTTCGTTTAGTCCTTTATTCACTAAGCATGTGCTGAATACTGAGTGGAGCAGAACACTGTGAGAGCACTGAGGACCATCGTGGGGATGCTCTCTTGCAGGGGGGATAAGGAGAATAACAAGTGAGCTGTTTGGGTAGGAGCCTTTCCAAACGGAGGGGAAGAGAAGGGGACAGAAGTATATGCAAAGGCAAAGCGGTCATGAACTACTGGAAAAGCATGAGAATGAAGAGACAGAGGGATTAGATGGGAAACTATGGTGCATGAGAAAAATCAAAAGATCAAGAAATAAATTCCATGCTTTGAGCTCCTCCCCACCCCCCTGGCCCCTGTCAGTATCAGCTATTTCAGGGGCTTGAGAGAGGGAATAAATCAGTAGATTCCTAGTAACCTTGTGTAGAATAAGGATAAGTTGAAGACACTGTTGTCAAAAACAAAAGTAAGCTGAAGAACTCCCACAAGATGCAAAGCAAAGAGATTCTGGGAACACTGGGAACAGAATGTAGAACTCCTCTTCCCTCTCTCCATTCTAATCTATTTGTCTCCCTTGAGCCAAGAAATCTTGGATTCTGTTTGGGATCAACTGAGAGCAGGGTGGGGTGTTTAGCATTGAAGTAGAAATGTGGTAGGCTTGGAGACCTATCCATAAAGTATGATAGGGGTGATGTAGTCAATCTTGTAAAGAGAGCCAATTACAATGATTTTGGTTTTCTACCTGAGATGGGAACATGTTTTAAATTAAGAGATGAGAAAAAAGAAGGTAGTAAGACACGAAAATAGTTATTTAATGGCTTAGATTTACTACAGTCACAAATTAGTATTCTTATTCGTAAATTTTCCTAATGCCAGTTCTCTGTCTCATGGACAATAAAGGAGTTCAATAGAAAATACATATACTTGTTCAGAGGAAAAGCATATTGAAAATTATCTATTATAAAAAATACTTGTGTGTTTATGTTTCCACTCAGAATTTTTAAAATTACACTTACAGTGATTTCATAAGAACTGAAATATTGTAAAATATTCCACTATCAACAATTTTTATATGTACAAGTCTCATCTTTCACTAAAGGAAACTTTTTTTAAGAGAACTGACAAGCACTATAATATTGGAGTCTCATCAAACATTTTCTATTAATTTCTCATATTTGAAGGCAAATGTTTTCACTCAATAGTAAACATTCTTTGAATGAAATTTGTATGTATATATATTTTTACTGTGATTCACTTTTTCAGAAAGAGTATTGAAGTCATGTTTAAATATTATTTTATGGAAGAACAGTTTTGACACCCCAGTTGGTGATTGATTTACTCATAATAAATGGTGTTATTTAAATTGATATTTCTTAACATGAGCTGACTGAAGTCTATTTTTTAAAAAAGATTGAGTGAATATTATATTCTCATACCATTTATTTATTTTAAAAGTTAATTTATAATATTTGTTGATCACACTGACAAAATAAACTTAGTGCTTATTCTCTTTCACCAAATGAAATTTGTTAAATTGCTTCAATACTGTTATTCATGTGATTCCTCAAATTCATATGGATTTAAAATATGATAAACCTTTCATTTGTAACGGAACTTTTACTCATGTTGATGGGGTTGGAATTCAGCTAGATGAAATTTTGCCTATATTGAAAGAAAAATAATTTAGTTAAGTAGCATTATCTCTAATTCTCTAAACTTTCTATCATGCTTCCAATTATAGCATTTAAAACTATGGATATCTGTTTTCCCTGAAGTTGGAAAATATTTCTTTATTGGAAGTTAGATTACTTGCATCAGTGAAAAACACTTAATTGATGAATGTATTGATGAGAAAACAAAACATAGTGTATTTCATTTACTCATCTATTTTGTTTAACTGTTTTATAAACAAATTATGTATACATTACACAATAACAGCCCATATGTCTATGCTGTGGACTCAAATCCAAGGAAGTGATAGTGTCAGAGGAGGCTTACTTAAGGCTCTGATTCTCTGATATAAAACTGAGGAAGGAGGACTTCCGTAATCCATTCTGTCTTGCTGAGTCCCAGAATTCTATCCAAAACATCCATGCTGTGGATTAGACTAGACCACAACCAGTTTTAATTGCTACAGCACATATAATTTGCAATGATTCTAATGAGTTTTTGCTATAAGAAGCAGGTCAACAGCATGCCATCATTTTCTATTTTCATCTCTGAAGCATGTAAAATTAAATTTAATTTTCTAAAAATATATTCAGAAAACATAACATTTCGCTGTCATGATCTCATTCTGTCTGCATTACATACTATTTTAAAATTCTTTCTTGTATCTTCTGCCAATATGGAACCTTGTCATCCTGTTTAACTTCATGTGATTTTTCTCATTATATGTAGATTACTGCTAAGACTATATCTTGTATCCCAAACTCACTAACATATGTGTTCAATATTTTGGTGTCTGTCTTACAGGTGATCAATAAACAATGAGGCAGAGCTAAGACTGTTTATTACATTTATTTTCTTTTTCAGTATTTGTATTAGTATACTGACATAGGAAACTGAGAATTTAAAGTTTTTATAATGTTAGATATATTTACTATGCCAAGCATTGTGTAAGATACTAGAAATAGCAGGCAGATTTTAAAATTTCTTGTGACAATTTATGTCAGTCTGCCTTATAATATTGGAGTTAACAATTTGTCTATCAAGACAGAAAATAAGCACTTATACAAACATATATATTCACAAACATAGCTTAAGAAACATATTAATAGCAAATAACTTAAAATTTATGGTCTGCTGATATTTCATAATGTGTTAAAAAACAATTGAAGTCCTTGAAATTTCATTTATTTATTTATTTTTTTGCTTCTAAAATCTCTTTTATTTTTTATTTTTTTTTTATTGGTTGTTCACAACGTTACAAAGCTCTTGACATATCATACTTCATACATTAGACTGAAGTGGGTTATGAACTCCCAATTTAATGGTCTTTCCCCCTTTGTGAACTCATATGACTCTTTAATGTGATTTAAAAATTAGTCATGCAATCTCAGTTTAGTCAATCATATCTTTTATGAAATAATTTTGTAATTAATTCTAGGGTTTTTATAATCTTTTTTATTATTCAAACAAAATCCATTTCCACCATCATGTCTCTTTCTTTTTCTTCAGGTAGACAGTCTTGAACCTGGACAGTTTTAATGTTTTCTATATACATTATAGTTTCTTATCTCTGTTCTGCCTCCTTTGTAAATGTCCTTTATCTTATTCCTACCTCATTGATTTGCTCTTTGATAAAGGGCTATTTCATTTATTATGTGATTTTATTTTAGATAATTTCCCATATTGTTTTACCTTAAAAATTTTTAACTAGATCTTGTTCTTATTGGACATTATTAACATCTTTCCACATTTCCTTAGATTTTTTTTCAATTTTTAATTTTGGTGGGGGGTACCAGGGATTGAACTCAGGGGCACGCAACCACTGAATCACATCCCTAGCCCTATTTTTCACTTTTTTAAAATTTAGACATAAGGTCTCACTGAGTTGCTTGGAGCCTCACTTTTGCTGAGGCTGGCTTTGAACTCACAAACCTCTTGACTCAGCCTCCTGAGCCACAAGGATTACAGGCACGAGCCATGGAACCTTAGATTTTTTCTAGATTTATCTCTATTTCTACATCTGTCTTTTCCAGACAGATATAAGTCCTTTTTTCTTTTCATCTGTCATCTGAAGTGGCTAGAGTCTTCAAATGCCTACTTATTTGGCATATGAGTCCAGTTTCCTATGAGGACACACCATCTACTCTGCCTGGGAGCCTGTCCTATGCCTTGTAGTGTGTCCTATGGAATAGAAAGTGTGAGATCTTGGCCTCTTGTCAGTCCCAGTGGTTTGGGAAGAGGAAATGGTTTGAATCTCAGGCTAGAGAGTCTTGAGCAACACAAAACTGCTTCTAGTTATTCTTCTCTTTTTCTAACTCAGGCGAATCCTTCAATTAAGTTTCCATAAATCTTTGAAAAAAAGAAGAATTGATAAGAGGCAGTTAACTCTGAGAGAGTTTTTTTTCTTCATTTACAAAAGAGTTTTTACTCTGGGTACAGTACTCAAACTTGATAGAATGTTGTGTTTTCTTTTTTTTTCCAGTTTTTAAAAGGAGTAGTATTTAATTTTTAATTATTTTTAATTATATATTACAGTAGAATGCATTACAATTCTTATTACACATATAGAGCATAATTTTTCATTTCTCTGGTTTTATACAAAATATATTCACATCAATTCACTTCTTTATACATGTACTTTGGATAATAATGTCCATCATATTCCACCATCATTTCTAACCCCATGAAAGATCCCCTCTCCTCCTAACCCCCAACAGGTCATTTTGATACACAGTGCTGTATGTTATGAAGTTATAGAAAAGAGTATATACCTTATAATAATATGAACAAATAAATTTTTGTAACTAAGACATAGCTTAATAATAATAATAATAATAATAATAATAATAATGATAATAGTAATAAACTACTTGCCATTTAGACAACAATAAAGTATATATCTGGCACTACTGTGTGGAAATAGAAAAAAATATATCTTTTCCAAAAACAAAAACAAAAGCAATAAGAAAAACAAAACAAAACCCAGAAAGGGGTATTTGTGGGGAAAAATGGTATTCTATGCTTTCTTAATATAAAGTATAAATTATTTTTAGAAGTAATATATATTTCAATATAAAAATAAAATAGAAGCAGGTGCCATGGCACACACCTCTAATCCCATTGGATTGGGAGGCTAAGGCAAGATAATCTTGAGCTCAAAATCAGCCTCAGAAACTTAGCAAGGCCCTAAGCAACTATGTGTGACCTAGTCTCTGTGTGTCCCTGATTTAAATTTCCAGTAAGAAATGACGACAACAACAACAAAAACAATATATAGTATTGATGAGGACATGAAACAAATTCTCATGAACTAAAGATGGAGTAGAAATTGCTGTTATTTATTTGTGAAAAGCATTTATACATATATCTAAACATATATTTGTATGTTTTCAATCAATATTTTAAAGATCATATTTCTTTCCCTTCTGCTTAAATAGATTTTAACAAGTACACTGAAATTCTTAGATTTGTATCTTTTCACATACTGGGTCTGTTTTTCCTGGTTTAAAGTTTTTTTTCAATTTTATTAATAAGCAATTTTCTTATACTGTGCCTTGGTATTATATTATTTATATTTTTTCTACTTGGGTTTGTTGCACTTGTGAGATCTGGGTGTGATATCTTTGAAAAGCTATACTATTTCATTATTCTTCCAATCTGTATCTTCATAATTTAGTATGGGCCTTGTTATGGTGAATATTCAGAAAGTATCATGAAATAAAATCTGAAGGTGATGTGTTAGTTTCTTTCATTTTTAGGGTGAGAGAAATGGGGAACATGATGAAGTAGATAAGAGGGCAATGTGAAATTAAATGTCTACTGAAGGCAATGTTAAATTGAATGTTTACTAACTTGTAAGCACATTTAATACACTATTTCATTCCATCTGCACCATAAACAATGAGATGGTTATTTAGAACCTCACAGTGCAGGATGAGTCATTTGCTCAAGCTAGCATGGTTGATTATTGGAGGCATCCAGATCTGGACCCAGGCCTGTTTAATTACTAATCCAATAGCTTTGCCTGGAGTCTACTCAGATTTGTAGAAGAGTGGAAAAGTGTTTCTTTGCTTTGCTGGCATGCTCTCTGTTAAGAAGTCAATGGAAGCTTTTATTCTTTCTGTAAGAAATGCTTCAAAAAGTATGAGAGCACTATCTTTGATGCACATGTAGTCTCCTACCCTGAAGTATATACAATTCTTATTTTTGATAAGACGGATGATTTCTATTTATAGATACTACAAGTTGGCTTTCCAACTTGAAGTTCAGACAATCATTTGTCTTATAGGAGTGGGTCTGACTTCCTTCCTCAGTTTTGCATTATTGATAAGACATGGTTAAACCTTGGAAGAATCACCAGCAATGATGTTTTCTCTCCAGTTCAGTAAAAATAAGTCCTATTGGGCTGGGCATGGTGGCGCACATCTGAAATCCCTGTCACTCTGGAGGCTGAGGTGAAGCAGGAGGATGGATGGGAATTTCAAAGACAGCCTCAGCAAAAGCAAGGCGCTAACCAACTCAGTGAGACCCTGTCACAAATATAAAATAGGGCTGGGGATGTAGTTCAGTGGTTGAGTTCCCCTGAGTTCAATCCCACTCCCCCCATAGGTCATATTATGAGTTTTGCTTATGTTTTCCTGAAGATTTCCACAATTTTCCCATTTATGATTTCTTCTCTTCCTCCCTCACTTTTTCTTTTCTTTCCTTTCTTTCTATTTCTTCAGCAATCAAATTTCCATAAAGTATTCGGAATATCTAATTAAGAAAACAATTTTCATTGATGTGAAATTTTTTTTTTCTCATGGGATTTAAAATCTAAAGTATCCTTCTGAGTTGTGTAGTTTTTGCTCTTTTAAAATAAACAGGTTATGTCTTTAAATAGAAAAAAAACCCCAAAATTCCCCCAAATTGACCTTAGTTTTGGAAAGTTTCTTGAATATAATACAAACTACTATGTTATACCATATAATTTTATGGAAATTTGATACCAGACTTTATTTAATTTATACAGTAAGTTGTGCTAATGCTAAGCTTTCTGGTCTGATTTATGCTGGAGGAACTGTGGGAAAATAAGACATTATTCTGCAGTCATGCTTAGTAATTGCTACATGCTGTAAAGATTGTGCTATGGTAAAACGAAATAATTACAAAGTTATCTGTTCACTGTGACATGCTTTCTATTCTCCTGGGATGGCACATCACTCCAGAAATTCCAAAAGTTTGCTTAAACTGATAATATTCTTCCAATTAATTGTGAAATATATGACTAGCAGACAAAAAAGGAAACTAAAAGTGCAGTAAAGCAACTATGTCCTAGATTTGTGAAGCATTTGATGAACCAGAAAAGATTGACCTTGGCCGACCCAGGAAAGAGAGACAGCCCCTAGGATATATGGGAACCTGTCCTTCTTCATTTTATATTAACTAATGTGGAATATATGTGCCTCTGGAGAGACATCAAAAAAGAACAGAAAAATTACCAGACACTGTCAAATCTAGAATAGAAAGGGTTTAAAATTTATTATTACCAAGATTTTTGTCTTTTTCATTTTATTCATATTTCTTTTCATGTGTTCATCACTATGTCTGCATTCTTGACTATCTGAATGATGCGCAAGTTGCTCATTCAAATTTTTATTGCTACTTTGTGGTGCAAAACATAATTCACAGATTTGCTTATTATTATTGATCACTATTGTGTATGCTACATATTCTGAATTTAAAGAAATATTTCCCGGAAGTATTTTTTAATGTATGATATATATTTAGGCACAGTTTAGGAAAACCTTTCCAAATAAACACATTGTATTATATTTTATTATAATATTGTGAAAAATATGTGTGTATATATTATTTATATCATTTCTTTGTTATAATGCCCTTATATGGAATTTAGCATAAAATCTATAAATACTATAAAGCCGGCAGTGCCTCTAATGATCTGGCCTGTCTACATCTCCAGTCACAACTTCTACATTTCTGCTCAGTTCCAAAGGTTTTGTTCTGTTTGCTAGAGATGTCAATATATTGCCTCCATAGAAGCTTTGCTCTGTGCTCTCTCTGCTTGTAAATAAATATGAGCTCCCAGATTATGTATTACTGACTTCTTGTCATTCAGTTCTCAGCTAATATATCACCTGTTCAGACATGCCCAACTTTAATTTGTTGACTATTTTCTTTATAAAATCATTTCTAAGAATTGTCATTATATATTATTTATACTACTTATTATCTCAAATCTTTGATTTTGTTTCAGTATTGGATACATGATTGTAGCCTTGTATTTTAAATTCTATATTTAAATATTTATATCAGTTAATTCATGTCAAGAGTCATTAACAGATACTAAAACATGTAGGTAAGATTTTGATGAGATATAAGATATGTAGACTTGAACTATCTACTCAAAAATCACTAATTTCAAAGGGAAAACAGAGAAGAAGCCTGGAAGACACTACCTTAGTCAATAGATTGAATGTAGCCTCAGTAGAATTAGAACCAACAGCATTTAAAAGGAAGCACTAAGAAGGATTGAATACTATTTTCGTGTTACCTAAATAAACAAACAAAAAATGCTTAACCTAAATCTGACAGAGAGGAAACACTGGACATACCCCAATTGAAGGATATGCTGCAGACTAAGGAAAAAAGTCATGCATGGGAGGTCATAAAATTGAAGAACTACTATCTATTAAGTGGCCTGACATTTATATCCAAATTATCCCAACTAACTCCTAAACTTTAGTTTAAGATAACCAACTTTTTATTGAATTCCAAAAATACTTATATTGCCAACAATGGGAATATGACATGTTTTTAAATATAAGACAAATCTAACCCTCAATAAATGTAAAATATACTTTTATTTCAATTTAGTGATCTCATCAATTATAACAGTAAAATTATTATTTTCTTTCTGGAAAAAAATGAAAATTAATTTCCTAAATGAAAATCAATTTTCTAAATTTCCTAAAGTCTGGCAAATTTCTTGAAGATAGGGTCTTTAGATACCATCTATTTATTAAAATGTTAAAACTATAAATTGTGCTCATTGCTCTATTGTTATAGTTCATTATAATTTTTCAACTGTATAGAACTGAACAGAACTCAGTTCTTATGTCAAAATTGTCAATGATATTTTTTATTAAGTGAGAGAAGCACAGTGATGCAGATCTGTGTGTTTGATTGTTTCCTGGGCAAATTGAGCTATTCCTTAAGAATTGGCAGTGAAAATTAAGTAAATCCAATTTAGATTCTTTCTTTTCATTGAGTGATTTTTTTCATGAACACTAATACTTATGTATTTCTTCTTATATTAATTTATATTAGATTCCCTGACTCACATAAATACTTGTGTTGTACTTATATTGTGTTAGGGGGATGAGGTACTCCTTTGAAGAAAACAGACATGGCCCTTGCTTCATTGCAGCCTTAGTTGGAAGTCTGGATTTTAGTGCGTTTGATATGCAACTTTTCATGATAGAGATTGTCAAAGTGCAGGTTAATATACTGTGGGTAGTGATCCCCTTCAGCTTTGATTTTTTTCTCTTTTATTTTACAAATATCTATCAGGGTTCTTCTTATTCCAAACTCTGTGGTAGCTGATTTTTGTATTCAGAATTCTATTCTAAAGAGGCTAATGTTCTGTTGCAGAAAAAAGTAAGAAAAAAATTCAATCATTAAATAGAAATCTATTGAAGTTGATTTCACTGTCAGCATCTTTTTTTTTTTTTTTTCCTGAAAGCATTCTCTGATCCTATGGGTACTGATCCATCTTTTCTCATCATTTCCGCTGCTAACTGAAAGTTCACATGTTGGATTTTTAATGAAATATGCTTTGCTATTCCATTTGTGCTAAGATTGCTCAATTATTATGATATTTGCATATACACAGGGCACGTACATTACTCACACTTTGCTTCATTTCAGCCTATGTACATAGTGTGGAATGAGAGGGAAAAGCATTTGGTCAAACATTGGCTACAGAATTTTGCAGACTGGAACTAAAAGACTGATGATCTAAGTCCAGTGATCAGAAATCAAATGCAAAGTGCAAGATGGCAAGGCCAGAATGGAACTGAGTAAAGAAAGAAAATGGAGAAGCTCCATGGGGTCTTTTTGCAGCAGGCAGAAGGAAAATATCTCAGTCTCACTGGAGTGAGATCACCAGGCGGTGACTCAGAAGTGTGAGAGGAGGTCTGAGAAAGAGCTCCAGGTGATATATGAGGTAACAAACCAAACTGGGACAGATTCTACTTTAGCAATGAATTGGTCACAGAGTCACTAAAAGTTTCTAGAATAAGGAGGTGCTGCCTCCAGATTAGTTAGCATGTTTGTAATGAGAACAATTAATCAGACACTAATAGGCATTAGATTGACATGGATCAGTTCCCACAAACGTAGAGCAATGACCAACTTCATAAATCAAGATGGAGAATATATGCAAGAACTATGAATATATGCAGAGAGATTTTTAAAAACCATGCTTCCATACAGCTTTTTATTATGACTACAAAAAGGATCTTAATATTTCTTTTATGATATATTTAAATGTACTTTTTATTAAAATGTGTTGTGCTTCACTGAACAGATTTTTAGCTCCCACAAGGCAGAAAGGGAGGCTTCTCGTTTTTGTTGTTGTTGTTTAGAATCCATCACAATAATTTAAATTTATTATAAAGGCTTCTTCTCCCTATTTCCATTCTTTTTTCCTCTAATTTATTCTCCGTATGGCACATAAGTAATTATTTAAAAATACGAATTGTATCATTCCACTCCCTTTCTTAAAGACCACTCCAATTTCTGATTTCATTAGAATGAGCTACATATTATGACCTCAAAGTTGAACAATCATATAATTTATCACATAGATCAAAACACTTTTGAGAATTAAAAGAGAAACCATTTAAAATTATAATAATTTAACACCATCAATGGATGTCCCAAGCAACCTGCAGTGTATGGTGTGTAATATGCTCTTTTTCTCTTACTCTCTTCTCTCCCTTTCATTTTTCTCCACTGCAACCGGGCAGCACATCAGATAGGTTAATGTTTGATAATGGATTTTGGAATTGAACTGATTAATTGTTGTGGACTTCCTTTAAAAGGCATTTAAATATCCAAAACTATTTAAAATTTTATATGACAATATTTTGTTGTTTATTTAAAAATCACATAGTAATGACTTGGCATTTTTGTTAATCTTGGCTTGTACACAAAAACACACACATGTGCACACAGGCAGACTTTCAAGCAATGATGTGTTGGAATCAACTTGGTGTTGGAACTAGGGTCATTTTTCAAAATTTCAGACACATTGTGAGACAATTAAACACAGCCATTATTAAAAATTTTAAAAATATTAAAAAAATCAATGGCATTAAAACTTTACGCTTTCCAATAATTTTTTTATATTTTACCAATACATATTCACAGTGTTATTGAGGTTTTGCTTTCATTGCTCACAAATGGTGCTCTAAGGGAAATATCGTGTGCTATTCAAGGGTAGTGGATGAGGAGGATGTTTTGTTCAGGATAAGTACTAGAGAAGTAATGGTCTCATTTTCTTTGTGGTTTTTGTTTTTTAGATTTAAGTAGACTTTTTTTCTCAATTTAGTTTTAAAGAAAAATTGAAAAGAAAGTATGTAGAATTCTCATATACCAATATCAAGTATGCCCTATTATTAGCATCTCAGGGCACATATGTTAAAAATTAATAAACCAATAATTATATGGTTTTATAACTAAACTCCATAAATTATTTAGATTTTTTTGGTTTTTATTTATTTCTGCTTTTCTATTCCAAGATCCCATCCAGGACCCTGCATTCTACATATAATAGTCTCATTTTCTTAGTCCTACTGTTTGTGCATTTCTAGGACTTTGTGCTTCATGATCTTCATATTTTTTAGTAAAGTTTAGTTTTGTAGGATGTCCCCCACTGAAATATTCTGTTGTCTGTCTTATAAGATTAGAATTGTGTTATGGTTTGCATGTGAGTTGTCCTTCAAAAGCTCACGTGTGAGACAGTGCAAGAAGGTTCAGAGGAGAAATGATTGTTTTTAAGGGTTTTAACTCAAATCAGTGATTTAATCCCCTGATAGGAATTAACTGAGTAGTAACCTGAAATGGTAGAGTATGACTGGAGGAGGAAATTGGGGCATGGCTATGGGATATATATTTATATCTGGCAGGTGGAGACCTCTCTCTCTCTCTGCTTCCTGATCACCATGATGTGAGCTGCTTTTTTCTACCACACTTCCCCCATGATGTCCTGCCTCACCTTGAACCACTAGGAATGGAGCTGGACTTCTATGGACTAAGATCTCTGAAACTGTGATACCTCAAATAAACCTTTTCTCCTCTACAACTATGCTGGTTGGGTCCTTTAGTCACAGCAGTGAAAAGCTGACTAAAACAAGTTGTGAATCATGGGAAGGAACTTAGGGATGTCATCTCCATTACATCTTATCAGGGTGCGTACCACTCACATGAATTATGAATTGATGATGTTTTGATCACCTAGCTGAGGTATTGTTGTTCTAGTTTCTCTACTGGAAAGTTGTTCTTTATTCTCCTTTTGCATACTATTATTCTTATAAGGAAATTGATATCTGCTGCTATCACCTAAGAGGTGAGAAGTTATGTCTCCCTTCTTGAGCACAGAATGTATTAGTTAGGCTTCCTCCAAAAAAATCTCCTTGTTATATATAAAATGAGGACATTTATTATGGGAATTGTCCCACACATTAATAAGGGCCTAGAAGTCATCTACAAGCTGAAGAATCAGGGAAGTCAGTGGCATAATTCATTCTGAGGCTAAAGGGAGGGTGTGGGTGCAGGGTAATGGTATGGGTCTTGATTGAGTGCCAAAGAATAAAAAGTAGTATAAGATGATGTCCTAGTTCAAATGGGAAAGAGTTTATCCATTTATAGTATTTTTATGTTTTTCTGAGCCCATAACAGTTTGAATAATTTTGCTCCATATTGATTAGGAGAAACTCTTTACTTAGTCTGATGATTTGATGGCTAATCTCTTCCACAAATATCTTCATGGACATACTCTAGAGATTATGTCATATCAACTATCTTTGTATCCCTTAGTCCAGTAAAGTTGAAAATAACATTAACTGTCATGGAGAGTATCTACATAAATTATTTGAAATTTTTCCACTTAGCAGATTTTTCTCTTCATTTGTTTATTTATTCAATCATATATTTATGTCAGTGTTATGGTTGGGATATGAGGTGTAAGCTCAGGTGTAAGACAATTAAAGAAAATGTAGAGGTTATATAATTGGGTTAAGATAGTCTTAATCTAATGAGTGCATTTATTCTCTGATAGGGATTAACTGAATGATAACTGTAGGCAGGTAAGGTGTGGGTGGAGGAAGTGGGTTTCTGGGGGCATATCTTTGGTATATATATTTGGTTTTTGTTGAGCAGAACACTCTCTCTCTTTCTTTCTCTGTTTCTAATCATCAGGCCCTGAGCCACTTTCCTCCATTGGCCCTGTGGAATGGAGTGGGCATTTATGGACTGAGACAGCTGAAGCCAGTGAGCTCTCAAATAAATGTTTCCTTTTAAAATTATTCTTCTCAAATTTTTGGTTGTAACAGTAAAAATTTTGACTAAAACAGTATTGATTCATAGATATTTGTTTATCATTTGGGTTAAATTTGATATTGCTTTCTTTATTTTTAAAATATAATTTTAGTTGTAGATGGACACAAAATCTTTATTTTATTTATTTATTTTTATGTGGTACTGAGGATCAAATCCAGTGCCTCATGCATGCAAGGCAAGTGCTGTATCACTGAACCAACACCCTGTCCCCTGTTTTCTTCATTTTCTTGCTCAAATTATTAGTTTGGCAAACAGTAGCTTCTTCAGTTGGTTGTATGCATCTTTGACATATCCACGTTCATGTGTTTATTTTTGACACTCCTTATTTTCTTTTTTAATTGATTTTTAAAAATGAATGACAGCAGAATGCAACATACTTCTTATTACACATATACAACACAATTTTTCATATCTTTGGTTGTATATAAAGTATGTTGACACCAATTTGCATATTCATACATGTACTTTGGATAATGATGTCTACCACATTCCACCATCCTTGCTAATCCCCTGCCCCCTCATTTTCCCTCCTACCCCTCTGCTCTATCTAGAGTTCATCTATTCCTCCCATGCTCCCCCTCCCTACCCCATTATAAGTCAGCCTCCTTATATCAGAGAAACATTCGGTATTTTTTTTGGCGAGGGATGAGATTCGGTAACTTCACTTAGCAGTATCTTCTCCAACACCAGCCATCAATTTACCTGCAAATGCCATGATTTTATTCTCTTTTATTGCCCAGTAAAATTACATTGTGTATATATGCCACATTTTTTATCCATTCATCCACTGAAGGGCATCTAGTTTGGCTCCACAGTTTAGTTATTGTGAATTGTGCTGCTATAAACATTGATGTGGCTGTGTTCCTGTAGTATGCTGTTTTTAAGTCCTTTGGGTATAGAACTAGGAGAGAGATAGCTGGGTCAAATGGTGATTCCATTACCAGATTTCCAAGGAACATCCATACTGCTTTCCATATTAGCTACACCAATTTGCAGTCCCACCAACAATTTATGAGTGTACCTATTTCTGACAGCAAAAATGTTTTCAGGCTCATCTTGCATATTTCCTTCTGTATACTAGAATTGGCCATTTCTTCAAGCAGCTCCAGTTCAATACAGTTGAAGAACAGTATTAGAATTCAAGAAATTAATGCTAGGTGTACTCATTGCTATTAAGGCCTCATTTGTTTTATAACCCCCGTACTGACAGAGAATAAAAAACATATGCATGTTTATATAGACCCATGTATATGCAGACATTCATAAGTATTTTTGGTAAACAACCACTTTTATCTATATCAAGCTAATTATGATCTCACTCTAAATATCTCCAATCTTAAATCCATTATCATGTGGACCCTTTTAGCCTCTTCTACTTGCTTAAATGGCTTGTTTTCTTAGTTCATTGCTAAAACAAGTTCACATTCTTAGTTCTCAGCAAGATTTAAAATGCTTACCATGTTGAAAATAGTTGAATTGTCATAAATTACTTAGAAACAAGTTAAAAAACCAAATGGACATTATCATTACAAATACTGAATTTTGCTTTACAAGTGTTATGGTTTGAATCCTAGAATGTCCCCAGGATAATTCATATGTTAGGCAATGCAGTTCTGTTCAGAGGATTTGATTATGACAACTGTACTCCAGCAGTGAATTTATCCACTTGATAGATTAATATTTTGAGTAATTTCCTAGGTGGTAACTGTAGGCAGGCAGAACATGACTGGAGGAGGTAGCCCTTGGACTGTATCTGTCTATGGCCTCTTTCTCTCTGTTTTTTTTTTTTTTTTCCTTTTCTCTCCGATTCCTGGTTGCTCTGAGCTGAGCAGCTTTCCTCTACCACACATTTCCACCATAATATTCTGTCTCAGGCCCAGAGCAATGGAATCAGCAGACAATGTACTGAGACCTCTGAAACTGAGCCAAAATAAACTTCTCCTCACAGTTGTTCTTGTTAGGTATTTTGGTTATAGTAATGAAAAGCTCATTAACAAAACAAGTGAATAAAAGAGAAGCTGAAAATTATTCAGCAAATGACATTAAATACTTAAACAAGAAGCCAGTTACTACCTCAAAGACATTAGAATCCTCAGAATCTTTTTTATTAATTAATTAAAATTAAGTATGTGTGTTTGTGTGTTTGTGTGTGTGTGTGTGTGTGTGTGTGTGTGTGTGTGTGTGTGTGGTGCCTGGGATGGAACCCAGGTCCTTGTACATGCCAAGCATGCACTCTACTTCTGAGCTCCATCTGCCCTTTTTATTTTTTAGTTTGAAATAGGGTCTCACTTAAATGGTTTAGGCTCAATTGCTGAGGATGGCCTCAAACTTGCAATCTTCCTATCTCAACCTCCTTAATTTCTGGGATAACAGGTGTGTACCACTGCACCTAATTTGAATCCTCAGAATCTTAAAGATCCTTGACCACCATTATAGTTTATAATTATTATAGCCATTTATAATTATTATAGCCATTCTGCCAATAAACTATAATTTTGATGGCCCCCGTTAAGAAATCAGTATCACATCACACAGTAATTTTGTAAATAATATATAATATGCAAGTTTTCTTATGTACATGTATATGTGTGTATGTTTATGCATATGAGCACACATGTGGGAGCCTGTGTGTCATTTCAGAGTGCATCTTATTTCAGTAATTCTTAATAATTCCTTTCTCATCTGGATAAATATAATAAAATTATTATTTCTTAAACCATGCCAGTTATATTACTGCAGGGTAATCATTCCTACCTATTATCATATTTTGATTACCAGAGTGAAAATAGCTGGGTAGGACCCCAGAGAACCTCAGCACAGAGAGCTTTATTTCTACCCATATGTGCCTTATACTTAATAAGCAGAAGTTACTATAGGGAAGTAAAATATTTGGACTTCAAATTAGGAATTTAATTGTATTAACACTTTAGTTCCCCTTGACTATAGAGATTATTCTAATATGTGAAATATCAGTAACGTTAGCATAACAAGCTTTCCCCACATAGGACTCAAGAGTAATTAGGGGATCATGGAATTTGCTTGTCAAAAACAAGAGCAAACAAGGAAAAATTAAGCAGACATTAATTTATATCTTTGGATCTTCACTGAAATAAGAAACACATATTAAACAGCACTAAGAAGTCATATGTAAAGTGACAGGCAGCTTATACTTATAAAGAGTAATTACAGTGAGCTTTACATTAAGTCATACATATAATAAGCATAAAAGTAGTTTTGATTATGAAATAAATTATACACTTAATGAAGCTTTCTTTATATAATCGAAATTTGTCAAATTTGTTTCCATTTTGGAAAAATCAGTCAGACTGAAATGGAAATCGTTCTATATAATTTTCATAAGATTTGATCTTTCATACTATCATATAAAAGTATATTAGCAATGTGCTATATTATTAGAGGATGGAATCACTAACTTTTCCAAATCAGGTTTTTATGCATCCCAAATAGATAAATGGCTTAATGATGGGCTTCCTTTTTCAATGCACATAGACTTTAGGCATATTGATGGAGAGTCTGTCTACTCTCAATACCTCCTCACTTTCTTATGCATTGCCCTTGTGTAGTGTCATGTTACTTTTTGTATAGCATTATAATATTTCCTTAAAATGAAGAAAGTATGAAAAGATGTCTGCACTTTCATGTTCATTGTAACGCTATTCACAATAGCCAAGACATGTCCACCACCCAAGAAAATGTGGTATATATACATCATGGATTGCTCTTGAATCAAAAAAAAAAAAAAAAAAAAAAGGAATGAAATCCTAGGCAGCACATGGTGGTGCACACACCTGTAATCCCAGTGGCTTGGGAGGCTCAGGCAGGAAGATCATAATTTCAGAGCCAGATTCAGCAAAAATTGAAGTATTAAGCAACTCAATGAGACCCTGTCTCTAAATAAAGTACAAAAGAGAGCTGGGGATGTCAATCAGTAGTTGAGTACCCCTGAGTTCAATCCCCTGGTACCCACCTCCCCCCCCACACGCCCAAAAAAATGAAATCCTGTCTTTTGAGCTTTTGAGATAACATTAATGGATTTGGACATTATATTAAGTGAAATATTCCATGCACAAAAAGACAAATACTGCATGATGTCACTCATCTGCAGAATCTAAAAATGTTGATTTCACAGAAGTTTAGAATAGAATTGTGTTGCTGGAGGGCAGGGTGAGTAGCCAGTAGCGTTCAGGAGGTAAGGCATAATATTGATCAATTAGTATTGAGCTAGATAACAGCAATATTTTCTGGTGAGGTGTTGCATAATAGGATGACTATAGCTAAGAATAAGTTTCTGTACTTTGTAAAAGGCTAGAAGAAAGTATTTTGGAAGTTTTCACCATAAAGAAATGATAAATGGGAAGATAAATATGATTAACCTGATTTAAATATTATGCTAGGTATATATGTATGAAAACATTACATGGTGTCCACTAATACATAAAATGTTTATGTTTTAATGAATCAGTTAATTTGCTTTAAATTTCTTAGATAGAAATGTCTCAGATTATTATCTTATCAAACATTTTATATTCATACCCAGGAAGGCTCTATTTAGATTTTAAAGAGAATATATCAGAGGAGAAGAATGTAAAAATGGCACTTCTTAAATGACATAAAAGAAAAATAATCATTCTGATAGTTTCATAATTTGAATTTGAAATTGTTTCCTGTTATCTTTCTAATTAATTTTCTGTAGTAAATCAGAGTTATGGATTTATTCTTTCAGATACAGTTGTGCAGAAATGAATTTCTTTTGTTTTTAATCAGGCTCATCCAGGTATGCTATGAGGCTGCATTAAAAGCAGTTTAAGGAGTCTAAGGAATTCTGATTATGGTAGAAGGTTGTCTTAATATTAAGTTACCATAACTTTTGTATTTCTACTTCTGAAAAACTTTAGTTCATTTTTTTTTCTTTTATTGGTGTGTATTATTATACAGACTGGTGAGTTTCACTGTGGTATAGTGGTACATGCATATAAAATTATTTGATCAGTTTCAATCCCCACAGTTCTTTTATTCTACTGATCATATCACCCTGACTTTCCCTTGGGGAACATACCTATTTTTTTTTCTTGAAATGACAGTGAAATTGTTAGCTATGGAATAAGCATAAGACATAGGATAGGTCAATGTATTTTTTTTTCAAAAAGCTTTAATGAGATACAGTTGACATATCAGACAATTCACCCATTTGAAGTCTATAATCTGATGGTTTGAGTTTGTTCAAAGAGTTGGCCATCCATCACTACAATCATTACTAGCTTGAATCTAGATGAAATGGGGATGATTTCACATCATGCATCATTAAATTTCAGCTATAAAATATTTTGGAGAATATTTATGTTCTGAAACACAGTAGTTAGTAGAAGAAAAGATGGATTTTCATCTTGGAAAATAAAGGAAGTTTGGACAGTCAAGTGGAGATGAAGATGTTATGGTCCATCCATGGACATCCCTAAGAAATATGAGTAGATATATGTAAGGTCAAAAATAATAGAGAAAACCTGATTTATACAGAATCTGGATGTAGGTCATATCCTTTGCTGGTTTGACTTAGTGTGTCTCTTTTGGTTCTTACAACACACTCTAGAAGTGCTACACTTGTTCCGAGATCCATTGTTCCATTTTGGTGGGGGGGTATTACCGGTGATGCCAACACTTTCCTGACTGATTACAAAGGATGGATAGTCAGACCAATAGCTTAAAAATATCAATGAATTCTACCACAATTTTAGAATTTTCTTTTAAAATTCTCAAAACTAAAGAACAATGTTAGAATGTATTTTAGAGAATATATAGCCTAATATTTTACACATAAACACACACACACATATAATATATATATATATATTATATGATGAAAGAAATTAAATAATCAATCACCAGTATGAGAAGTAACAAGACTGGCACTGAGTTTCTGAAACTACATTTATATCTACTTCTCTTTACAATGGCAAAATAAGTTAAACTGGTAAAACATTAATTTTTCATCAGTTAAAATGCATTAATTGTCTGGATTAGCATTCAGAATGCTTTTATTATAAGGTCCAGTTAGTAAATATTTAGACTGTATAGATTATTAGGATAATTTTGACTTTATTCACCTCAGCTTTTATAGCATAAACTCAATCATAGAAAAATAAATAAATGTGCATAGCTATATTTCTATAAAACATATAGATATAGGACATGGACCATATTTCCATATTTTGCCTAAAGTTCACTAAACTTTTCTTCAGGTGGTGAGCATGTGTGTGTGTGTGTGTGTGTGTGTGTGTGTATGTGTGTGTGTGTCTTGTGTATATATGTGTGTGTATGTGTATGTATATGTACATATATAGAGATAGATATAGATAGATATAAATATGAATGAATTTGATTGATTGAATGATGTAAGATAATGATTTAGACCAAATGGTTTTGGAACCTTATGCTACCTGAGAACAGCTAGGAAAACCTAAGTCATTAAATATTATATTTTGTCTTCTCAAATTATCTTTTCCAAATGAAAATTTCTGCTTGCCTCATACATTGTTATACTACTTACTTTTCCTTGATCTGTTGGCGTCTCACCAGCTAATCACAAAATCTGTTATGGATTATATCTACATGAAGATACTGTGGTAGCCACTAAGTAGCCTATTTGAATAAGTAAAGTAGGAAGGTGTTAACAAGTTGATGTTTACCACCAGAATGTGATTACAATGTGATTTCTAATACATTATGTATTTTGTAAAATAATACACCTGAATATCACACTCCTAAAAATCAGTCCTATGAAAACAGGAATGACTGAATTAAATTAGACTTGATACCTGCTGGTATAACAATTTGGATCCATTATCTCAGCTCATTAGAGATTGGTGTTAATGAGACCAAGGTCAGGAATTCATTTCCCATGTGAGAAATACAAAGACAGCCCTTCTGTTCCCTGGCTTTCCACTCTACACCCTATTTTACCCATATGTTTCATAAATAATTGCAACTGGTCACAAGCAGAACAAGGGAATGACTATAGAAGGTTCAGATTATTCTCACTGTTAGTGAAATGGATATTCAAATACAACTTCCTGAGGAAAAACAGGTTGTCTTTACATGTAAAGAACAATATGTTATATTGGGTATACTCCTTGTGGATGATAAAAAATGACAAATTCATAATGTATAATTCATTATTTTGACCTGATAATGATTTATTCTCTTTAAGTTTCAATTGCATTTATTCATGTACTTATCTTTCAGTTATATGCTATATCCTGAGGATATAAAGATCAATAAGATTTCAATAACCTGATAATTTATATAATACAAGATTTGCATGTGTTTTTTTGGACATTATTGTTAAAATCTGAACATGTTGAAATCATGATGGCACTTAAATACTTATAAATGGTATTTGGCTAGGGAAAGCAAGAATTCAAAAATTTTGTCTTGTCAGTTAACTTTTCTTCTAAAATGTTTCCATGGGAGAGATATAAAGACAAGGTATGCTTACAGAAATTCAACATAGTATTGCATTATCAGGGAGATTTATGCATCCGAATGAAGCAAAATAGAAATGCAGAAAACTTCAATAATTGTGACTAGTAGGATATTGTTAGAAAGCTAAGGAACTTAACACATCCCCAATTTCAATGAAAATATTTCATTTCAAATCTGCATCTTAATACCCTTCTACCTGCTCAGTCCAAGATGATCTAAACAGAGAAATATTAAAATGCTCTCCTATCATGCTTTAAGAAAGTACCAAATCTGCTTACTCTTCCAGTTGTAACAGAGGGAGCCAATTTTACTAGATTAACCTCTAACCAATAGACAACTTAAAGACAAATCACACTCAGAAAAAAAAAAAAAAACCTGAAAGTTATCTAGGTAAGTTAAACTTTCTTCTTGCAGAGATGAGGAACACAAACTTGTTCTATTTTCTGTCAATTCCCATTTTAGAGCTGCTATGTTCTTTCTATGTCAGTATAGACAAGATAGCTAACCATATTAAATTGGGGTCACCTTAGGCATATGATAAGATTAATAATATGAACCATTTTGCCAGGTAATACAAACAAGAGTACAGCAGTCTCTGACCCTTCTCATTTGGTCATATGTAACTTTTTGGTAATTAGAAATCAGAAGTAGAGGATAAGATCACTATTTGCCATAAACCCATGCCAAATAGTGATGTTTGATTTTAATGAAATAGAATTTTACCAGATTGGAAAGATCTGCAATAGGTGAATAAAAGCATAAGCAGAGGTACAAAACTAAGCCACATAAAGTGTTCAGGTAATATCAGGAAATTGAGATCAAGTAATACAGTGCTGATATGAAATAAACATTGAAGCCTAATGTTAATCTAGCAAGGTAGAACTGGTCTTACTCAATTTTAAGTTCCACATAGGAAATCTATATACCTTTCATAGAGTTGTCAAGGTCTAATTTACAATTCAATGATTAATGATTGAGCATCAAATTCTAAACATATAAAAACACTTAAAATTTATACCCAAGGAAGCCTAAAATTATGAATATGTCTAGACTTTGCTTAAAATGAACTACTGATACTGAATAAATAGACATTTGTAAAATGCTGGAATAAGACCAGACCATGAAAAATGGGTTCATTTTCCTTTATTTGTGTCTATTTTAGTTCACATAGAAATACAGTTAGGTAGTAGTAACAAGAAGTGCACTCAAAATATAATGTAAATCATGAAAAATGACTTCTAGTGGTTTTAATACCATCAAGCTCAATGTTGAACTGGTATTGAAAATTTCATTTTTCTCCACATTGCTGCAATTCATGGTTTAGAGTCCTGGAAAAAAAAATGTTTGAAGAAAAATGGGCAATCAATACAGCAGCATGGTATTATCAAGGCTCAAGATTAAAAGGTAGAAAGATACAAGACAGGAAAAGCTTGGGTTTGACTTGTTGCCTGTGTCCTGCAAGCCATCTCTATAGGGGAAACTTGAATTGAAGCCTTTGCATGAGAATCTTTGTTCCTTACAATGTAGCTTAACTCTCAGGAACAAATAAAGTCTCGTGGCACACATTTGAAAATATGTTCTGAAATAAAAAGGCTTTCTACATGTTATTCTTTTTTTCAATTATTGATCTTGCATTAAAATGCTACTGGTGTATAGCATCTTTTACACCAGCATACATATTGTGAAATGGAACAAACACAGAGCAACGATTTCATTCGCACTTACATTTATGTCATGAGCTAGTAAAAGTTTAAGCATGACAACACAATTTTAAGCGTATTAATGTTAAATGTCCACCATCACTGCCAATTTGCAATCAGTTTACTCCCTAAGGAAAGCTTTTCTCAGGGATCTTGCCAGCTGTCTGGCTCTTGGAACATTCTCAGTTTGTGGATTGATCTTTAATAAACATGCATTTGCACTCCCAAACTGCATAATGCATTCCTTCTGAGCATGGGAATATGCAGATGTTATATGCTAAAGATGTTATTTATGTTTTAACAATTTTGAAAAACAAAGCTTTTCTTCTAAGATTCCAATTTTTCTCTCACAAAAAAAAATAATAATTCCAATCCTAGGCTTTCCTCTTCATCAAGGATGAACCCCTATGGTTGCGTCTTCTGCAATGTAGTGTTGGCGCTGTTTTTAAAAGAATTCTAAGGGCAACACTATTCGACACCGTTCCTTTTCTGAAGAACACCTTCATTTCTATAAGCAATTAAAAATCATATTATGGTCCTGTTTAAAATGATTGCATCAAGGGGCTGGGGATGTGGCTCAAGCGGTAGCGCGCTTGCCTGGCATGCGTGCTGCCCGGGTTCGAGCCTCAGCACCACATACCAACAAAGATGTTGTGTCCACCAAGAACTAAAAAAATAAATATTAAAAATTCTCTCTCTCTCTCTCCTCTCTCACTCTCTCTTAAAAAAAATGTATTAAAATGATTGCATCAAGCTTCCATTGGTCACTTATATTTGTTTTTTGATTTTCTTTTACCCACAGAACCTGTCCCTCTGCAGAAGAGGGCAGTATGTTCACAACACTAAGTGGAGACTTTGTCAGCTGGTCCTGACCATTAGATAGGATTATTAGATCATCAGACAGCTGCCATGTGCTCCTCATATGGCAAATACATAACTCCTCTTTTTGTCACTTAATTCCAAAATCCATCTAAGTCTATTTTTAAAAACAGAAACACAGGGTCTTTAATTTGTTAAAATACTTATGAATTTTCTCTAACTTGTACTTAAATTTCTTTTTAGAACAAACCTGACATTTGTGTGAAGTTCAACTGTTCTTGGGATAAAATTCTTCTTAATAGCACCCTCAGATCAGTGCATCCTCTTGAATCTCTTATTCTGTTCCTTAAATGTCTCTGTTATTTATCTTGAAATGGTCCTTGATAGTGCCTTGTTTTCTCACATTAGTTATAAGGACATTCTACTTATTTGGAGATATGCAACTGGTCTCCCAGTCTAATGCAAGTTACATACTTTTATCAAATATCGTTCTAAAGAAAAGTATTAATCATCTCACAATTCTGATTAGAAATTAATACCAATTACCCATCATCTACAGCATATTTTCAAGTTTCAGATTTTGCTCTATAATGATGTTACACTTTTAAATTCTACTGTCTAAAAGCCTTCCAATGGAGTGTCATCACTATAAAAATGTTTTATAAAGTATAGCATCTCCAAAATCTTAGTTTACTAAAAAAAAATAATGAGAAACCAGGCATCTTGGCACATAAGCATAATCCCAATGATTTAAGAGGGTAAGGCAAGATAATCAGAAGTTTTGAGGCAAGCCTTAGAAACTGAGTGAGACCCTGTCTCAAAACATAAAAAGGATTGGGGATGTGGTTCAGAGGCAAAGCACTCCTGGATTTGATACCTAGTTTAAAAGAAGAAGGAGAAGAAGAAGGAGAGGAATAAGGAGAAGGAGAGGAATAAGGAGAGGAAGGAGGAGGAGGAATAAGGAGGAGGAGGAGGAGGAAGAGGAGGAGGGAAAGAAAAAGAAAAAGAACAGTTTTAAAAAGAAGTAAGATCTTGGGGCTGGGGTTGTGGATTAGTGGTAGAGAGCTTGCCTAGCATGCTTAAGGCACTGAGTTAAATCCTGGTACCACAAAAAAATAAAAACAAATAAAATAAAGGTATTATGTCCATATACAACTAATATATATCATTTATATATGTATATATGTATATATACATATATAAATGATATATATTAGTTGTATATACATATATATGTTCTTTTTATTTTATCTGCAGCTATATTTATTCACATACTCAAGATTCAACTACTATACATGAGAAATCTAGCTAAATTATTTTAAGTCCCCAAATGGAATTTTGAACATGCATGATATAGGTCTCTCATAAGTTCACATTGAACTTCCCATTCATGTTTCTTGAGGTTGCTGCTGAAATAACTATTAAAAAATCTGTTATGGGGCTATTACTTGCAAATAACTTAACTCTAACTTTTAAATAATAAAGGAATATCCATCTAGCCTTTACCTCTGCGTCTCTGCCACTTTTATTATTGTGAACTCATTTAGATGTAAGGTTACTAGTCAGGCTAAAGGATTACCTTGAGGTATGGTCACAAGCCTTCTTTTTTACATCAGAAGAGAGAGAGAAGAGTGGAAGGGAGGAATATTTCCTTCACAAAATAAGCAAAAGCTGTGAGCTTCACTAGATTGAACCACAGTGATCCAATCATTGAGGATTCAGAAGTGCCTGTTTGGTTAAGCATGGGACTAAGCCTTCTCTGAAACATTGTTGTGCAAATGAATGTTGGGCTTGCACATAGCAGTAGCCCTGGTGAAGTCCCTCAAGGATGAATCTCCTACAAACCCACCTGTGTGTATTCCTCAGTGGAACAGAGGGTATTTCTCAGTAAAAAAGATGGAGTATTGTTAAGAACAGGGAAGGAATGCTGAATAGATAAGAAACAAAAATACTCATTTCATCTAGTAATTATCATCCTTTTCTAATTTTTTCCCCTAACAGTAGATTCTCACTTGAAATAAAATTGTAGGTAGTAAATGGAATTTGGTTCAAGACTCTAGGTAGGTGATAGTTTGCTAAGCAATAATAGAACACTGCATATAACTATGCAGTCAGAATAAAATGTAATATTTTTAATCTGCAAAAAAAAGAAATTACCACTAGTTATATCTTTCTAAAACATTAAGACAATCAGGTCAATTTCTCTGTCTGAAGTTTCCCATAATTTCTCATTGTTGAAAGTCAAATTCACAATTTTCTTTAATTCATTGCAAGGACCAAATTTATTTCAAAACTTTGTATCTAGAACTATTCCTATAAAATTTTAACTTTTCTTACCAAACAGAGCCATAGACTCTCCCATACCTGTTTGTTGTGTCTTCCTCTTTCCAGCTTCATGAATTTTCATCCATAACTTTGATGTTAGCCTTAGTACCAGCACTTCTAAGAAGTCCTTCCTGACATTTCCACAATCTTCTCTTTTCTTTGTGGTTCTAACCTTCATTTTTTCCTTCTGCTAAGTTTCTTTGTGGCTTCCACAAAGATAATAATTTTTTCCCCTAATAATGTTGGTGTCCTTCCACCAAACTTATATCCTATATTTTATCTGTAACATTGTCCTGTTTGGCATAAATCATAAATTTATAAAATATATGTGATTAAAAAATATAATTAAATTTTCTAGAAAATTTACAGTTTCTTACCCTGCTTCATTCTCTATATACCTGGAGAGACAGTAAGAGTGCTAGATAATATATTAGTATAGATGAAAGGCCTTCTCCTGGCATTTGTCTGCTGCTCTTATTAAGTTACAATGATCCATTATAAACCAAAATTGGCTAAGACTTTCAGGCTGGCCCAAGATTAATGATGTATGACCATTAGAAATAAGTGTAGCCTATTAATGCAGAATAGATAATGCTGCATTGGCTATAATATTTGCCAGAAATGTTAATACATATCAAATGCAGAGAGAAGAGTTTGGCACATTTAGAAACCTAATAAATACAGGTTGTTACACTTATGCTTTTATCATTATATCAAGCTGGTAGGTATGACTACTCAGGGGAACAAGTCTCTGTAAAACAACATAACACCACAATAAGTGTTTAAAAAAATTGTTTCTTGAGAACAAATCTGCACAAGATGATTTTTAAAATAACAAATGGGAAAGGAGCTACCTAAAGTATAGTTTGATATAAAAAGATATAAAAATAAAAATATAAAAAAGAACTTTTGAAATTTACTTTAACTGGATAAAAATTTTAAAAAGTAAATCAGTGAATTTCTTAATACTAAATAAAAGTGTTTTAAAAATATGTGTCATTATTTTAGCCATCCTAAGACAGTTATTTGATTCCTTCTAAAACTATAAAAGTAAGGAAAAGGAAAATTCTACAAGATTTCCCACAATTATTACAGGACAACACACATTGTTTTTAAACAATGACTGGCCACACATCCACAGAACTGAAAAGGAAAGAAAAAAAATTAAGTAGATGAAGAAGTTATCTGTGTAACATTAAGCCAGGATGAGAAGGCTTATCTGTAAGAGTGAGTATCCATTATGATCTAGAAATCTTTTAAAGTTATTCTCCAAAAGATAGAAATGATTCTTTTTCATGAGGATTTCATTCAACCTAGGAAAATAGATCTATAGGAAACTAAGTTGTTCATAGGCACCAATTTCAAACTGGAAATAGAATTTCAAAATAAGATATTTTATTTTATCACTGAGTTTTGCATTTTTATAAGAGGAAAATATGTGCTTTTTCATTTTTTTTCTTATTCCCCAGGTAAACGAAAGAAATTAAGACCTCACGGAAGACATATATTTTATAATTTTTTTACTTGCCAGCGTACATTAAACCGATAATACTTCCCTCTGGTCTGTGTTTTATAATCTTGATAAAATGATCTGAATGTCCCCACAGTGATGCTGTAAGTTTCACTATAAAACCGGTTAATATGCCTGTAACTGTATACTCCCACATTCATTAATATCTTGTGTATGACCAATCTATTTTTATTGAAATTATTTAATTTTGGAGGCCTGAGTTAATACTTTCTTGCCTTGGGAGGATAATATGATGCTTATGCTTAGGAATCAAAAAATGATAAATTTAGCCATTAGATTTGGCTTTTATAAAACCATGTCTTACCTTTCAGTCCTGTGTGGCTTATTGAAGCCTTAAACTATTTGTCTATAAAACAAACATATCCTACATTTACAAATGAATTTGTAAATACTTTTTCTTTGTTTTTGTACTTGAACTCATAATTATGTAGCAAAGAATGTCATTTATTCAATATACGTGTATATTTGTTTCTTAAGTACTATGGGCTAAGATTTGTGCTGTTTTTTGGGACTCAAGAATAAACATTTAAATGAAAACATAAATGTGAATTCCCAGTCTTTAAGGTAGCATGCTAGGAAGTTAGATATTGTGTGATAAGTTAAATGGGCTGATAGAAATGACCATATTGGTAAAATCAGTGGCACCTCTCATTTTTGAGATGTCAGAAGTAGCTCAATAAAAATAATCTTCTCTGACACTAAACTAGTGGTTCTCAACAGATTATAATTTGACTCCCCCAAATCCCCAAAAGAAAAACATACAACCTAAGAAGCAATATACTCAGAAACATCCAGAGATATTCCTTACTGTCATGTCTCAATGGTTACAAATTTATCCAGTGGGAGAAAATCAAAGAAGTTGATAAACATCCTAGAGTATCCTGGAGACCTGGAGAACTGTCTTAAAACATTAATAGTGTCTAAATTGAGAAAGCATGCACCAAAGCATGTATACCAAACTGTGAAAATGTAAATATCTCTTTGTCACCAATAAAACGTACAATTACAAATACTATATAGGAAGGATTCTTATTTTAATAAATAACATTAAATAGCTAATAGTAAACATTTTGTTATTTTAATATAAAGATAGATAATGCTTTTAAAGTAATACTAATTAAATGCATAATATTCATTAAAATATTTTATTATCTTAATAATAAAGGCATAGACAGTGTTTTTTTCTCCTATCTTTATACACTTTAGCTTGTTCTGGAACAAATTTTGAAAAGTCATAAACGTTTTGAGGTGATTCACTTTATACCTTACCTGTGACCTTTAAAAAACTGAAAGAAAGATATTTGTAGTATTTCTTCTCAGAGCTATCTCTGAGAAACCTAAGTAACTCCTGGTATTATTGGCATAGTTGCACCAAAATGCTGTGGAATAAGTGTGTCACAGGAGCCTCAGGTGTTGAGATTTAACATATTTTTCTTTAAATCAGCATGCCCAGAGATTCTCTGTTCTCTTTGGTCAAATCTGCTTTTGCCCTGGATTTAGCTTTCAGTAACCTGCTTGGTGTTGCTAGCTGTTTCTTTCAGTCATTGTACTGTCTTGCAATGCACTTTGAGAGATGTTTGAATGATAAAGTACTGTACATGTAAAAGTGATTGTTGATTCCCTTGCCTGCTTCCTGATGGGCCTCTGACATGATAGAATGCCTGCTTGAAGCTGCCAGTTATTCTGCCAATCATCAGCCACACTAAATCTGTCTTCTTCTAATACCATCAAATTATGGCAGTTTCAATAGTTATCTTTCTTATAATCCTTTTGAGGACTGATTGTAATTGTCATTCATATTTCAGTTACAAGATGTGTAAATATATAGAACTATTAATAACATGAGGTAGTCTTTTAAAAATTAGAGTTACATTTCTGACCTTGAGATTTCAATTTTCCATCTATTGGCTTTCAGGTTTATAAATAAAAGGAGGTGAAATGTCTGTTTAAAAAAAAAAGAAAATAAACTAATTTAAATTTTCTATGTGTACTTTTGAAATACAACATGAAGAAAGATTACATTCAATATTGAAAAATGTTTAAAAATAAACGATCTTTTGCCACACCCATTGGCTATTATATAAAAGTTATCTCAGTGCCTGTTGAAAACTATGAAGAAGGCTATAGAAAATCCCCACAGCTCTGCCTCACTGTGTGCCAACAAAAATAGGCAAACTCATCAGGAACAGAAAGATTAGTAGAGGAAAAAAGAAGATTACAAAAATGAAGTCAAAAAGTTTTGTTTAACATCACACAGAACATTGAAATTTGTGGTAAAGTGATTGGACATTTCCTTGAAAGTCAAATGGTATCATTTAAAATTTGAAAAATGGAGCAGAATAATAGCTATTTAAATAGGTTTATGGACCTTTATCCTCATGACCTTGACAATTTTTACATAACTTTTTCTTACCTAAAAATGATATAGAACAGCTTCAATTAAAGCTACTTATTATGAGTATTTGGGATTAGGAATAGAAATTTCATAAGCCTGAGAAGAAAATTCATGATTTTCGTATGCAACAGTAATACTTCTCAAAATCTTTGTGACATTGAAACCGTTATAAATGTATGCATTTGTGCAAATGCATTGATAAAGATCAGAGTTTAAATTTTAATTAGTGATAGGAACATGGGAAATAGAAATAGAAAAAAATGTTCAACAATAAATAAAGAAATTATTAAATAATTCTAATAAAAAATGTATTTGATTTAAAAATCGAGGAATACTAGGATTCTCTCCTCCTCAGCACTCTTTTGTTCTGACCTACTAGTAAATCAAGCTGAGTCATTTCTTCTTTCCTTCATTCATGTTCCTGGTGTTAGAATAAGCAAAGTCCCAGTTATCATCATAGATGATTCATTAACCTTCTTAATGTTAGCAGCATTTGCTTTCATTTGGTGACAACTCACATTGCCACAGTCACATTTTAGATCCTGATATTACCAGAAGTTGTTTTACTTCAGAAACACTTAACCTCAAAATTCCTTTCTGGGATGATTACTGTTTATGCAATAAAAACTGGATAATGAGGGCTGGGGTTGTGGCTCAGTGGTAGAGCACTTGCCTAGCATGTGTGAGGCACTAGGTTCAATCCTCAGCACCACATAAAAAATCAATAAATAATGTAACTGTCTATCAACAACTACAAAAACATTTAAAAAATAGATCATGAAATAAACCAAAGTGTTTCTGCAAAAAAGCAATATAACTAATGCAAACTCAAATTGTTTTGTGAATGACTTTATGTCCAAGTTAATAGAATGGGGCATTGTATTTTTTATATAACACAATTGTTATCAGTTATAGTGTTACTCTTTTTTTTTTATATATAGCTAGAATACTGTGGCTAATTCCATGAAAAATCTGTATCTTCAACTTACTGATTTTTCAGTACTATCCTGTTTATGGTTTTACAGTTCTTTCTACCCAGCAATCAGGGCTTCAATTGTAGAACCAGAACCACATTTATAAAGACATTTTGGGACTTAGGTCACAGTGATACTGTGATATTGCAATATAGCTTTTGAGCCAGCAGGTAGCCAAGTTCAGTTCTTTATTATAAAGCTGCATGATACTTCATCAACTATAAATCCAGGGCAGTGGTATTCCAAAAGTCTCTTCAGCCTCTTTTCATAAATTGGGTATTTCTACCCCAACCATTTTGTCCAGAGAGTGAGAGCCTAGACATATCTGGCATTATTATTCAAAGACAAAACTCTCTAATAGTGTATAATAAGGCTAGAGGACTTCGCACCCTCATTGTTTTTCATTTCCCTTATGTTTATTGGAAGATGTAACTCTTTCATATTTTACCTGAATTTTATTCAATTTTTCTTTTTAGGAAGTCCCTAACTTGGTGTTTGCTTCAAACTTACAATTTAAGCCAGTTTATAATTTTATAATTGCAATATTGATAAAACACACACATGAGTACTGTGTATATATACATTTATTGAAATATTGGTAGAACACACACACATGGATATAAACACACACATCTACTTATATGCTACTCAGCAGAATGGCAATTTTTTTATTCCTAGAAAAATTATTCTCATAAATTTTTAATTAAAAGAATACTGGGTAGTATAAGGGAAAGCAAATTCAGCAATAGGAGAAATTAAAAGCATCAAAGATCATCAGAGATATATTTTATAACATCCATTACTATTACTAATTGTCATCACACTGAACCACAGTCTGGAAAAAAAGGGGCAATTGTACAAGAGTTCCCTAGGGTGCTATCCTGGTCTGCAGTTTTCAGAAAATCTATGGGATTCTTGAAAAAGATAATAGAGTAAAACTACCAAAATAACTAGTAATTTAGCAAATTTAAACTATTAAATTCCAAATAAATTCAAGCTAGTTTTAAAACTATCTGTTTTTTAAAGATAAAACACTCTCCTCATATTTCGAGAGAATCATATTAATTCATTAGTTATGTAACAGGGATTTTTTTTTTCTATAAAGTACCTTCTAAGTCATTTAATTGATGCAAATTTCAGTTAATTATACCTTGATTATTTTATCCCTTCTTATTTTGAATAGTTCATATTCCTCTAGAATTCACTTGCAGCTTTCATCTCACAACAGGGAAATGGAATTTCATTTGGACATTATTAATTTTCATTTGCTGATAACAAATTTGTTTACATAATAAAAAACATTTTCTGAAGTAGTTCAGCTTCACAGTAGTACTTCTTGGTTTTTCAAGCACATAAAAACTTGATGATTTTTTAAAATAAGCTTTAGAGTAAAAATGAAGTATTTGAAATGGAAGGGAAATTGCTATGCATCTCAAATGTTTTAAGATATATTGCTGTCATATAAGATCACCTCTATAAACATTCTTCTCCTTGTTTTCTCCAGAAGTGTTTTCTATATAAATTACATATTGTCGAATTTATATCATATTTCATGCCCTAAAAGCTTTTGACAGATCTTGCAGCTGTAATAAATAACAATCATAAGATACTGCTAAAAGTACTCAACTACAAATTTAACTGTTTAACTAATAGAATCCCACTTAAAAGTGAAAGTTGTATTTTTCCTTGGCTTGAAATTTAAAGAAACTTAAAGATTAATCTAAAGTATTTATTAATATTTTTGGCAGATGCAGTTATTTTTGGTAAGCTGAGAATAATATAAGGTTTATTCATGCTCAGTTTTCTAATTCTATTCTGCTCCTGACAACTACCAAAAAATATTTCATATTTAGAATTACGACTAGAAAAAATAAATGCATTCCCTTTCTTAATAAAACCAAACTTTTATAATTTGACAATAAACAATTTTTAAAATGGTATATGCCAAATATCGAGCAGTCTAGGAGATTCCATAGTTATCTTAATGCATATCACTACTCTATTTACCTAAATATATAAGAAAGTGACCACCACCAAGGCTAGTTAAATGAAGTAAGGAATAATGTGGGGATGATATGAAGAAAAAAATTGCAATTTTTCTTTTACTCTATCTTATGCCATCCATCGTTTATTCCTTATCTATTACATGCTAATTTTTAGCTATTCAGTTTTAACTCCTTCATGATTTTTAGCGACTCTAAAGTAGCAATTCCTAGTGTATCTTCCAGGAAACTCTAAATCCATGGCCATCCACATTAATTTACATTCTAAAATCAAATTATATCAACAATTATTTGAATAGTAAAATCTTTTTTGGAAGAAAATCTTGAAAAAGCTGTTGTTCTGAGTTTAATTTGTAACAATGTATTAAACTGATTATTTCACTGTATCTCCCACCCCCATCCCACCTCTTGAATTCTCCAAGAACCTATTATTTGTTTATCTAACAAACATTCATTGACAAGTTTTTGTATGAGGCACTGCACAAAGTTATAGTGATATGGACACAATGGTGCTTCCTATTACAGCTTAACTTGTAAGGAGCTCCAAATTTATTGGAAATAACAAAGAAGTAAAATGATGTAAAACTTTTGTTGCAATTTAATTTGTACTTCCAGAAGTCTAAGAAATATTCTCTGAGAACAAAAAGAGTGGTGGTAAATATGCCCTCTGTGAAAATCAAATCATATTTAATAGTGTAGTATGTAGTTCACTTTAGAATCCTAGTTCCTCTGCATCATTGTGTATGCAGAACATGAATAGGTGACAAAGAAAGTAAAACTTAACCCATTAAGTCTCACTATTCCAGATGTCAGACACCTATAAACACTTAACTTGAGCAAGAAATATACGACATGGTAAATTTTAAAATCAATATTTTGTTTTTGGAGTTCTTTTCTTTTGAGAAATGTAATGGTAAATAATTATCACATTGTTCTCTCTCTCTCTCTCTCTCTCTCTCTCTCTCTCTCTATATATATATATATATATATATATATATATATATATATACACACACACACACATGATATATATTAACTATATGTATTTCAATATATATTTACTATATTTCTTATCCTTTCAAATATATATTATATATATTTATAATATATAATAAAAATATGGTTTTAGTCAGCTTTGCATGATTGTGACCAAAAGATGTGACAAGACCAAAAGATGTGACAAGAACAACATAGAGAAGGAAGAGTTTATTTTCTATCTATTTTTAGAGGTTCTGGCCCTGGTCAGCTGACTCTATAGCTCTGGGCCTAAGGTGAGGCGGCATACCATGGTTGAAGGGTGTGGCAAAGAAAAGTTGCATAGCTCATGGCAAACAGGAAGCAGAGAAAGTCCCACTTTCCAAGAATAAAAAATATAAACCCAAAGGTGCAGCCCTGGTAAGCTACCCCCTCCAGCCATAACCTACCGTTTCCATCTAGTTAATCCATATAGGGTGTTGGATCCACTGATTATGTTAAAATGCTCATAATCTAATCATTTCATCTCTGAACATATGAACTTCTGGGAGACACATTATATCTCAACTGTAACAAATATATAAATTGTACATTATGATTTCAAACCTATTTTAATACACCTGTGTAAATTTCATGGAAATAATCATAGAATTGAAAAGTTGGGATTTAATGTTCTGGGTCATCTAGCTAATTAGCAAAAAAATTCCCATGTTAAAATCTTCACTAGCAATTTTTAGTGTATTTCCTATCCTTTCAAAAACTATGTAAAATTCAGTTTATTATTAAAGAGGACATCTCCAATTGTTCTGTGAATAATTTATGGTTTTCTTTTTAGAGAAGTCTATTTTGGCAAATTTTTAAACAGTTTATAGAGAGGTTTCTATGATGGAAATCAGGAGTACAAGCATAATCAGAACTCTATCATTTATCCAACAACTCAGTGTTCTGAGATGTAGCAATTTTTTTTAAAAAATAGGTATTTACATATAGAAAAATTGAGTTATTTTCAAACCACATCTATACCACAATATTGTGTAAATGCATACATAGGCATACACATATATGTATACACAAAATATGTGGGGTTTATATATATGTATGTACATATATATATGCACATTATAATAAACACACACATATATGCATATAATATATATGTGTGTGTATATATATGTTTATATATATATGTGTGTGTGTGTGTGTATGTATATATATATATATATATATATATATATATATGTATATATGTATTTGCCACAATATTGTAGCATAGATATTTTAAAACAACAATTCCTTTTGGATTTGAAACAATCCAGGCTTATAGATTTACAATGTAATTTAGGCAATATCAAAAGAATTAGGAAAGAATTCTAGTCCAGACAAGACCGAGCACATTCATTTATGCACTCCTTCACCATAAACACAAATATGAACTTTGCATGTCTGAAAATGACAACTGAAAAAGTACTCTGAAAGGTGGTAAGAGGAGGGAAACTGGTTGGGGATGCCAGGACTCAAGAAATTGCACAATTATAGGGAATCATATTTTCTTTCATCCTAGAGGAGAAGAACATGCATATTGAGCACGTTCATTACCATTTACCATTACTTTTCTCAAACCTAGCAATGGAGGACAAACCATAAAAACTAATTTCTCCCGTGGGCTATGCAATAGTTCCTCCTGCAATTTCCAGCAAACCTGACACTGATAAGCAGAATATTAGACATACTGCCAAAGTAACCAAACAGAGGAAACACTCAGCAAAGAAATAATGCAAAAAGTTTAAAAACAAATAAAAATTATAGAACTGGAAAAATTGCAGAAAAAAAAAGCTCACTGGATTAGCTCAATATTAAAGTGAAAAATAATGATGTATACAATTGAAACTTCAGATGAGAAAAATGCAATAAATATAATCTGAAAAATAGGAAGTAGATAGTGGTAAAAAAAAATCCACAAATGAATAGAATCTCATGGAGCAGTAGTACAAGAATAAATGATTTAACAGATTTGTCCTCAGAGTCCCAAAAATAGAAGACTAAGAGAGTGGATCTAAATTGCTTCATTATGGAAGAACTGATGATTTACCATTTCGTGAAAGCACAAAACATCTAACATAAAATAAATTTAAGGAAACATACACTAAAACAATCATATTTTAACTTTTAAAAAGAAAGACAAAGTCCAGCATAAAAACAGAGAGAAATAATTCTCTCGTTTTAGAATAACACAGAATTTATCAATGGCATTCTTGAAAGCCAGAAGAAGGTGGCAGATCATTTCATATGTGTTGAAAGAAAAGAATTGTCAGTCACAAATCTGTACCCAGCAAAACTATCATTCAGAAATAAAGCGTCTTTCACAGTTGAAGAATTGAGACTAAAATGTAAAGAATTTATCACAATCAGTTCTCCTTTTTAGAGACTGTGTAAAAAATGTTGTTCAAAGAGAAAATAAAATGATGAAAAATAGTAAAATATTATGAAGTAAAGTATCTGGAAGAAAAGTAATATGGACATATAAAGTAGACTTCTTTATCATACAAACTTTATACACCATATTTCATAATTTTAAATTTTTATAATAATATATGATATTCAATAATTACATTTAAAATTGGGGAAACTCAGAGGAATTGATGGAACTTAGAATTCCACATATCATTCAGAGTGGAAAAATATTAATATAAGAAAGTAGTTTTAAGTCTCATACATATAGTCAGAGAGATCACTATATGACCTATACAAAGAGATATACTTAAAGACATTCAAGTCTAATGGAATTCTTAAAATATTCAGATAAATATAGAAAGATAAGAAAACATAAACAGAACATGAATACTCAGAAAACATGTATAAAATAAATAATAAAATATCATACCTATATATTTTTGTATCAATAATTACATTAAATATAAATAGTATAAATGGACCCAACAAAAGACAGAGTGGATAGAAATATGTCCTCATCATGTGCTGTTTTAAATAAACTCACTTCAAATTTTATAATACTCATTGGTTGACAAAAGAAATAATGGAAAGTGATAAACTATCCAAACATTAATCAAAAGAAATCAGAAATATTTATATTCCTACTATATAACATAGACTTTAGAGCAAAGGAGAGAAAGTAGGACATTACTACACAATGATAAAGGGAACATTTCCCCTGTAAGACAATTATCTTAACTATATACACACCAAACAACATAGCCTCAAGGGAAATGATACTACAACTGAAAGATGAAAGGAGAAGCATACACAATCATAATTATAGCCGGAGATTCAACATCTTCCTTCCAGTAATTTACAGAACTACTAACAGAAAAAGCCATAAATATTAAAAAGCTGTCAACAATACAATCAACAAATAATATCTAGTCAAGATATATAAATCACCACTTCTAGTCATCAACAACAGAGTACACATCAAGTACCTTTAGACAATTCACTAAGATGAATCACATCTTGGACTATAAATTAATTTCAATAAATTTAAAATAATGCATATTACATAGAGCAGGTTTTCTTGTCAGTTATGAACTCAAACAGGACATCAGTGATAGAAATACCAGAGGTCATTAAATGTAGAGATATAACAATATACTTCTCAATAGTATATGGAGAAAAATGATATCTGAAAGGAAATAATAGAACTGAACAAAAATGAAAATGAATGCAAAGTGTGGAATGAAATTCAAGTAGTCCTGAGAGGGAGTTCTATAGCACTAAGCATTTACACTAGAAACAACTATAGTTTCAAAATCAATATTTTTATTCTCTCAAAAAACAAAACAAAAGAAAAACCACAACAAAAATCTAGAAAAAGAAGTCCAATATAAAAACAAGAAAGCAACAACAAAAAAGAAATAACAAATATAAGACCTGAAATCAATATAATTGAGAAGAAAATAAATAGATACATTAAAAAATAACTATTTTTTTAAAAAAATCAGTAAATTTTGCAGGCCTTGTCAAGACTCACAAAAATAAAAGGACACAAATTATAAGTATCAGAAATTAAATGAGGAACATTAGTACAAAAACTCTATCCATTACAAAGATAATAAGGGAATACCAGAAGTTCAGAAAACCAGTAAATATGCTTTGGTTTGGATGTGAGGTATTCCAAAAAGCTCATGTGTGAGACAATGCAAGAAGGTTTGGAGGAGAGATGATTGGGTTTTACTCTTAAACTCATCAGTGAATTAATCATTGATGGGATTAACTGAGTGTGAACTGAAGGCAGGTGGGCTGTGGCTGGAGGAAGTGGTTCATTGGGGTTATGGCTATAGGGTATATATTTTGTATCTGGAGAGTAGAGTGTCTCTCTCTCTCTCTCTCTCTCTCTCTCTCTTCTTCCTGATCACCATGTGACTTGGTTTCCTCTGCCACACTTTTCCACCAAATGTTCTGCTTCACCTTGATCCCCTGGGAATGGAGCCAACCTTCTATTGACTAAGACTTCTGAATCCGTGAGCCTTCAAATAAACTTTTCCACCTAAAACTGTTCTGGTCAGATCTTTTAGTCACAGTAGCAAAAAAAGCTGACTAAAACCAAACCAACTCTTCAAAATTCACGAGTCACCAAAACTCAATTAAATTAAAAGGCAAGTCAGGTGCAGTGGCACAGACCTATACTTCCAGTGAATAAGAGGCTGAAGCAGGAGGATCTCAAGTTTGAGGTCGGCTTCAGCATTTTAGCAAGACCCTGTTTCAAACTAAAAGTGAAAAAGACAGGGGATGTAGCTGGATAGTAAAGTACCTTTGGGTTCAATCCCCAGTACCCCAGGTAGGAAGGAAGGAAGGAAGGAAGGAAGGAAGGAAGGAAGGAATTGTCTTATAAGTATTAACAAAAGTCAATTTCTAATTCATAAAAAGCTAAATGAATCTTGGATTCAGGTGATTTCAGTGGTGAATTCTACCAAATATTCACAAGAGAATTTACAATAATTTCATCCAATTTCTTTCAGGAGTTAGAAGATGAAGCACTTCTCAATTCATTGCATGAGATCAATAATACCATCATACTAAAACCAGATAAAGACGGTATGATAAATATAGAGCAATATTTTTCAGAAATTGAAAATACAAAAATTTCCCCCAAATATTAGCAAGCATAATACAGCAATGTATAAAAAGAAAATTAAAGCATGTTTGAGGTATGCAACACTTGTTCAACAATAAAAAATAAATTAATATAATATATTATGTCTTTAAGATACAGAATAAAAATAAAATTATATTCTCAGTTGCCACAGAAAAACACCTACATATAATAAAAATCCCTGAGGAATTGACAATAAAAGGAAACTATTTCAATTTGGTGAAGAACATTTAAAAATGCATATAGCATATTTTTAATTTTTTATTAGTGAAGTATAATAAGATATAATATCAGGATTCATTTTGACATAATCATACAAACATGGAATATAATTTGCACCACTTCAGTCCCCAGTACTTTCCTTTACCTTCCCCCTCCTCTTCCATTTTACTTCTCTTCTGGTATTTTTTCTATTTATAGTTGTGTTTTTTTAAATGAGTGCTTTATAAGCACAGAAAGGTGAAATTCACATTGTTTTATTCATACATGTACATAGCATAGCCAATATTGTATTTAAAATGAAATATGGATGCTTTTCCCCTAAGATCAGGTATAAGGCAAGAATGTCCACTCCTGTTACCTTTATTCAACATTTATAAAACAAATAGAAAGATACAGTTTATTCATAGATTGGGAGAAAGTAAACAGGTCAATCATTTCCAAATAATCTATATGTTTAGTGTTAATTCTTAACAACATCCCCACAAAATTTTTGTAAGCTTAGGCAAGGTAATTCTAAAATTTATATGAAAAGGCACAGGTCATAAAATATCTTTAAAAGTCTTGACAAAGAAGAATAAAATGAAACACTCCAGTTAATATTAACCATCTTATGTAACTGAAGCAATAAAGACAATAAGGTAGTGATGGGAGATTCAGAATTGGACTCAATTAGATCATTTGATTTTTTTGCAAAGCTTTAAAATTTATTAGAGAAAGGATGGTCTTTTCAACAAATGGTGCTGGAGTAATTGGACATTATAGGCAAAAAAAAATAAACCTTGATCTAGACCTTATGTATTATTAAGAAAATTAACTCAAAATGGATCATATACATTAAATTCCATAAACTTATGTCAAAGATAATAGGAAATATTTTTTTCAGAATCTAGGGGTCAATAAAGAGATTTAAATGATGCCAAATTGTTATTTTATTAACAACGTACTTGGCTTTATTAATAAAAGAAAAATCAACAAATTGGACTTCATAAAAATTAAAATATCTTGTTTTGCAAAAGCTCATGCATATGAACTGATTAAAGAGAAATGAAAGGTTGGTAGAAAATATTTGAAATGACATAAACATTATCTAGAATACATATTGAATATGATATACATGTTTACATACTCTCAAAACTCAAATAACCAAAACAAAAAATACAACTAGCAAACAGTTGATAACATGCTGAGACATTTCACAGAAAATGGCAGGCAAATAAGCATACCAAAAAAAGTTAACATTTTTTAATCAAGAAAATGAAAGCTAAAATTAAAATGAGATAGATATCACTGCATATTAATCATGGTAGCTGGTGATGAGGTCCAAAATGTGATGTGACTAATGTGACTGCTAAGTGGTGAAGACATGCTAGAAAACAATTTGAATTTTTATTTTATTTTATTTTTAGAATATTTAAGCATACACACCAATCACAGACTTAGCAATTTTACATGGGCATTTACCCAGATCAAATAAAAAGTTATGCCACACCAAATCCTGTACAGGAATGTTTATAGAGGATTTTTTTTTTAAATCTTGATAATAAGCAAGCAAAATCTTGAAGCATTACATACATCTTTCAGTGGGTGAGCATTTAAAGAGACTGGAGTCCTTGCACTAGCAATAAACAGGAAAGAACACAATCACCTGGATGGATCTCAATGAAATTATGTTGAGTGACAAAGCCACTCTCAAAACATAATATATGGTAAGATCCCATTTGTATAACATTCTTGAAATGACTAAATTGTGGTCATGGAAAACACATTTTTAATGACTAGGGGTTAAAGACCGGAAGGTAGGGTGGGGAATAGTATGTAGTTAAAAGAGCAATAGGAAGGATTTATAGAGCTAGAGTTGTTAGCAAATTCACTGTGGTAGTAGATAGATGGACCTAACTAGGTGATGGTATTTATAGATTTTAGTTTACACACACACACACACACACACACACACACACACAAATGAGTACAAGCAAAAACAGGGAAATTGATAATGTTTGTGGTTTGTATTAATGTCAACAGTCTGTTGTGATGTTATACTAAAAGTTTGCAAAACATTAACCTTAAGGGAAAACTAAGCAAAGTGTTAAAATTTCTTCTTTCATTATTTCTTGCAAATGCATGTGAATCTACAATTTTCTCAATAAAAATTCAATTAAAACTCTAATTAAAAATATAATGAAGCCTCACTGTAAAACCAGGAACAAGAAAGTCTTCAGAAGTGCTTATTGTGTCATCTGCTTGACTTCATTTTGTTCAGTGTTTTATTGTAATTTTTCAATAAGCTGAAATCTTATGATGACAATTCCAAACCTGATTCACCTGTGTATCTTTAGACTATGGAATAGAATTTGTGACCCAGTAAGTGCTCAAGAAATGTTGATTAAACAAATGGAGTAAGAAAAACAACCGCCATAAGATCACTTTCTCACGTTGTCTTCATTTTATCCTATGAAGTACTTAGAGCTTTTCTGGGGATCCAGGAAAAATGTTAAAATTTAACATATTTTGGGAACACATGTGCCCCAAAATAAATCATGCATTTTTTCTTCTCTTAAATGAGATAAAATTGTTAATAAAGGAATTTATTCCAAATCACTGGTATTTTTTATCTAGGAAATATTAACAGTATGTATATTCCAAAAAGTTAATACTTCAAAATTGAGTTCTAATTCAGAAAATTGTTAATTTATATCTCATTTGACACAGTAATGACAAAGAAAAATTTTAGTTACAATTTGGTAAGTAATAACTAATGAATGCTTGACTTTGTGTTCCACATTAATTTGGACTCTGAAAAAGAATGAATTACAGAATATAATAACTCTTGCTAGTAGGAAAAATGGGGGAGTATATTCTTCTCTTTTTTTATCCTTTCTATTAAAAAGGGGACATTGAGTGATCAAGTAGTTCAATAAAGCAAGTAACAATAAAGACAATTCATGTTGTGTCTTAGAATCACTGGCTGATAAGTTTAATGTACTATTTATCAGTTGGTAGATACAATTGTATTAATTATCTCTCACTAAACTCTGCTTCTCTAGCTAGACCTTATGGGCCAGGAGGTACTTTGTTTAACTATGACTTTTTCAATCTTAATTAATAGATTCAATCTAAATAGTTTGGGAAAGTGAAACGTGGAACTTGTCTACCGACTCTGGTAAATATCACTCTTTGGGTAAGGAATAGGTTAGTTGAGCTCACAAAGAACTATGAAGTTCAATTTCTCATACAGTTGTGTTGTAACCAATTTAATTAGAATTTTACAAAGCAACAAATAAAGATGAACCTAAATGACATTTAAGGTTTAGAAACATTACATATATTCCCAAGGTGGAAAACAATACTAATTAAATATTTCAATTCCCTCAGACTAACATATGCATTCCCTATACACCATATTGACATATTTTAAATGGCAGTTATCAGATGACTATATTAAAGTCACCTGGGATACTTTGTTGATCAACTTTCAGCTACAATGACAAAATACTTGAGACAATAATCTTAAAAGGCTTACTTTAGCTTATAGTTTCAGACATTTCTCGCAGTTCATTGTCACTTGGACCTGTTACTTTGTGCTTATAACAGCATAATACAGCATGGTAGGAATGTATGTTAAAAGAGGGTTGTTTGCTCTGTGGGACCAGGAAGTGAAAAAAATAAGAAGGGGCTGGGATGCTAGTATCCCCTTCAAAAATGTGACTCATGTGACCTAACTTTCTTCCATGAGGCCCCATCTCTTCAATTTTTACCACTCCCTAATAGTGGAGGTGATGGACTTTTAACATGAGTGATACTGTAGCTGCAAAGTATAATAGACCCGTATTCAGGGTTTCTGGGTTACTTTCAGAATTAACTTGAATTGGTGCCTTTGCTTTGTGGTGTTGTGGTTTTTTTTTTTTTTATTGTTGTTCGTTCAAAACATTACATAGTTCTTAATATATCATATTTCACAGTTTGATTCAAGTGAGTTATGAACTCCCGTTTTACCCTATATACCGATTGCTGTATCACATCAGTTACACTTCCATTGATTTACATATTGCCATTCTAGTGACTGATGTATTCTGCTGTCTATCCTATTCTCTACTATCCCCCTTCCCCTCCCCTCCCCTCCCCTCCCCTTTTCTCTCTCTACCCCCTCTACTGTAAATCATTTCTTCCACTTGTATCATTTTTCTCTTACCCCTCCTTTCCTCTTATATGTAATTATGTATAACCCTGAGGATCACCTTCCAATTCCATGCAATTTCCCTTTTCTCTGCCTTTCCCTCCCACCTATCATCCCTGTTTAATGTTAATCTTCTTCTCAAGCTCTTCGTCCCTACCCTGTCCTTGGTTACTCCCCTTATATCAAAGAAGTCATTTGGCATTTGTTTTTTAGGATTGGCTAGCTTCGCTTAGCATAATCTGCTCTAATGCCATCCATTTCCCTCCAAATTCTATGATTTTTTCATTTCTTAATGCAGAGTAATACTCCATTGTGTATAAATGCCACATTTTTTTATCCATTCATCTATTGAAGGGCATCTAGGTTGGTTCCACAATCTTGCTATCGTGAATTGTGCTGCTATGAACATCGATGTAGCAGTGTCCCTGTAGCATGCTCTTATTAGGTCTTTAGGGAATAGACCGAGAAGGGGAATAGCTGGGTCAAATGGTGGTTCCATTCCCAGCTTTCCAAGAAATCTCCATACTGCTTTCCAAATTGGCTGCACCAATTTGCAGTCCCACCAACAATGAACAAGTGTACCCTTTTCCCCACATCCTCGCCAGCACTTGTTGTTGTTGGACTTCATAATGGCTGCCAATCTTACTGGAGTGAGATGGTATCTTAGGGTGGTTTTGATTTGCATTTCTCTGACTGCTAGCGATGGTGAGCATTTTTTCATGTACTTGTTGATTGATTGTATGTCCTCCTCTGAGAAGTGTCTGTTCAGGTCCTTGGCCCATTTGTTGATTGGGTTATTTGTTATCTTATTGTCTAATTTTTTGAGTTCTTTATATACTCTGGATATTAGGGCTCTATCTGAAGTGTGTGGTTTAAAGATTTGTTCCCAGGATGTAGGCTCCCTGTTTATCTCTCTTATTGTTTCTTTTGCTGAGAAAAAAAACTTTTTAATTTGAGTAAGTCCCATTTGTTTTTTGTTTTTCAGTTCTGTGATCAAACTCAGGGCTCATGCATGCTAAACAAGTGCCCTACTACTGAGCAACCACTTGGGGGTGTGCTTTGATGGTGAGTATGGATTCTGGAACTTGCATGATAAAGCACTGTTGAAAGCATCTTGTTCTTCTGAAATGAATGAGGATAAGCAATAAAATATAGATTGTCTTCTGAAATCTACTAATTGTTTTACCCACAGTCAATTTTTTACATGCTCTCTAGCCTCTAAACATGCAATAAGCATTTTTAGGGAGAAGAGAAAAAAGAAAGCTAGAGACATTTTTCTCTGTTCAGAAGTTGGAAGCCTCTAATTTCCCTCCTTCAGCAGAACTTACCTAAAGGTGGGGGGAGGGGGTGGGATGGGGTGACTCTAATGCAACTAACAGATTCTGTTGTGAATTAGAATATCAGTAGATATTTATTATACATGATATAGGTATTTTCTATTACAAGATTCAATATATACTTTAGAATATTCTTGAGGTTCTTAGATACCTAAATCTTTGTTACAGACAATGCACATTGGATGGCAGTATACCCAGTGCATTTTGATGATGCTTTTAAAGAGCATAGATGTCCATTGCACAGATGTCCATTGCTCCCTGTACTCCTTAAGTGATTGATGAAGGTGAGGTGGACAGTAGTCAGTATCTAATATTTGCTTACATTCAGTCATTCAGCAAATATCATTGTGTGCCTAGGAATATATTAAGGGCTGATGATGAAACGATAAATAAAACTCTGCAGTTATCCTCAAGGATTTGGCAAATTGTATTGAGGAGACATACAAAAAGAAAAGAAAAACACTGTAGAAATATGGGTAAATAGTATGGCAGCCAAAAAGAGGCATAAAACTCAGGCTTCAAGAGCAAGGTTGGAATATAATTTGAGGAACGATAATAAATAAAGAAGAGACTACTGGGGTATGAACATATAAGAATAATCTGAATGCTATTTTCTTGTGGTTAATAGGACAATTTGAGAAACAGCAAAACTGCATAACTGCTAAGGAGTAGAACCTTAGATAATGAATGCAGTGAGGATAAAAGAAGTGAGTTGTTTCAAGAGATGTCATTGGGAGATTTGGTAGGCAACTAAAGTAAAAGTGGACACACTCTGTTTTTTTGTGGCTATTTAAATGGGTGGTTGTGTCTTCATTCAGACAGTAACCTGAAAGGGTCTCATAGAATGCCAGGGTAGTTGACCTGAGTTCTCAAGGGCTTCTGAATGAAGTAGGTGATCCATATTACACTGAAGGAAACTTTTTTAACACCATCATCTGCAATAACGTAGAAGGAGATCCATGCCAGGAGCTCTAGGGGAATTGTTTGGAAAGAATCAAAACCTAAGTTGTGTTGGAAATTGTTGACTATAATTGGCAAGAAAAAGATAAGTTCAGAGGCAATTACATACAGTACAATAAGAAAGAAAAAGTAATCCAGAGGAGAAAAGAGTCTGAGTGTTTGCAGCATTGAAGTTTTCGATAATCCGTGGGCTTTTAAACAAAAGGAGAGAAAAATAAATTTGAGAAAACAGCCAAGGCCTTTGAAAATCCAGGCTTTCCATTTTCAGCTCAAATTAGATAGTTGCAATGTGGCAGCCATTAAGTCGAGAGATAAGTATTGGGGAAGAATTCAAGGAAATGATGTATACTTGAGAAATATGGCTATAAAAGTATTTCTATATGGTTTCTGCCACAAGCAACTCATTGGGAACAAATAGATCAAACACCATTATGTTCTGAGGGGAATTATATTACTAAAAGACCTGTTAGATCATTTGTAGAAAACATATATTTAAAAATGTGCAGTATACGAGATCCATCTCGAACATGGTCAAAGAAAACCAACTCCTCTCCCTAAGGGCAATACCAGAGATTATGAAGGAAAAAGAAAACATAATTCCTCTCAAAGAACAAAAACAGTCATAATCAGAGAATCACCCCTCCACTACTCATTGCCAAGGCAGGGAGGGACCATTTCCTTGTACAATAAAAACAGTGATTCAATGGAACTGATGAAAATCTTCCCATGTTCTATTTTCTAATTGAAAGGTTTTATGACAGTTATCCTTTTCCTATAGTATTATGAGATTTCAGTTGGGGCTCTTTAATCATGGATTGATTAGAACAAGAAGTACTGCACACTCCCTAGAGTCCCTGACCATGGATCAATGCATGACTAAGTGGTAATATTTTAGAGTTCTTCCTTTGGAGGGATAAGAGTGCTTCATTCATACAAATGAAGAATGAAGAATGATATTTGATGGCCATGGAATAAGCTGTAAGAAACTGCTAGTACTCAATCAAGCCCATTTCCCCAGATTTACAGGCTGAGCCAACTGCCATTTGATTGCTATTTCTCTTTCACTTTGTGGTTTATCTTAGAGATTATGTGAGTGCTCATGGAACCATAGGTGGGAAGCATCTTATCCTTAATGGTATGAGGCTAAGACTGGCTTTCAACCACTTTTTAGTTCAAGTGAAGCTACTATAAAGTTGGAATTATATGCTATACAGATTAATCTACTTTGATGGTAGGTAGTCCCTTTTAGTAGTTTCCAGATGTCAACAACTAGCTTTCAAAAGCTTGTGGTTAGACTATAAATATATGAATGCCAGTCATTTTATTTTTATTTCCATTACAACTTGCATGATTATATGTGGTTAATCCATCTTCAGACATTTATTAAAAACAAATCATTGAAATATAGTTACTAGTTTCACATAATTATAATTAGATATCTGATTTTCTGTTTAATTTCAAGAATAAGATCTGGCCAAATTAATATATGCATTTATTTTCATTAGGTAATTAAATTCTACAGATTAAAATGATAATTATCACACTGTTCATCTAATAGGCTTTAAAAAAATCTTTTGCTTTTTAGAAGAGAAAGCAGTATGGTAGAGCTGAAAAGAAGAATTCAAGGTAGCCTTCAACCTTGTCTTTGTTACTTGTAAATTTTGCATCCTTTGACAAATATTCCTCTCTAAGCACCTGGCTTTCATAAATAAAATGATTGAAGTTAGCAATATCTATTGTTCAGTATTTTTGTAAGATTGAAGGAATTTATTCAATGAAAAACTCTTATAATCATTGAATAAAAAGTTTGTAACCCTCACAAACTTAGTGTTATCTACTTCCCAAATTTTAGTTGCATTTATGAATCAAATTAAGTTTTATAACCTTCCCCTGAAACCAGATGAAGGAGTTTTGAGAAGTATAATCTATTTGGGTAAAATGTGAAAACATGTGATAGGAATAAAAATATTCACTCATAATAAATTCTAACTACAAAATCATATTTTATGTAGTAAATTAAACTTAATATTCATTAAATAATTTATTTTATTCTATAATACTATTAAATACCTATGTATGTAGAGATTTAATTGGAATTTAAATACGTATATAGTAATCAACTGTCTGGAAGTAATTACTGTTAAAAAATAACAAAGGATGAGATCACTGAAGCAAAAAATGTATATAGAAGAAAAACAAAACACCCACAGGGCTGCTGTATTCTAGTAATAAAAACGGATGAAAGGTGCCAAAAAAAGAGGTTAAATACAAAATAAAATCCTTTTTACCAGTCAGGAGCTGTGCTTTAAGACATAGGAAAAATCAATAATATCAACTATTATAGAGAATTTATGGAGCATAATGATTAACAAAGACAACCAGAAGGTCAAATTCATGAAAGTTTCACAAATAAAATAATCTTTGCAAACAATAACAAATATGATTTTTTTAAATGATGAATGTTTTCATTCCTTGGAACTTACACTTTCTGCTGAGGTTTTACTTAAGTACTTCAGACCACATCAAGAAGTTTCAACATGGTTATCGTTTGTGCTGTTTATTGCAATATAAGTACATACTCCCTTGCTCACTTCACTTTTACTCTTTTTTTCCTCACCATTTGCACATCTATTGATTATTGATATATTTATTATTAGTTTATAATTGATAGGCTCATCCTATCCTTGTATATTTGATTAAATCTGCATGCATTCTAATTGTCCTTCTGAAAAAGGGTTTTGTTTTGATTTTCATTTTTGGTAGAAATTTTCTAAGAATTTTTTTTTTTTAAACAGTTTATTTTTTTTATTGATTATTTAAAGCATTACATAGCTCATGATATATCATCTTTCATACATTAGACTCAAATTGTGTTTTGAACTACCATTTTCACCCCAAATATAGATTGCAGAATCACATCTGTTACATATTCACATTTTTACATAATGCCATATTAGTGTCTGTTGTATTCTGCTACCTTTCCTAACCCCTACTATCCCCCCTCCTAAGAATTTTTGATAACATGTCCCTCCTTATCAAAATACAGACTCACATAGACTGTTAGATTCATTTTATTCTTCCTTATCAAATATAGTAGAAAAAATATATTTCCCCTCTTTTGATTAATAAGAGTCCCTTAATGTTAATTGAATTATATTCATATGACAAGTTAAACATTTAAATTAATATTTAACTTTTGTTAAATATAATCAAAGTCAAAAAGACAAACTTTGGAAAGGAGCATTCTCATCTCATATTCTTTCTTCTTTCAATTTCTGCTTCAAAGAGGTGACTACTTTCAATGCTGTTTAAGTGCTTGTTACTCACTGCCTAAATAGTTTTTCTAAATAGTATGCTAAGTTGTCACCAGCTGGCTGGGCTGGCGAAATGAGCTAGGTTCGAAGGAGCTGGCTGTATTAATAACTAAGAAAACGGCAAAGAAACCACACAACACAGAAATATGAGTTTCTAAGATAGAGGGTGGGACTGACCCCAAGGGTCAGCTCCACGCTGTGCAGTGCTGGAAAGAGAGAATGTGCACCCACATTCTTTTTATTTCATAGGGGAGACACACACACACACAGGAGGTTTGATGAAATGTTCTTCACCGAATAAGACAGGGAATAGGGTTTCAAAGGTAGAGTCTTCTTTGTGATGTCTTGTGGTCAGCAGATTGATTGACATCTTGGCAAGTCACACCCATCTCAGGTGCTGTGTGGGATCACAGGCAGAGCAAGAGGAAAGGCACATTTGTGTCACATGTGCAATGTCAGACCAGTCCCCTCATATGCTCAAATGCACATAGCTCAGACACACAGCCCATAGATGGCTTGTGACACTAAGTCACTCTTTACTTTTTAAAAACTTTAAATTTTATTTCAATAGTTTATATTTTATTTTTTTTCTGTGCCTCCGTTTCTTTTTTTTTGTTTTGTTTTTGTTTTTTTTTCTTTTTTTTATTGATTATTTAAAGCATTACATAGTTCATGATATATCATCTTTCATACATTTGACTCAAATTGTGTTTTGAACTCCCATTTTCACCCCAAATACAGATTGCAGAATCACATCTGTTACATATTCACATTTTTACATAATGCCATATTAGTGACTGTTGTATTCTGCTATTTTAAAGGGATGAGCATTTTGCTTTCTCATGGTTAGACATATTCTTAGTTCAGGAAAATTGAGGCTCCTGGAATTGGCCCTGAACCTCAAGGGGCCTCGTGTTTTGAAGTGCCCACCCCAATGGCAATGTCTTCCAGGTGAGGTATCTCAAGCCTCCAGGACCTGAGTGGATACAAGTCTCAGTTTCTTTCCTTCAGGGTTCTTTGCCACCTCATATTGCTATGTCTAGCTTCCACCAGATGCCCCAAAGTTTCCAGGCGTACATATATGAAGTTGTTTCAGGCCTAGGAGGATGAACCTAATAGCACACGTTTTCCTTGAAGAATAAATCTCATCTACCAGTTGATAAGGCTTTTCTCTCTGGGATCACGGTAGATAGGTCGATCATGGAGGAGCTTATGATTCCTCTTTCATTGCTTTTCATTTTTTCATATGTTCCCACATTATCCTAATCTAATATACTGGCTTTGGATAACCTTCATTCAGTCTAATTCAGGATTACTTTATGGGTCTGCACCACTGATGATTCCATATCCTGGACCCAATGATGGAAGACAATCTTGGGCTTGAGGTGTTGAGGTGTTGGGAGTTCTCTATCACTTTTTGTGCATCCATTGCCACTCTTTATATAGGCCATGGCAGTGAAAAGAGCGTCTGTGTGCATATTTTACTCCTGAATTGGAACACAGATAAGGAAATCACCTCACATGCTTTTCATGATTTGTGCCATGTGTCAGATAGTCCTCTAGGGGTGTCTACATGTATAATTTCTGAGAGTTAAAAGAATATTCCTTGGTAATGTCAGCAATCTCTTCTGATCAATTTCCTTTATTATCTTCAAATTATATAGCTTTACTGTTGTGTTCTCCCATATAGAACAAATCTTATACCAACAGGACCCCTCCTCTCTCAGTTCATGGACCCTTTCCTGTCTTCCTACTGCAGACAGTTTGGAAGGCAATGGTGTCTCTAACATTAACAATGATATCATTATTAGAACAGAATGATTATGGCCTAAAGAGTACAAGGAAAGATTTGTTAAGAATAAGAAAGTTCTGGGCTGGGGATGTGGCTCAAGCAGTAGCGTGCTCGCCTGGCATGCATGTGGCCCGGTTCGATCCTCAGCACCACATACCAACAAATATGTTGTGTCCGCTGAGAACTAAAAAATAAATATTAAAAAATTCTCTCTCTCTCTCTCTAAAAAAAAAAAAGAATAAGAAAGTTCTGATATTTTATCTGATTTGACCCTAAAATGTTACTATGGTAGTATTTCAAGAACAGTTCAAAAAATCAGGCTTCTCAATAAGAGATAGTACTCTATTACGTAGACAGCACAGCAAGCAGCATGAATAATTAGCATATTTGTGACAATTCCCAGATTGATCTGCAGTTCCTACATAACTACACAATGAAGGCCAGATGACAGTCATGCAGGGACCTCATAATGGGCTGTAAGTATCTGTGACCATTGCCTTGAAGGGAAATAACACCCGTATTTTACAACGTGCCTGCATGATATGTTCTATGTCCATGATACAAAATTCTGAACAGTAAATTTGATGTAACCAAAGAATAAATTATAAGCAACTTAGTAACAACCTTTGAGAGAGTCATTGGAAGCTAGTGCCATGGGTGACACAATCTCATGAATAAAAATATAACCAACATTAAATAATTGGTGTTAGGAAACTGCAGTTGCAATATCAAAATTGTTTCAGTACAAACACATTCCAAAGAGCCGGAGCATTGCAAGTAAAGTAAGTATGGCAGTATATGAAATTATCCAAGACACAATTTATATTCGATAAATGTGAAATATATGACAATACAGAAAACAAAGAGGTGGTCCTGGACCTCAAGAGAAAGAGAGATTGCCTGGAAACTATGACAACTCCTTATATACACAAAGTAGACAATAAACAACACAGGAAATTTAATCATAGAAATCAATGCATATATAGTAGTTATCAACAAATATGGGCTGGGCATGATGATATATGCCTATAATCCCAGCGATGGGAGGCTGAGGCATAAGGATCACATGTGTTTGAGCACAGCCTTGGCAACTAATGAAAGATGAACAAAATTGATTGACATCTCCAATTGGGCATTTTAAGAAGCATCATGTAGTACAGAACAAAATACCACATCACAGACCTGAACTCATTCTTCAATCTAGATCCTGGAATAAGAAATACAAGGACATACCTGAAGTAAATTCTCAATAGAAATATAATTTAATTGAAAATAATCCCTTCTTGTTATGAGTCCCTAAAAGTGTGGTACTTTTTGTTGCAGCTGCAAGATAATTTAGCTCAAACTAATACTACAACAGTCAGTAAGAGAGTGAGTTATGTTTGTGTGATAAAATGTGCCACAATGTACATTTAGGATTAAGGGGGAGTTTAATAGTGATTACATATACTTAGAACTATAATTGGTATAGCATACCTGTGAGATGAAGATAAAAAAAGTTCTTAGAGGGAAATATTTGTGCCTTAAATAATCAATAAGGAACTTTAGGAAATAAATCTTTGCTATTTTATGAGGCTGTATTAATTCATTCTATTCATTCTTGATCTCAAAGTCACAGTAGTGGTTTACTTTTGTTAAATGAATGACTTTATCCAAATAACTTCTTTTCTTAATATTAACACATATATATACATACATATATATGTATATTTTTTAAGCACAAAATATAGATACTTTTTCATCCCCCCAGACTTCAGATGAACATTTTGAGGCAGAGTATGGTTTTAAGCAGACTTTCAATAAGCATAAGTATCCCAAGGTATTAAACCATTTTGAAATAAGATAAAATTTATTAATGAGTACAAATATAATCTTGGTACAGCATGAGTAAACTGAGGCTTATAGAGCTTTGGCTATTTGCCTCATTTCTATTAAAAGTGAAACAGTCCTCATCCAGGTAGATTCTCTTTAGAATGTGTCTCAAGTTGATTTTTGGGGAGACAAAGAATTCTCAATGTTGTCCCCAATTTCTGATGAATTCAAAACTCTGATTGGACCCAATTTATGTCATGTGTGCTATAATTATTTTGTAACTAACCACATTTTTTTTAAATTTTCAAGTGATTTAATTGTTTTGGAATTTTAATTTAACTCATGATTTCTCCCTCATTGCATTTAAATGTTGCATGTGTTCCCACATGATGTTAATTATTTCTGCATTTTATAATAAACAGGGACACAATTCTAGCTCCTTTACCTGACCTGGACCATCCCCTCATCTTTGAAGTTGGAAATATTTTGTTTAAACCTTGGCTCAATACTTCATGAGAAAATTAACATTAGGTCTCTCTCACTGAACTTATGCCTCAATTTCCATATTTAAAATGGATCTGTTAATAGAAATCGCCTTAATCAATCTCTGTAACAAACAAAAAATGTGAATTCCAAATAACTCCTATTGTATAGTTTGCTATTTGGTCTTGCTGACTATTCAAGATGATCTGAATAATATGAATTGTTTTACTTTTGTGTGTGTATAAAATCACAACACAAGATGCCAGGTTAGTAGAACGTGATTAACAAATTTTGCTGAGCCAAGGTGTAGCTTAGTGGCACAGCACTTGCTGAGTATGCATGAAACCCTGGGTTCAATCCCCAACAGCAAAAAAATGTTTGTTGAATTCTGAGTAAAATATGTAAAGGTCATTCTAAGAATCAGGTTTATTTTCAACATTTTTAGCATCATTCATAAAATGTTTGTTCAGGACATAATCTCAGATATAAAAATAAAGAAATTTGAAATCAGGGTAATAAGCCAGCATTTGTATTCAAAATATGACTGCACTGATAGCAAAATTAAATACAAAGCACCTGCTCTGCTTAAGGAATAATCGCTGTCTCCAGTGGAGCTGCTGTTGCAGAATAACACATGGAATGCTAGAGAGCAGCACTTTAGCTCTTGAACATGAGGAAACCTCAGTTTCCTCATTCACTGAAAGTTGGAGTAGAGACTCAATAATTATGTGTAGTATCATACTACAGCGTTATGAGTCTATAGCCTTCTGTGAACTGTTAACTTTCTCCATTCAGCATAGGTTGGGGTAAATCCTAATCTTTAATAATTAAAGAAGTTAAGAAAGATACATGTATCCTAAGTTCTAGTAGATACTTTAAAATATAGTATTTATTTAAAATAAAACATAATATTAATCACACACACAAATAAAATAAAATAAAAGCCAAGTGTCATAATTCCTTCTTTCTCTTAACTGTTTGCCCAGGTGGTTTATCCACTCAACATCAGAGGACATAAAATTTCATTAAGACTTCAATATATAATAATAAAGTCAGACAAATATCTATATTGGTTCCTCAGGTGGATATTTCTCTATAAAAATTTATGATTTTCTGATATCTATAGAAGGAAAAATCACTTTAAAATAGGACTGTGGATTGGAGATACATGCATTGATCAGTTTAGCTTTTTCCTCCATTTTTTGTATTGATTTGTTTATTTTATTACTTTATTTTATTTTGATACTGGGGATTTAACCCAGGCAGGGACTTTACCACTGAGTTACATTCCAGGTCATTTTTATTTTTATTTTTATTTTGAGGGTCTTACTAAGACTGACTTTGAACTTATGATCTTCAGTTTCAGCCTTTGGAGTTGCTGAGGTTACAGGCATTTGCTGAAGTGTCTGGCCCCATCCTTTTTATTAATCTTGTTATGTTAGTAGGTTTTAGAAAACTGTTAAAATTATTGTCTACAGTTTTCTAGTCATGATATGTTCTATTTTACGTATCAACCAAACATTTACAAAATTCTATAGAACTATGTTCTGAAAATAAAATATGGTTTGAAAGTAAAAAAAATGCAAAAAATGGATAGTTTTCAGGGGGCATAATTGCTATTATTTAGGAAGTTTAATGAAGGAAAGATGATATATTGATAAATATTTAGTAGTCTGAAATGCACTGAACAAAAATTTAAGAGAATTTTATGTATAGTTAATGTGAGCAAAAAGAAAAAAAAAACAAGGGAAGTAAAAGAAGAGAAAAATAGGCATACATTGTAATTTCTGCACTCTTCAGTATCAATAAATATATTTTAATTAATGAATTAACTAGTAATTTTAAAATGTGCTTATTCAGTTTAGCTGTTCTTGCAAGCCAATTTTAGGAATTCAAACAATTTCAATCAAGATTTTTTGATAATTAAAAAATTGAGAACTAACGAAAACTTTTCAATTTATTTCACTCAACAGAAGGGATGAATAACAGCTGTTTAAGAAAAGAAAATGTGTTATATATAAAAATGGAGATTTATTCAGCCATAAACAGTGAAGTGGCTGTTCACAGTGGCTCCTATAAGCCTAGCTACTCAGGAAGCTGAAGCAGGGGGAATGCAAGTTTGAGGCCAGTTTAGTTAGACTCTGTCAAAATAAAAGACAAAAGGGACCATGGATGGAGCTTAGTGATAGAGCATCCCAGGGTTCCATCCATACTGCTAAAAAAAAGAAAAAATAAAAAGGAAGGACGAATATGAGGAAGAGAAGGGAAAGAAGAATGAAATTGTATCATTTGCAGGAAAATGGATGGAACTTAAGAATATTATGTTAAGGGAAATAAGCCAAACTCACAATGTCAAGGGCCATGTTACTCTCATATGTGAAAACTAGACAGGAAAAAAAAAAAGATAGGTAAGGGGATCCCATGGAAATATAAGGAAGACCGTAGAGTAGAAGAAAAGCACCAGTGGGAGGTAGCAGAAGGGAAAGGGAAAATACTGGGGGACAATATTGACCAAATTATAGTGTCATATCATGTGCATGTATGAATATAACAACAAATCTCTCTGTTATGTATAATTATGATGCATCATTAATATATGGGAGAAAAATAAAACTACACACTGTTATCTCATTTAAAAAAATTAAAGCTCTTGAATAACTTTAAAGATCACTAGGACACCAACTTTTTACTCTGAAAATAATAAAGCACTAAATTATGTAAATTAATTTTCTGTTTTAAAGTAATTAAATATACCCTGTGGATATGGAAAAAAATATTCTATACAGAATTCCAGTCAGTAAATGCAGAATAGCATTTTAAAATCGTGTTTTGCAACTTCTGTTTAAATACCTAATTCAGTTAATAGCCATTGATGGATGTTTAGGTGAACCTCATGATAAAGAGATTAGGCTATCATCCTCTAAACCCATGGATCAATCTTAGCAACACTAAAGTTCGACAACCAGAAGGGAGTGAAGGAGGAGGGAGGAGGGAAAGAAGAACTTGAATTTAAGCAAGCTGTTATCTTTAACTCCCAGTCCCTTGGAAAAACAAGAGGTAGGAAAAAAAGTTATATAAACAGTCTGGGGAAGTAATTAGCCAAATACAAAAGGTGTAATATTTTATAATATGACTGACCCCATGTCTTCACCAAGTCATTGATAAGGGAAGCAAAGAGGCAAGAGATTGTTCTACATTAAATGAAACTTAAGACTTTGAATTGTAGCTAAATATAATGATAGGCCTTGTTTGGATCTTTTTTCAAACAAACCATCTGTTTTTTTGTTTGTTTGTTTGTTTGTTTTTTTAAAAAAGGAGTACCTAGGCAATAGGGGAAATTGTATATATATTTTGTATGTGGTAGATGATTGCAAGGAAATATTGTTGATTTATTAGATGTAATAATACTTTATGGTTTTGATTTTTATTTGTGGGTTAAATGACTCTTGAGAATTATGAATGATGGATGGCAAAGTATTAGTGGTTGAAGCTGAGTACAAGAAAGGAAGTTTGTTACAGAGTCTACTTTAGGGTGTGTTTGGAAAGTTTCACAATAAAATCATGAAATGAAGCATGACAATCACCACAAAAGACTATTGTAAGCTATTCTTGTTTCATCTGTTTACAGGTATATTGGACAGTAAAGAAGTCTGCAAATAGCAATAAAAATTAAATCTGTTCATTGAAAGTTTGATAAGAAAAAAACTAAATGTAATTAAAAGATAAAATTCTTATAGTGTATAAGGTTGTTTGACTTCTATTCTTAAATCAGCATATATTTTTACTATCAGATAGACTAATCACCCTAAAGAATCATGATTTATATATTCAAAATTAGAGAATATATGCCATTGCTATCTGAACTTATGAACATGAGGTATAAAATCTCTTTTATCAAAAAAGTGTTCTTTGGTGTATACGTTGTTTGCTTTTTGGCAGCACTCAGAACAATGCCAAATTCATAGCATATTATTAATGTTTGTTGAAATGTTTATAAAATAAATAGCTATAATTCTGACTTAGGTATGAAGAATTTAAATTTTATCAAGCTCCTCTGCCGCAGGCCAGCTGCAGCAAAATAACCGGGGGGATGATGAGCAACTTGTGTAGATTGATACAGCAGGAGTAGGAGCCATTTATTGTAGGACTGGAGGGATATTTATACATTCCACACAGCTTATCTTAATTAACATAAAATAGATACAGCAGTCAACCAATAAGGAATCTCCACACTTAATGGCTTGCTGGCATTACTTCACAAACCACTCTCTCTGGCATTTTGCCAGGTGCCATCCAGACTTGTTTACAGACTCTAACACTCTTCAAAATACACTCCCACTTCTTCATTTGAATCTTGTATTCTGAAAAGTTTGGTACTGGTATCTAGAAGGGCCTATGTACATTTCACTTGATGGACTTGGGTATGTTTTTATTAATTAAGAAGAAAAAATCATTGTGATTTGACATTTCTTCTTTTGCTCTTGTCACTTGATTTACTTTTAACATTCATTTACCTTATAATAATTTGATTCAGTTCTAATATAAGGTGGGATTGTTAAGACTTTTCTTCCAGTTGATAATGAGTATCTATTTTATTCAGATATGATTTGCTGCACTGGTTTCAGTATAGCAAGAGACTTGAAATCTATCAATTATCTAAAAGTAGATACCTCTTCTGGGACAGTATGGATTGCATATGGTAAATATGATTGGTAATAAATTTCAGATGAAATACAGGAACAATTAAAGTATCTTTAATGCTTAAAATTGTCACCTTACAAATAATTAACTACGTTGAGACCATACACTAAAAAGGAAATTGCAATAAAAACTATGAAGTTGTATATAGTTTAGAGATTTAAGTATTCTATCTTGTAATAGAAAGTTCAGCTATAGATGGTGAGAATGACACAAATATGAATATATTTAAAAAAGAATAAATGATAGAAATGCAGTGAATAGAATAATATAAAAAGGATTATAGATATATATGAAAACCTAAAGAATTAAATACAAAAATACCAAAGGTTAAATTATAAATATCTAAGAGAAATATAGCATTGCATTACCAAAATTTAAACTGTTTAATGTGACTTTTTATTCCAGTTGAAGCTTGTTGTAGAATATACTCATAAAAAGAGGCAAGTAGATAATGATATATTGGATGTATGTCATAAAGCCATAAAGACATCACATTTAAGTTTATAATACTTTAAAGTATAACACCTGAACTTCCTTGAACCTTATAATTTCAGATAAATTTTAAGATAACTTCCAACTTTATGTAATATTAAACTCAGTGACATTGTTATAGTTTTAAAATAATGTACATAATGCCTTTAGTGTAACAGGTTAAGTAGTGACATTCATGATATTATACATGCTTATGTAAGCAGAATGAAGGTAAAGTAGAAAAGGCTAATTTTAGGGCAATAAATAAGGATTCTGGATACAAATTAAATATTTCATTTGGTCTATATATGAGAGTTCTGAAATGGACATATTTTCTACTAAATAATTTATAAATAATATTAAGAGTTTTGATGTATCTATAAATGTGTTCTGTAGAAGAATGTTTCTAAAAAAGTGAAAATACATGTTAAACACATGAAGCAGAATAATAATATAATACAGACTTTTTTGTAATCTTTCAGACTTAGAATATATGGAAAAAACCTAATTCCAGGAGAGACTGATAATGAGAGCAAATAATGTCTCTTTTCTCTATAACCCAATACTGAAAGATTAGAAATACAATTAAGGTATATATGGGTATTATAAAATAGATGCATCAAGTGTAGAATATTGTATTTGGAGAATCTGTTATTTCAATAAGACAGTTTAATCAGGGAAGATATAGTCATAGTCAACATTTCAGGGTAATACATTTTATAATGGAATTTGCTAAACATGTTCATACATCAAAAATGATAATTTGTTGATCATATTCAAAGAAATATAAATACCCTCTAGCTATACTGACTAAGCTATTTACCTAAATTTTTCAAAATTTAAGTGTAGAAAGTAAAAATAGAGATCATTCAGCCAAATTTTAATCATTTCAATTATTCAATATAATTTCTTTTTAAATTCTTACCAATTTTTGAACATGAAAGCAAACGAATAATGACTGCACAGGTTCACAGGTTTTTAGAACAGTAGAGAAACTTAGGAAATATTTTGTTATCCTTACGGTCATTATTAAAGATGAGGGATACTGAAGCTCACAGTAATTAACCAAAATGCCAGTTTTCAAAAAACAAAGCTGTGACAAGCCATCCCCGATCTACTGGGAGCACCTGGCATAATATACTGGGCATTGATAAAAGTAGAGGATGCAAACTGAGTAAATCATGGGTCAGTCTTCAGTATATTCACAATATATTAGAGGAAGCTGTAAAAATATGCTCTAAATTATAATACAATGTTTTAAGTCTTCTACTTATGTCTTGAACAAAGTCCATTGAATGCACTGATTAATAGATTCAGCAGGCATTTATCCATTCCACACTGTGTGCCTAGGAACAGGCCAGATGCTGCAGTTAATCTATGGGATGAAAGGGCTTTATACAGTGAATGATGTTATGCAAAAGAAGATGACTAGAATTTCATCAGGCTGGAACAATGGAAATGGCATATGCTGAGCAGAAGGAAGGTTGGGAGAAAAACCCAGTGGGGTTCAGTGAGAAGGCTTAGGGCTACGACAATATGTGGAGACCCTTAGGGAAATCAAGTGGTCTGATGTAATTTCCACAAGGAGTTGCAGGAGGAAAGTGGTAGAATTGGATCTTAAGTATTGAACCTTTTCAGTTTTAGCCTATACGTGCTGGAAACCATTGAAATAGTTTACTGTAAGAGGAAGTGTTACTAGAGCACCTAAAATATTCTGAAAATTCTTGAAGCAAATTTTTAAAAAGTTAGTTTTAATATTCAAAAATCAGTTCTTGGGAAAAAAAACAACACAACAAAAATAGATTATTCACCCTCCCATTCAACAACTTCCTTTCTCCACATAACATTTCTGTTTTGCATTGCTTTTGTGTGTATATATGCTCGACTGGATATGTGCCTATTCATGGATATGATCTTTTTTCGTTTTATGCTAGGTACTGAAGCTGTTCAATCTCAGGGATAGTACTACATAACATTTATATAGCATTGGACATCAGCCAATTCTTTTCTGTAAGACAGCTTAAAAGTCAAATCTTCTTCTAGCTGTGTCCTTGTTTTATCCTGGCTCCCATTATCCATTGATACTCTAGGTAATAAGTTCTTGGAAATTGAAGGTCATAGTAATATTAAACAGTGTATTTAAATTTAAAAACTGTCGCTGGGTTTGGTATACATTCCTACACAAATGAAGATGATAAAGACTATCCAGAGGCCAAAGATAAGCTGATGCATGGTTATAATAACAAATGTTGATCCTAAAGTCAAGACACTATGAATAAATTAGTGTTTACAGTAAATTTGTATTGCCTTATGTGTAATTTGCAACAAAAGGTTGCTTCTTTAAAACTTATTGAAAATATTAATAGCAACTAAAGTTTGAATACCAAAAATTTTGCTACATTTTTAGAAGTGTAAGATAAACTCTTTTTGTTGGTTTGGTATTAAAAGTAATGGCCAAGATATTTTGAATTTCAGCTTTTAGAACTCAATTATTTATTTTATCTGGATGTAGTGCTATAGACTTGTTTCAAGGTAATGAAATGAATTTGTCACACAAAAATTTTAATAATATCAGGTTTGTGTGTTGACTAATGCCTTAGGATCAGAGAATAACTTACCACTGCCCTTCTTACATATATATCCAGTAGCAAACTCGTGAGAAAATTACCAACCTAAAGAGTGAGAATGTCACATTGATATAGTATATTTACCAATGATTGCTAATAGGCAGAAATGTGCATTTGTGTGTGTGTGTGTGTGTGTGTGTGTGTACATACACATGTGCATACAATGAAGAAACATAGACATTTAGAAATATATAAAGCATATAGGAATACAGACATGTGTCTGGTTCATGATGCTCTAACAGAATACTTGATACTGGAACATTCCTACAGACAGAACAGAAATTTATTCTCTCATAGTTCCGGTTACTGAAGAGTCCAAGATAAAGGTGCTGACATTCTATGAGGGCTTCATTGCTGAGTCCTCTCGTGCCAAAAAGCAGAAGGCAAGCAAGATATGCTCTCTCACATTGCAGAAGAGCACAAGAATGAGAGCATCCATGCCCACGAGTCCTTCTTATAGCTGCATGAATTTCTCCATGATGGGTGCAGAGCCCTCATGACCTAAACCTCTCCCAACAAGCCTCACCTCCCAGCACTACACTACTGGGGTTAACTTTCCACATGAATTTTTGAGGGAACAAAATCTCAAAACAAACACCATCTGAGCTATGAACAATGAACCCGAAAACAATAAGCATATTGAAAAGAAGCATCTTTACCCAGTATTGGAGAAGGCTCTATTAGTTCCCATTTCCCTATATTGATGAGACTGGAATGCAAAATCAGTTAGGATATAAAAAGGCATGGTTATTATTAGTATTCTTATTGATATCTCATATATATATATATATATATATATATATATATATATATATATATATATATAGCTTAAATAACTTCTTAGTCTACAGAGAAATTAAAACTGCCATGTAAAATAATTAGTTTTCAAAATGGGAATTTCTAATAGTGTGTGAATCATCTTAATTTACCTAACTGTTTTGTGAACTTAAAAATTACTTTTAAAATATAGAAACTCGGAGCTGGGGTTGTGGCTTAGTGATAGAGCACTTGCCTAGCATAAGTGAGACCCTGAGTTCAATCCTCAGCACCATATAAAAAATAATAAATAAATAAAGGTGAAATTCTTAAAAAAATATAGAAACATATTTTTCCTATGAACTTATTATTGAATTGTTTTATCAATTTTTATAACGCATAGAATCCAGGGCTGTACCACATTTTGTAGTATGGAGTTTTATGAACTCAATATGCTCTTGCTTGGACCAAAATTTTAAATTTTGCTCACTTAAAATTAAAAAGAGATGTGTATTTTTATGACCTTGGACTTTTTATTTCAAATGAGTACATAATTCAAAATAAAACAAAGCAAAGCAATGACACCTACTCACATCTGTTTTTCATAAAAGATATTTTATACTAAACAAATAGGAAGAAGTTAATTATAAAAGAAATACTCTCCTCCTGAATTTTTAAAGCTCAGCTTTGTGAAAATGCATTTATTTATTTTACTTAGGATCAGTGAATATTTCAAAGGCGCTGGTTAATGATAACTGAACTCAAGAGCCAGGACAATATCTGTTGTAAAGAACAGATATTTCTTCTGCAATATGTATATTGTGTGTTAGTGTGTATGTGTGTGTGTCTGTGTGTATGTGATAGAATTACACAAGATACAGGAAAATAACGTGCTCTACTTCTAGGTTTATGGCAGACTGAGTATTCTAGAACTCTAAGTACATCAATGCAAGGCCACTTTTTCTTAGCACTATTATTTCACAGGAAGCATAGAAGAGTTTAGGAGGAGTTCAGGGACACAAGATGGAGGAGATAGGGTTTTAAAACAGAAGCCACTGGAAGACAACACAAGGAGACAAGTCCTGTCCCTGTGGATAATAAATCATGTTACTGTGACAACTCCCATCACTAAGGACTTATCACCATGATAAGTCATGCCACAGTTTTAAATTTTAAAATGACCAGTGGAAATAAAGTGAACAGTATTCGAATTAGGCTTTCTAAAGTAATCAATGCAGGTGGATTACTGGAAAATATTCTAATCAAGTATCACATATAACTAAGGGGAGAAAATGGGGTAAGGTTTTCAGTGAGGTCCATATAAGGAAAAGAAGTTCCCTTAGTTCAGGATATTATTCTAATTTGCAGACACTGGGGCCTTGAGCCTCTCTCTCTCTGCCCACTCTGTCCTATCTACAAAGTGCTATCTTCACCTTCAATAAGTCTGTGCTCTCTCTGTTACTTCTGGGTGTCTCACTCAATTCTTGGTTCATGACACCAAGGACCTGGAAATCAACTGTACAACCCAAGGGTAACAGAAGTCCACACATTTCTCTTGCTACTCCCACAATGAAATAGGGAACCATGAACTCTCAGAATTGGAAGAGCAGGAAATCTCACAGGTCAAGGTTTCCCTGAGAACATGTGACCATAGATGCCCAGGTATGATTCAATGATCAGAACCCCAGAGTATTTTATTGGGCCTGACTCCTGGATCCAGACTGAAGGAAAGATTAATGATTTATATTATCTGATAACCAGAAATAACACATTTTTCAAATGTAAGAAGGAAAGACTATCACAGGTTAAAGTATGACATCATTATAAAAGAAATATAAGTCCCAAAATAGCCTGCATAAATTATTATCTCTAGTAGTGCTACTTAAGTGATAATAGTATTGTCTAATTATATACCTGTAAGGATAAATAGAGTAAAAGAGCCTGCAACTCAATAACATATATAAATTGTAATGAATTGTGTGCCTTTGAATGTACCTTGGTACTTGTCATTTTGACAGAAGAGGGAAAAATTTCTAAAAGGAAAAAGACAATATAAGTAGAAAAGACTGGTTTCCAATCATCACAATTTCTAAGTGTTTGAGTACTCAAAAACACTCTTTTTATTCCCTCAGTACAAAGAATAGCCAGTGTAACCTGACTGTGTTCACCCCCCTGTACTGAGGAAGCATTGTCCTGCTTCAAATAAATCTTCTACACCACCCTCTGCTTCTTGCCTCTCCATGGATCTCGGTTTTTGAATTTGCAAGACTCAGAATCCACCTGACATCTTGCTCTGCACTACAGGAGGATTTGAGATTCTTTTTCACTGTTTTGATCTGTAGCGTCATAACCTTTTGCTAAATGTTCATCCTCAATATATCTAATTTTAGAATTAATGAAGAGTAAAATGCATGTCCTAATAGTGGTATCTGTGATAAAGTGTTAGGTGAAAAATGCAGTCCTAGAAAGATTAACTAATACTCTATAAGATTAGGCAGCACTTTCTGAGTATTCATGGGAGCTATAATATAATTTAGTAATTTACTTATTGAAACAATGTTGATTATTTCCTTGTGATTGTCCCTTTTTACTTATACTGCTGCCTGATATCAGTAAATACACATCATTCTTATTCAGTTTCACTACTAATTAAAACTTTAAAGTCTCAGTCATAAACAAAAATATGGTTACCAATGTTAATTGACTGTAATGGCACAGTACCATCTCTTAGGAAGAGGGGTTTAATCTCATTACCATTAATCAAGCATGATATTATTAAATTTACTCTATATTTTAAAATTAGGTTAAATGTATAATGTAATGATTCTTTTATTGAAGATTTTTGTCTCAGTATTTTATTTAATATACTTAAATATGGGGAAATATGTTGAAACCAAGGAACACTTCTTTACTTAGAAGAATACTTCTTGAAGTTGAAAGATTGCCTGAAGCAAATTCAATATCTTTTTCTGATGAAAAAGAACATGTTCCAAGACTAATATTTAGAAAATAGGTTGACACTTAAAACCAGCTACATGAAAAACAAATAGTTCACTATGTGAAAAGGCTATACTCTTTTTCAGCTTATTATTTCATATATGTAATGCCTAATCTAATAAAATGTTATATTAGGAAAGTATCATGCCAGAGAAAAATGTCTATCAGTAAAATAAACTTTTATAAACCAAGAGTCTCTGGAAGTACATGAGAATTCCCAGCTAAGATTGTAATTTTACATTGAGATTCAGTTTCTAGATTTTGAGGGAACTCTGAGACCATTGTGTAAATAGTATGCATCTTAGACTATAAAGACTGTAAAGACTGAACTTTACAATAATTTTGTATAGAAAATAATAAACTCAAGACATAAGGCAAATGTATATTATTATTGAAATGCCTATTAATGACTTTATATTAGACTCAAGTAAATTCTTGAAATATGAATTTGTTTAATAGTGCAGAAATTCATAAAATGTTAATCATATATAATAATTAATAATTGGTCATTTAGATAAATTGTAGTTACTTGGCATCTATTCCTACAAGTAGTAATATATATGTGTATGTACATATGGATGGTGTATGCGTGTATGTGTTTGTTGTGTGAATGTGTGTGTTTGAAAGAGAGTCTATGAAATATGATAAATGTACATTACAATTCCAGTTCTATTTCATATTATATATGTGATCATGGGCCAGAAATTTATTCTTCATTTATTTTTTCATTTATATATATATTTTTATATTTTGGTATTAGAGGTGCCTTACCACTGAAGCACATTCCCAGCCTTTCTTTTATTTTTTTGAGACAGGGTCTTGATAAGCTGCTTAGGGCCTAACTAAGTTTCTGAGATTGGCTTTAAACTTGAGATCCTCCCTAATCACTGAGATTACAGGAGTAGACTACCCTGCCAGACTAGATTCTTCATTTAATAGTGGAGCCAATTTAATAAAGTGGTTTGGAATTTAATGAAATATGCCATAAATATCAGTAGTATAAATTGTGACCTTTATTGTTTATTCAGTAAATAATAGTTCTCTTATTTCCAATTAGTTTTCCTTTTTCACCTTTATTATTCTTTCATTAATGCCAACTGCATCCTCTACAAACATGCCTCAGGTCACTGATAGAATCCATATATTCTACTGAATGAACCAACATATGGTACAATACAGCATATCATATTATTTTTTAATGAATAAGAAAGCTTTCCATAAATTACTTGCATAAGAGAATTTGGCAGTTGAAAAGCTTGAATTATTTACAGTGAAATAATCAGTATTTTACATGCAAAATGTCTTTTTGTTCCTATAGATTGGCATTGTAAGAATGAAAAGAATGAGGGACTATAAACCTCTCTAAAAACAAAAGAGGGATAAACTGATTTTATATATAACAGTATATATATAATTCATTTATATATGAATAGATTTTACATATGTATGTGTATATATACATATGTGTATATATTAGTGCATATATATTGGATTATTTTATCTTTAATTAGTAATTTGCCTTGGAAATATACTGATATATTGAGTGTAGAGAATACTAAATAAGTGTTCATGTAATTTTATAAATAAATTGAAATTGTCAGAATTCTGAGAGACTGTAATTAGTTGAAACAACTGGCTGAAATAAAAATTTAAATAATATATTTTTAAAAGGAGAAACAATACAAATTTTTTTCTATATATCATTAACATCCAGGTCAAAATACTATTAATTAGCAATGTTCAAAGAAATCAAATCTAGGAAAATATGCGACATTCCTTGCTCATGAATGTTAATTTTTTCCCAAGAATTATGTAATAATAAGAAATTTTAGACAAACTCATTATATTTTCTTGAATTATGCCCTCTAATTACTTCTCTGATGATTCTATGAAGTTTGAAACTTAAAGGAAAATAATATATTTTGTATTAACTCAAGAAGTTTCATCTCAAAAGGCTAATGTTGAAATATTCTGAGAAATGATAAGTAATCCAAATGCTAAAGTTAATTCTGTTCATTTCTACACAAAGCTCTCAAGATTCCTCAGTGAATGAACAAAGAAGGCTTGCCATGGTCTCTTACCAGTGTTAATAGACATAAAGTTAAAATGACTCACCTGCTTAGTTTTCCTATGTTATCCTTGAAACAATCTCCACATTTCTCCTTCCCTTTGTCCCTCTCTTATTCCTTCTTTCTGTCTTCAATTTAATCATGAACATTAACTGAACAGAGAGTAAAAACTAATTAAGAAGTGGTAACATATGAACTTCTAGCTTGAAGAACAGTAGTTAGTACCCACTTTCTATTACCAGTGAAAACAAATGGCTATTCCCTGATGTTTTTTTATGCCCCTTCTTAAAAGTGATAACATTTGCTTTCATCTGGATGTAACTGTTGAAAGACAATGATCTGGAAAGCACATTATTTGACATTCCTTTTAATTGGAAGAATATTGGCCACTTCACCCAAAGATTTTTGCTGCTGATAATATAGCCATAATAAATTCAACACTAGCATTAACGATGGATTGTTTAGTTATAACTTAGTTTTGAGCAAATGAAAAATATTAATAGAAACAAATGACTTTCTACTAAGCAAAATGTCCTATTCTGTAAATCTGTTTGGTAAAAGGTATTTTTATAACCTTTATTAGCTGAGCTTAAATGTGAAAACTTTAAAACACTGGGGGGAAGTAATGAAATTCTATATAAATTGATTTTTTTAAATGTGTACATTTAAAAAACATTCAAGGGAATACTAAATGCTAAATGGTAAAATTTAATACATTAAAGGTCAATTTTTATTTATGTAAATAAAGTACATCACAATTTTATGCTGCAAACAAACGGTGAACAAATTTGCCATTTTTTTTTCCTCAAAGAAAATTTCTATCTTTGCATGATTATTTTTAAAATAAAAGTAATGATAGGTTATTTTGATTGATCATTTTTCTTTGGAACTTAATTTTATATATGAACTTTTTCATAGCAATTTTTAAATTTTAATAAAGTGATATGTAAATTCCATCTACTATATTTACATTTTTAAAATCTGCACTTAATAGCTGAAGAATTTGGGGTATTTTTATGTTTTTATTTTATATTTAACTTTTTGAGTAGCTGAATTTATTTTATATAACATATTTCATAGGAATTCACATTTCTTGTTTCTCCTAATAACTGTTGTTGAAAACACTACTTTAATTTTTTTTTATTTACAGACACTATTTATTTTAAACATTTTCTCTTACTCACATGTTATTATCTTTAGCATATGTTCAATTCCTGCAGTAACCCATTTCATTGATTAGAATGCTATTTTTTCAATGACTCACACTACATTAATTTGGTTATTGCATCAAGTAACACAGGTCAAATAACAGTAATTTCTAAAATAAAGATGTTTATTACACTCTCTATTTTGAGTCCTTATATAAGCAGATTAACACAAATGTGACATCTCCATGGTATTCCAAAGACAGGCTCTTATTTCCTTGCTCTGCCATTCCAAGCAAACAGCTTTATACTGATAGTCTAAGACAACCATTTCAAAGAGCTGCCAAGCTTCCTGTCTTTTAAGGGCACAACCTAGGAACTGTATACCCACGCTGCTTAAAACTCATCAGGCAGAATTTCCTCATAAAGATACATCAGAAGTGATGTGAAATGCAAATTAAGCTGAACAACAGTGCACCCAAGAAAAACTCCTTGTGCTAAAGAAGAACTGGAGGAAAAACTTTGGATGGAAAAATAGTAATCTCTGCCAGACAGACCCAATTAACTATTGTGGCTTTGTGTTTTGACATCTGGTAAAGAAAATCTCTGTTTAATTCTTTCAATGCCATATTTATTTTGGCTATGCCCCACATTTATTCTGCCAGAGAATTTTAGAGTCAGCTTAAAATAAAACAAATGGATTTTTTATTAGATTTTCATCAACATACAAATTATTTTGGAAGGAATTTAAATCTTCACAATATGATTTCATTCTCACTCACTAAATGAATATAACTATATTTATTGAAGACCTATAAATCTCTTCACAGTGTTACTTTTTCCTTTTCTTTTTAATTCAAACTTCTTCAATAAACCATCTTTAACCTTCTTCTAAAGTCATTCTTATATATATTAAGTTTCCTTGCTTTTTATTGAATAAAAACAGTTATTGTCAAAACTCAGAACAATTCCCCACATCTATGTATTTGATTTGCAAATAGCAGCTACTATTGCATTTCATTCAATCTAAAATATTTCAGTTGTGTTTTTTATTATGTTAGTCATAACTAATAGTGATTTTTCCCTATAAAAGCTCTACTTTTTCCTGTAGTTTCTGTTTCTTCTGTTTCATAATTGGCAATAATGATTAAGATTATATCAAGTATTAAGTGATAAAGGAAATGTTTATGTCTCATTCTTGATAATATAGAAATATTTCTATTTTTTACTTTCACTATGTTAATGCTTTTTTATCTGACATTGGTATTGTCTATATTATCTAAGAAAGTAATCTGTTTCTATTTTTTTTTTTTTGTACTGTGGATGGGACTAGTGGGTACTGAGCTACATCTGCAGTCCTTTTATTTATATTTATTTATTTATTTATTCATTTATTTTTGAGACAGAGTGTTGCTAAGTTGTTGAGGCTGGCCTAGAACTTCCAATTGTCCTGCATCAGCTTCTTGAGTTGCTGGGATTACAGGCTTGTGCCACCAGGAGCAGCTCTTTTTGATCTTAATAGATTTATCAGTAAGTATGTATTGATTTTATGTCCTTCTCACAACTAATGATATGATTAAACTTTAAATAGCTTTTCCATTGATTTCATAATTACAGTAGATTGTTTGGTATGTAACTGTCTTTCTAATATGGGTGAAAGCATTTACAATATTTGATAGGTCTTGTGTCATATAACTCAATTGTGTTTATATTTTACTGAAGATTTTTTTTATTGGTTGTTCAAAACATTACATAGTTCTTGATATATCATATTTCACACTTTGATTCAAGTGGGTTATGAACTCCCATTTTTACCCCGAATACAGATTGCAGAATCACATCAGTTACACTTCCACTGATTTACTCATGTCTGTTGTATTTTGCTGCCTTTCTTATCCTCTACTATCCCCTCTCCCCTCCCCTCCCCTCCCCTCTTCTCTCTCTACCCCCTCTACTGTAATTCATTTCTCCCCCTTGTATTATTTTTCCCTTTCCTCTCACTTCCTCTTGTATGTAATTTTGTATAACCCTAAGGGTCTCCTTCCATTTCCAAGCAATTTCCCTTCTCTCTCCCTGTCCCTCCCACCTCTCATCCCTGTTTAATGTTATTCATCTTCTCATGCTCTTCTTCCCTACTCTGTTCTTAGTTACTTTCCTTATATCAAAGAAGATATTTGGCATTTGTTTTTTAGGGATTGGCTAGCTTCACTTAGCATAATCTGCTCTAATGCCATCCATTTCCCTCCAAATTCTATAATTTTGTCATTTTTTAATGCAGAGTAATACTCCATTGTGTATAAATGCCACATTTTTTTTTATCCATTCGTCTATTGAAGGGCATCTAGGTTGCTTCCACAGTCTTGCTATTGTGAATTGTACTGCTATGAACATCGATGTAGCAGTGTCCCTGTAGCATGCTCTTTTTAGGTCTTTAGGGAATAGACCCAGAAGGGGAATAGCTGGATCAAATGGTGGTTCCATTCCCAGCTTTCCAAGAAATCTCCATACTGCTTTCCAAATTGGTTGCACCAATTTGCAGTCCCACCAACAATGTACAAGTGTACCCTTTTCCCCACATCCTCGCCAGCACTTGTTGTTGTTTGACTTCATAATGGCTGCCAATCTTACTGGAGTGAGATGATATCTTAGGGTGGTTTTGATTTGCATTTCTCTGACTGCTAGTGATGGTGAGCATTTTTTCATGTACTTGTTGATTGATTGTATGTCCTCCTCTGAGAAGTGTCTGTTTAGGTCCTTAGCCCATTTGTTGATTGGGTTATTTGTTATCTTATTGTCTAATTTTTTGAGTTCTTTATATACTCTGGATATTAGGGTTCTATCTGAAGTGTGAGGAGTAAAGATTTGTTCCCATGATGTAGGCTCCCTATTTACCTCTCTTATTGTTTCTTTTGCTGAGAAAAAACTTTTTAGTTTGAGCAAGTCCCATTTGTTGATTCTAGATATTAATTCTTGTGCTATGGGTGTCCTATTGAGGAATTTGGAGCCCGACCCCACAGTGTGTAGGTCGTAGCCAACTTTTTATTCTATCAGATGCCTTGTCTCTGGTTTGATATCAAGCTCCTTGATCCATTTTGAGTTAACTTTTGTGCATGGTGAGAGAAAGGGATTCAGTTTCATTTTGTTGCATATGGATTTCCAGTTTTCCCAGCACCATTTGTTGAAGATGCTATCCTTCCTCCATTGCATGCTTTTAGCCCCTTTATCAAATATAAGAAAGTTGTAGTTTCATGGGTTGGTTTCTGTGTCCTCTATTCTGTACCATTGGTCCACCCGCCTGTTTTGGTACCAATACCATGCTGTTTTTGTTACTATTGCTCTGTAGTATAGTTTGAAGTCTGGTATTGCTATACCACCTGATTCACACTTCCTGCTTAGCATTGTTTTTGCTATTCTGGGTCTTTTATTTTTCCATATGAATTTCATGATTGCTTTCTCTATTTCTACAAGAAATGCCATTGGGATTTTGATTGGCATTGCATTAAACCTATAGAGAACTTTTGGTAATATCGCCATTTTGATGATGTTAGTTCAGCCTATCCATGAACAGGGTATATTTTTCCATCTTCTAAGATCTTCTTCTACTTCTCTCTTTAGAGTTCTGTAGTTTTCATTGTATAAGTCTTTTACCTCTTTTGTTAGGTTGATAAAACATTCGACAAAGTACAGCATCCCTTTTTGTTCAAAACTCTCGAAAAAACAGGGATAACAGGAACATACCTCAACATTGTAAAAGCTATCTATGCTAAGCCCCAGGCTAGCATCATTCTGAATGGAGAACAATTGAAGGCATTCCCTCTAAAATCTGGAACAAGACAGGGATGCCCTCTCTCACCACTTCTGTTCAACATAGTTCTCGAAACACTGGCCAGAGCAATTAGACAGACGAAAGAAATTAAAGGCATAAAAATAGGAAAAGAAGAACTTAAACTATCACTATTTGCAGATAACATGATTCTATACCTAGCAGACCCAAAAGGGTCTACAAAGAAACTATTAGAGCTAATAAATGAATTCAGCAAAGTGGCAGGATATTAAATCAACACGCATAAATCAAAGGCATTCCTGTATATCAGCGACAAACCCTCTGAAATGGAAATGAGGACAACCACTCCATTCACAACATCCTCAAAAATAATAAATTACTGAAGATTTTTAAAACAGCACTTTTAACTGACTCTTGTCTTTAGTCTGAAATTAATATTTTGTTTAATATGTCCTGTATTGCTAGAGCATATTGGACATGCATGCATAGGTGTGTGTACAAATTGCATATATGTTGACTTCTCAAAAAATCAACATACAGAAATTTTAAAAAGTGAAAAAGTGTTGAGATAAGGCATTAAAGAGGAAGTCTGTTTATGTCATGCAGATCAGAGGTGGATAAAGGGGCAGAATAAATGGGGAAACTTGGAAAACTGCAAGGAAATTTCTGGTTTTATAGAAAAAAACATGCTTCTATGGTTCTACTACAGAAGAGAATATTGGAAGACACTTATATAGTTTTAATTTGTATATTAAGAATGTTAAAAAGTAAAAAAAGTGAAATTATTTTGAGTAAAATATATACTTTTAACCCAATATATGCAAAATAGCATTTTAATATGTAATCAATATAGAAGATATAGAGATTTGTTTTCTCTACCCCTCCCTGTCTTCCCTTTCTTCTTTCTTTTCTCCCTCTCTAGTTCCCTGCCTTCCTTCCTTCCTATGTAAGTCTTCTAAACCAGTGCATATTTGATGTCTGTTGCATGTGTTCATTTGGTTTAACTTCATTTCAAGTGTTCCATAAGCCACTTTTGGCCAGTGCAAACTGTGTTATATTAGGGTTCAAATACTGGGATCTGATCAATGCAATAATTCACCTCCTAACCCATTCACATTACTCTGTATATTATTCAATTTCATTTATTCCTTTGGGCATGTGACTTCAGAGGTTCAAAATCTGGGCATGGCCTCTCTATGAACTCTGTGATGCACAGGCTTTATTACTTAATCTATAGATCACCTAAGGTCTGGCAGATACCATTGATCTTGATGCATACATATGGATTATTTTCACATTCCATTAAATATATCAGATATAATTCAGCACTTGGAGAAGTGGATGAATATTTCATAACTTTTTCACTTAAGAACAGGTTCACTGAAGCTGTTTACTTACCAATAATCTATCACAAAAATATGAGAGGACAGTATATAATGACAACCTTCTTGAACTTGTTTCTGTAACAAGGCATGTCAGAAAATGCTCAGTCATGGCAGGATGCTAACTCAATTTTAGCATTGTTCATCTGAACATGTGCAACTTACCTGGATGAGTGTGCCTGGGGGACCTAGTATTGATATGTCTTCTTTGTGAACTCTCTGACAATTCCCTGCAAAATTTCCCATAATTTTTGTGCCCCAAATATTTTATGTAGTATAGATAGAATTAATTCCAGAAACTGTTTTGGTGGAATTCTCCAACATAATTTCTGGATATGATATTTTGTCAGAATTAATTTTTTATATCATCTATTTGGGTTGATCTATATAGTTTACTGTAACTTCTTATACCAATTATAACATTTTATAGCTCTTATGACATTTTGACATATTGACAATTATTACAATTTGCATAAAACTAAATATTCATAACAATTTCATTCTGATTTTTAATTTCTGTAAGATAGACTTGATATTTAATAATTTACTTTTTAATTGATAATTCTAAACATTCTAAATGTTCAATTCTACTTTAGTATATTTTAAATCATTATTGGCTATATTTTAAGTTTCTAATTTTTTCCTTATATATTTTCCAAATTATTTATTAGATTTTGTCTTTATTTATTACAATGGAATTTTATATTCACTTATAGTAACTAATTTATAATATTAACTTATAATACTAATTTATGATATTATATTTTTGGTTAGTAACTCATAATTTATAGTTATATTCAGTATATTTGATTCTATGGGAAGAATTTATTTGAAGAATTTGTTTATATTTATTTGAAGCTTGACACAGTGTTCTGTAGTGCTTTATGAACACCTGAAGATATTATTTGCTCAGTGTAGTAAAAATGTAATATTTTTCAATAATTTTGTATTTTGATTTGATTAAACATTAAATTATTTGTGTACACATTTATTTACCTACTTAATCCTTCCAGGTAATGATGTTGATGTGATATTACCAAATTATATTTTAATAAAATGCTCTTTGCATTTCTAAAATATTTTTAAGTTAAATTGCTTGAATCTATTATTGGACTAAAAGGCATTTTACTTCTTTTCACTACCTTTTTCCCTTCATAAATTTCAAAATACTCTTAAATTATTATTGACTTTTTCCCATTTATTTAAGACTTCTATCTAATATATAACCTCCAAATTAAGTTTTATTCTAACTATTCTTTCAGTAATTTTATCTTTAAATTTTTTTTCTTTAGTTAATCAGAGATTTGTCTTTTTATTGGGAAAAAGTTGTAATTTTCTACATATCATCTATAATTATTTTAAAGTAATATATTTAGCCTTTATTTTGTTCTTTTATTGTATATATTTTTAAACAGTTTTGATAGTTTTACATATCATATTGATTAATATATCAAGTAAACTATGTATGATAAATATTTTATTTGATGAGAAGGAATTCAGAAATATGCAATAATTGTTTCATTCTGCTCTCTATAGTAATTTAATAATAAGAGATTAGATGCATCATCAATTTCTGGAATGAAATTACTATTATCTCATTCCATTTCCACTTTAAAAAATATATTTATATTTTTCTTATAATTTAGTACTAGTAAAGTTTTATTTATTTGCTTTCTTTTTATATTTTTGAGACAATGGTCAATTTAAAAATATTTTATAATCTATGAAAATTGCCTCATAGTTTACTTTCATTTTATTTTTAAATTGATTTTTCAGATACAGTATTTGTTACTAAAAAGGCTCAGATTCTATTGTTCTTTTAAAGGGATTGATAGATATGGGTATTGATAATATCCCCTTTTCAGTTTTTAATTATAGGACATGGGAGTACTCTACAGTCCATGTAGGAAGGAGAATGTTGAATGTTATATGACTTTATTTAGTTCAACATCTGTTGATGCAGTTTCCCTTCCCACTAAACACATTCTCTGTAGATAATTCCTTAAGAATTCACAGTAGTCTGCTAGCAATTTTTAAGTCTTGACACAGAATAAGCCATGTGCGTTGGTCCCAATTCCATGTATGGCCAAGTAGCATCACTGTTAAAACCCTGTTTTAACATGAAGATGAAAATTGTTGATCTGGGAACATGTAAAAAGTCCTTTGCTGTTTAAGAAAGTAACTCTTATCTAAGGTAGCATGAAATCCATCTTCTTTTAGGTGTAGCTGAGGTATGCAATGGTAGAAGGTATGTTCCTTTTTGTTACGTAATACCAAGATTTTAGCAATTGTTCACTTAATATTCTTGTCTTCAGTTTTTTAGTTGTTCTCCACTCTTTCTCTGTCATTAAGGGACATTCAATGGCAAAGAGAAAGCAAGACAGAGTCAGCCAAACTAGCTAACTATCTAGTTAACATAAAAAATTATTGCTTTATTTTTCATAAATTCTCAATTTGGCTAAATTGACTACTTACCTAAAACTGTGCACTTGGAATAAAGTGATAAGTGCTAGCTAATGCAAACACAAACATATACATTTGTACTCAAAAGACATGCTCTAAAAAAGTTTTTATGTACTAATTATCAGCAAAATGAAAGGGTCAAATATTGAAGAGAACATGAAGATAGGTAAAGCAATTTTTATTTCTTAACAGCTGCTATGTGTGTTCATAGGATGGAATGTGGTTTTATAGATAAGATTTCATTAAAAAAACAGAGTACATCAATATCATGAAAGAAATATTATAAGCATATAAAAGAATACTAATAGCTGCTAAAAGAGATTCAGAGGAAGGAGTCTTTCAAAGTATCTAGGAACCTAATCTTAGACTTGCAAAAAGACATTAAAATGATGTGTAATCTAAAAAATCTTTATTTAGCTCTTTGTTCTTAAATTTTTGGTTTTATTGGAATATAATTTACATGAAAAAATCTAAATCCATCAAGTGGATTCATCATCCAAGATGATGAATTTTAGCAACTACATAAAGCTGTGAAACCACTATCTCAATAAAGAGACTAAATCCTGCCAATACTGCCAAATGTCCCTGAGCACATACCTACCTTTGCCTCTCATTGACACAACCACTGATCTTAGTTTGGCTTTTCAAAATTATATTACTTGTTTTTGTAATTGTGTCAAAATGAATCCTAATGCTATGTATAACTAACAAGAACCACTAAAAACTATATTAATAATTATAAGAAAATGAATGAAAAAATATATAATTATTTTTGTCTGACTCTTATGCAACATACATATTTTGAGCTATATCCATGATGTTAGTAAATCAATACATTATTCTTTTTTATTATGGAATAGTGTGTGTGTGTGTGTGTATGTATGTGTATGTGTGTGTGTATTCTATTCTTTGTTGAGATTTCCCATCTTTTTTCATTCAATAGTGCTGTATTTTTGCTTTAACACATTTTACATAGTTACAATGGTTCTTACAGTGTTCAAGTCTGATAATTTCATTTGTCTATCATCTGTACTATTTTGAGATTAAGCTCTGTCAATTGATGCTTTTCCTCAAGAAATTATCATGTTTTCCTGGTTCTCCATAAGTCAAATAGTACTAGATTATGCTGAATATTTTGTTGTGGAGACTTGGGATTCTGTTACAGAACTTAAATAATTTTGATGTTTATATACTTCTGTTGACAATTAATTCAATTAGATTCAAACTTAAAACTGTGTCATAATTGCTGCAAATTGTGAGTCAGACCTTAGTTAATACTGAGTTTGTAAAATCTGCTTCACACCTGTGTGCTTTAGAAGTTACCAGAGATTGGAACAAAAATTGTGTACACAATTCATCATTCCTTCTCCTTGCCAGGCTACCATCCTGGTTGCCCCAGGTTTCTTCCCTGGTTCTTCCAGATGGGAGGATGATGAGCCCTCCATTGATGTGTTGACTGCTCTGTGCTGTAGATTCTCTGTCGTTTATTTCCAAAGCAAAGCCTCAAAACTGGAAAATTCATTTCATGTTGATATCATCCTCCAAATGGCAAGAATGCTCCAAAATCTGCCTGTTCATATTCACTTATTAGAACCATTTAGTGGTTTAGAATTTTGCACTTAGAGTTTATGGTTATTTTTGAAAATGATAATTTGTTCATAACTTAATATTTCTTATCAGCTGTAGAATATCTAGGCTTATAGAATTTGGTAATATTGTAGCCGTTGAGGTAAGAATCTAGAATAGGCAAGAGCAAGACAAAAAGGAACAGAAGTTTGAAAACTCAGGAAAACTATAAATATAAAACTTGTGATAAAATAAGATATTATGATTATGAGTATGATATTCCTTTACATAGACTATTATTTCTCTGCCTATGGGTTCATACATCATAGAATGCCTTATCTACATAGGTTATTATTCTTATAAAATTATCATTCTTATATCTTAAGGTATTGTTTTAGTCAGCTTTTTTTTTTCTGCTATGGCCAAAAGACCTGAGAAGAACAATGTTAAGGAAGAAAAGTTTATTTGGGGGCTCATGGTTTCAGCTGTCTCAGTCCATAGTTGGCCAACTCCATATTATAGTGGAAGAGAGAAACAGAGAAAAGCAACCCAGAACATGACACCAAGAAGCATAGAGAGCAAAGAAGCTCAAGTCACAAAATATATACACAAAAGGCAAACCTGCAATGACCCACCTCCTAGGGCCACACCCTATCTACCTACAATTACCATCCAGTTAATTCCCATCAGTGGATTGACATATTGATTAAATCAAGACTCTCAAAACTAAATTATTTCACCTCTAAACAATTTTGCATTGACTTATACATGATCTTTTGGAGAACACCTCATATCTAAACCATAGCAGGTATTATTAGATTATTTTAAGTCATATGGTGGAATGGTCAATTTGAATTCTCAACTTGATTGGATTAAGAAATGCCAATGATTAAAAGGCTTCTGGATATGCCAGTGAGGGTGTGTCTAGGAATGATTGGCATGTGGTATAGCCAACTGAAATGGAGACTCTCCCAAAGTGTGGGCAGTACTGTCCAATAGGATGATGGCTTGGATGGAATAAAAGTTGGAATAACAAGGAAGCAGCAGCAGATGCAAGCTTGATTTTTCTTGAACAAGTTCTTGATTGCTGCTGCAATCATCTAAGAACATCAGACTCTTGTATCTTCACTCTTCCAAAGCAGACTCCACAGTGATTCTCTGGGGATTTTCAGAAGCCTTCTTTTAAATTCTTTTAAATATAACTCTATTTCAAAATACTGCAAAATTATATATTTCAATAGAAAATTCTTTCTTAGTTTTTGATACTTGTTACCAGAGATAAAATATTGGCATCACAGCCTACTTGCACTCTTGACTACATAATTAATTTTATAACTAGTGTATAAACACATTCAATTATTCTGTCATATTTGAGACTATGTCAATACAATAGGTTTTCTAGTCTTCCTTCAAAAATATTTTTTATCTACAAACATCCACAACAGTCTTAAGATATTTTCTTAGTTGCAATGACTTCAATCTTAATATTGATTGAGATTGTGCCTTGATATGATTGAGCATATATGAATTATATTGATGCCCTGAGTGCAGTCTGAATTTAATTTTTGATAGAATTTAGAACATAAACACAGAGATAATTTTAAATTAATTTGTCAATATGTTAGTCAGGGGGCTGGGGATGTGGCTCAAGCGGTAGTGCACTTGCCTGGCATGCGTGCGGCCCGGGTTCTATCCTCAGCACCACATACCAACAAAGATGTTGTGTCCGCCGAGAACTAAAAGATAAATAAATATTAAAAAAAATTCTCTCTCTCTCTCTCTCTCTCTCTCTCTCTCTTAAAAAAATATGTTAGTCAATGTTTTCCTATAAATAAAAGCACTATAGAAAACTGTCTTTAAGATTCTCCCTACCTAAGATATATCACTTGATCTTGCCATCTATAATAAGGTTCATGTTCTCAAAAACTACTCAGACATTGATGTCATGTACTTGTAGGATATGCTTCCTTGGAGTGCTGGAATAATTTCTTTCTAAATTAAGAGCCAAGACAAAATAGAGCTTCCAGTCTGTCTGTCTATCTATCTATTTATTTATTTTATTTGGCACCATGTTTCATTCTCTCCAGTTTTTAAGATTAGTAGACATATTTCATGTTCACGTTTTTCTTTTTCTATACCTTTATTTGAACTCATTATTTTAGAGTTAAAAATAATTTACATTAAAATAATAATTGTGAACTACTTTATATGTTTCACATGTCTGCTTTTACTATATATACATACTTTTTAAAGGAACTTTTATCTTCACAATACTTTTTGACCAGTGACATTTGGTGCACTATAATAATTAATAGTTATAATTGTCATGATTATCTGCATACATATATGTGCTTAAATATTAATTACCTGAAGCTCACTTTCTTGATTTTACGTTACTAATTACATTTTTAAAAATCTTGTTTCTTAAGGAATAACAAAGCCAAAGTTTTAATTCACCAACTTCAGAAAAAATGAAAATATATCAATTAAAACAGAAATATTGTGTTTTGAACTCTAACTCCACTTTTAATTAGTCATCTAGGTTTGGATTTGGACAGGACTGCAAAATCATATATTTCACAAATTCCCAAACCTCCTCAGTTCTTAGTGTTTCAGCCGGTTTCTGTCATCTAGCTCAGTAACATAAATAAGATTTCTCCTTTTCAAAGTAGTAATTTGCAAAGGACATACTGATATTAGTTTGTGTGGAGTGTGAGAAATGTTATTGTGCTTTCCTGAAAACTTAAATGTATCAAGGCATCCCTATGAATTTATGGGGCAGCTATAGAACCCCTTTGCATATAGGTTCTGAGCCACTAATCTGGACTTCCCACGTTTTTTTTGGAATAGATTGAGGATGAAATATATAGAGGTATACTTATGGGCAAACAACACAGCAGAGCTAAATATAAACTAAATAATTTTGTGAGGCATATAACTCATTGAGTAAATAAGGCATGTTTAGAAAATAATTTTCTTAATGTGCAGCCCAATAAAATTTATGTTGTATCAATCAATATAATCATTTAGACTCCACCATCTTAAGGCTGCTAAACAATTGACATAATTTAAAATCATAGTATATTCTGTATTTTAGATATATATATTTATGTTTTGACTAAATACTTTATAGTTATATACTCATAAAGTGATGGCACATTATTTATGTGATCTATTTCTTTATTTGCAAGAAACACAATTTTGCCTGCTTTACATTTCCAGTAATTTATAAATATTTTCATAATTTTTTAACTTATAGTTTTTGTGCTTAAACTGTCATTTTTAACCTTTATGTAAACAATAAGGATGATTTTTAAATAAATGTTTGCTTTAGAGAAATAGTGTTTTCCAGAATGTTTATTCATCCTAATTTTTATTTTGTATTGGTATAGTTCTCTTTATAATAAGAACTTCTATAGTGTCTAACATATCCTATTAATAACCACTTGCTTCTTTCTCATTTAAATTAGCTTTAATGTTTAGTGTATAACCTCATTTTATTTATTTATCTATTGTGGTCCTGAGCATAGAACCAGGGCCTCACACATGCCAGGCAAGAACTCTAATACTGAGCTACATCCTAAACCCAACCTCTTGCCTCTCTGATCAGCCTACCCTAATAGTGGTGAAAATATGGTTTTGCTTTCAAACTTTTATTGCACCTGTCTCATTATTGTAGCAATACCAGTGGCTTCAAGGAAGACATACAGTGAAGTACAAGGTTAATGAGACAGCTTAGTGTCTTTAAGATGTTACTAGAATGTCTTGATATCATCTGAATATGAGTCCAGGCATCTTGTTAGTTTTTCTGTATTTTCCCAAAGCTATGATACTCTGGGTCTAAATCTCTCTACATTACTACTTTGACTGTAACCTGAACTGGTTGGACTATATGATCTATAATAGTCCATTTTAGCTCTAAATATCTCTGACTGAATGGTTTTAGATATTCTGAAGAATTGGAGCAGGGAACAAGAGAAAACTGATAATGCTGTTGTATTGTGTCAGATTTATCAACCCTGAACAAGGAACTTGAACAACTTAAAGAGTGTTAAATTAATGAACCCTTTATTTGTGTAGTTAACTACCATTTGTATAAATTTTATGTAATTTTCATATGAAACATTCCTATAAAAAGGTTAAAATATATCTTAAAATTATGACTACCAAAACTATGCTTAGAAATATGTATTGTATTTCATTAGTTATTTGTATAACCTGTTTATATTCCATTTGTTACCAACGTTGTTATGATTTATATATGAGGCATTCCCCCAAAAACTCTCTTGTAAGAAGTCTCAGAGGAGAAATGATTGGAGAAACATGAGAGCTTAATCTAATCAGTTAATCAAACTCTGATGGGATTAACTGGGTGGTAACTGGAAGCACATGGAATGTGGTTGGAGGACATGGTTAATTGGGGGCGTGGCTATGGGGTATATATTTTGTATCTGGAGAGTGGCTTTTCTCCCTCTGTTTGCTGATCATGGTGTTCAGCCTCACTGGAGCCCTGAGGAATAAAGCCAGCATTCTATGGACTAAGACCTCTGAAACCGTGAGCCACAGCAGTGAAAAACTGCTCTATGACGAAAACATGGGTTCATTAGCTTTCAAAGAAAGGACTTCTGTGGAGAAAGTAGCTCCGTAGCTTATATTTTAGGCATCTCTAGTAACAGTGCTACCTGTGATTAAAAGTATATAGAGCAAACTTACTGAGGAGAAGGCCCAAACTGTTGAAAGTTCAACAATTTTTCTAATTAATTTGACTTAGATATTGGTGGATTATTCTGCCCTAGATTTGTGTTCCATTGCTTCCTTACCCATTTCCACCAAGGAACGTTAACTGCGGCTTAGACATAATTGTTAAAAAGTAAAATATGTTCAGAGAAATTTTGTTTCCCAAAGGACAAAGTGGAATAGCATTGTGTATTTGATTTATTTGAACATATATTACAATAACACTTATTTGACTTTCATTGAAAGTACCTTTTCTCATGTGAACCCTGAAAATCAACAGGATTAATAAAAAATTGATTTAACATCCATATTTGTCATGGCATGATGTGGAATATGGAACATTACTTTTTCAGTATCTTTTTCTTTATGCTTTAGGCCAAATCTGGTCAATATATGCAAATTTACAGCTCTGAAATTTGTCTGTTTAAAATTTTATTTTGCTAGCATTTCTATCCTTTTTGAAGTTCTTGTTACATTTAAGCAATAATTTATAATTTTTCAGTGTTATAACATAAATCATAATATCATTCAATTCTGAAATTTGCAGCTTCAAATCCTTAAAATGTATGTAATGCATGAATCACACAGTCTGTTTACTACTCTCAGTTCTCTCAAGAATTCTGCTTTCAAAATATCAAAGAATTCCTGTAACAAATCTCATCTTGGCATATGTGTCTTATACTGGAAATACTTCCTTTTATACTTTATTGATTAAGTATTGTATATATAAATGTGTATGTGTAGGCCAGGCATGGTGGCACATGCCTGTAATTCCATCATCTCTGGAGGCTGAGACAGGAGGATGGCAAGTTGAAAGCCAGCCTCAGCAGCATGGAGGTGCTAAGCAACTCAGTGAGACCCTGTCTCTAAATAAAATACAGAATAGGGTTGGGGTTGTTGCTCAGTGGTTAAGTGCCCCCAGATTCCATCCCCAGTACCAAAATAAATAAATAAAGGTGAGTGTGTGTGTGAGTTTGAGTGTGTATGGGTGTGTGTTTTCTGTCAGTTTGTGTCTATCTTAAACATAAGATAAATTAAGATGTTTCCTTTTTCCTATTTGGAAACAATAATATGGAAAATCATAAATTTTAACTATAAACATATTTTGAATGCAATTTACTCTATTTCATTCTATCTCTGTCTTTTTATTCCCTGGGACCCTATTCTCTTATGTACTTGGACTACTACTTGTTAAGAGAAGAAGGGTAATTCTTAGGTCTAGGACGAATTTGGTTATTATATGGGAGTTTAGCGCTACACTGAGTTTTGAGACACGTGGTCACAGTAAAGAAGGGCAGCAACTGGGAAGACACATGAAATGTGTTGAAGTTTATCTTCTAAGGAGGAAAAATGGAATTTGGGGGAATTTAATAGTTTTTTGTTTGTTTATTTGTTTGTTCAATTTTTGTATTTTTAAGCTGCTTTTTATGAACACAGTGTTCACGGCTATCACCAGGTTGGATACATAAGCAGAATAGGAGCACAAGATTTTAGAGAAGAAGAAAAGAAATTCAAGATAATCACAAATTGCCCAAGCAAGATATTATGGCAGCTAAATTTCAAATTCAGTTTCTATATTTTGATAAGTCAGTGCTTCTCAAATTATTTTGACAATAATGATAATGAAAATAGCAATACCAGTTTTTAAATATTTGAGTACCCACAAAGAAGGTAGATATTCTAATAAATTAGAGATTTTTCTGTTAAATAAATACACTTATAATCAAATTCCCAGTCATTCTCCTTATTCAATTAGCATATATATTCTACTTGAACTTTTTTTTTTCATACCAAGATTAAACTCAGTGGGCTTAATGAGTGAGCCACATTCCAGCCTTTTAAATTTTTTTTAAATTTTGAGGCAGGGTCTCAGTTGCTTAGGGCCTCATTCAGTTGCTGAAGCTGGCTTTGAACTTGTGATTCTCCTGCCTCAGCCTCCGGAGCCTCTGGTATTACAAACATGTAGCACCAGGCCAGGCCTATTTTAACTTTTTAAAGCCATTCATCAAAGCATATGCTCATGTTTAGTTAAAGATACAAATTTCTATAAGAAGGTAAAAGAATGAATTTGTGTGGAATTCATGTTTATATTCGTTTTCATTTTCGATTAATTGGTATTCTACTTAAATGCAGTGGACTTCTACTATTTGAAAAAGATCTTTCCACATCTGTCATTTTCTTTTTCACCCTACAGCCTGCTGTAGTTAGGATCTGAAATGCCCCGGAAGGGCTATATGTGAGAGCCTTGACCCCCTTGTGCTAATGGGAGGTTAAGAAAAGTAGCAGGTGTGGCTTAGAGGGAGGTCTTCCCATCTTTGGGAAAGCCTTCTCAAAAGGGATGGGGGCCTCCACCTCTTCCTCACTCTCTTTTGTTTCCCAGTCACAAGGATAGTGGATTTGCTGTACCACACTTTCCTGCCTAATGTGCTGCCTCACTTAAGGCCCAAAGGCTACAAGACTGTGAGCCAAACTAAACCTATTTTCTTTACAAGTGTATTCGGGTATTTGCTAGCTGTCTAATACAATGCCTGAATTTTGGTCTTTTATTTTTCATGAGTACTATCAAATAGAAGGTAAAGAGAGGACAACAAAAATTCAAATATTCAAATCATCCAAGCATATGTTTGTTCTTAGGCTTGACATTCAGTTTGGACTGCTAGTTGGACTTTTGGTATCATAATGTTCCACAATAACTTTGGGTGAAAATTTGATTTCTTTACCTAGTTGTGTGAAATGTTTCCTTAGGTTAATCCTATGCATTCACAGACCTGATATTTTGAGTTACAAAAATATACCAACTTTTTGTAAATATACTTTTATTTTTCACATGGTAAAAATGCTTAAAACAAAATTTTGAACTTTTGACTCAATTTTTATATACTTTAAAATCAACTCAATTAATAAAATCTTAGAATAATATAGCACATTATATGGTGAAGGAAGAATGCATAGGAAATTCATCCAAATTAACATAATTTACTGTGGAGGCATTGATATTAAAATTGTAGAAGTTCTTCAGTTGCCAAAGAAATTGTATCAGATGGAATTAAACAGGCAAGGGAGATTTTATTCTAGCCCATTGCAATAGAGTAGAGATATTGAATTCAGTCCCTCTGAAACAAAACCCCGGAAGATTTGTAAACTGTAGGGTGAGTTAATGGAAAAGCATTAAAGGATATTGGGGGTGAGGCTGGTCCATGTGACTAAGCCATCAATTTTCCCTAATTATAGGCTTCTTTCCTTTCACAGAGACTAGGGGTTTGGGGAACTATGTCCATGGGCATTTCAAAGAAATCCCTTGTTCTTGAGAAATATATTACCAGCTTGTAAAACTAGTAAGGATTGGAGAAAATTCATATCTCAAAGATGCAGAAAAAGCCAGGCACAGTGGTGGACCCCAATAATCCCAGCAACTCAGGAGGCTAGGCAAGAGGATCATAAATTTAAAACCAGTCTCAGCAACAGCAAGGCTCTAAGCAATTCTGTGAGACCCTGTCTCTCAATAAAATACAAAAAAGGGCTGGGGATGTGGCTCAGTGGTTGAGTGCCCCTGAATTTAATCCCTGGTACTCCCCTAAAACAAAACAAAACAAAAATATGCAGGAAAAAAATTGTAATTATAGGTTTTCTAAGGTAAATTCTCTATGAAAAGGAAAGTCAGAAGCCTGTATTAGTAAGAAACCTGCCTGAGGTAGAGTCAAGCAGAGGGGAATATTAAAGCCCTCTGATCACAGTGTAGATAAACTTTAAAATAATTCTTGACAAGATTTATCATTCATTTAAATACATAATCTGATAAGGGTTTTAGGCATGTTGGTCTTTCTTCATAGCATTAGCTTTAGTGCACAAGTATTATACTTTCTAACTTTATCTAAGCTAATTGTTTGTAGTATTCCATATATTTATAAACTCTTACACTGAATTTAGTCTAAAGTGAAAACATTTAGAAATCCCTCCTTTGAATTTGCTAAATATAATTGCATTTTCTGTTTCATATTTAGCCAACTGTTAACTGAGCAAAGACAAACACTTTTTTTGAAGAGCTCTGACAAGCAATTCAAGTTGCAATCCACAATACTACAGAATTTTCCAATATTTCAAAGGCTGAATATAGCTTAAGAAATGTTATCCTTGAGCTATTTATGTATTTGGCAAAGAAAATTCATTTAAAATAATTACCTATACTTTACATTTTTACATGGAAAATGATGTCATTCTCCAAAATACTATCTCTATATCATAAATTCTAAAATTTAGGAAGTAGATCTTTCTGAGTCCTAGGGAAGATCTTGAGACCAGCATTGGACTATGGGCCACTTAATTAGACATTGGGCCTTCATTATAGTGATAGGGAAATACATGAAGTGAAAGAGATTGAGCAGTTAATATATTAAAAACTCTAAAACTTATCCACCATCAGAGCAGAGCTTAATAGCTCCAATCTATAAATGTTTGATCCCAACAGAAGAGAATGTTGTAAATTTTTTAAGTGCAAAGATCACAGAATTGTTTCTGAAATTATGGTGTTTAGTGAAAAATTTATTGGGAATAAAGAAATATATATACACATATATGTATATACAGATATATACATATTTCATTATGTAATTATCTAACCAGTAATAACTTTTCGGGAAAACAAATTAAAATTCAAAAACCTGGGACATATACTGTCCTTTTTGGCTGCAAATTAATTGAAAGTAATTTGACACAAAGGAATAAAAAAAATGTTATCAGGTAAGTATTATCCAGTAAAAATAAAATCCATCTATATTGGACACACACACACACATACATACATACATACACACACAATTACAAAGATAGTTCTTCCTACTCTCCCACGTTGCAGAACCTCTCTTCTGTGCCTCAGTATGCAATTGGTGACAAACTTACTAAAAGAAGTTTCTTGGGAGTTTCTCCCTGGGATATTTTCCCAGTTATATGGACATTCCAAGTTGGGTGTGTGTGTGTATTCTCGTGTTAGACATATATGTCGAAACATAAAAGTATAACAAATAACTAGTAGCTTCAAAAGATTAGATTTTCCCTAATTGGATTGTTTGAGTTTTTACACAAAGAATATACAGTTTGAAGATCTTTATAGGGAAGTATGAGAATGATCCTAATATTTACCCTCTTTAGATTTTGGGGCTCCTTTTAATATATTCTTCTACTATCACACTGTTTCCAAAAATTTTCTTTGCCAATGCTATCTAAAGTAGGTTATTTTATACTAGGCATATATTCTCCAAATATCTGTAGAAAGAGAGAGCTTACTGGTGCTCAAAGTATTGACCATGTGGAGGTTGGGGTTAGAGTGCAATGGAAAAGCAAAGGAGGAGTTGACAACAGTCCTGACTGGATTGGAAGTAGTTCATGTTCATTTGAGTCTCAGGTCTGTAATTATTTGGATCTGGATTGTTCCCTGCCCTAAGGCTCGTGTGATGTGGTGCTGAGGCCTTGGTACTCAATACAGCAATGTTCAGAGGTAGGCTTTTGGAAATGATTGGATCATGAGGGCACTAACCTTGTCAGTAGAATAATCCACAAATGAATTTGGATTATTGGGGGATGGTGGAAACTATAGAGATGGAACCTAGTGGCAGAGAGTTGGTCCTTGAGAGGATGCCCTTGTAGAATTATATATTGTCCCTGGCCCTCTCCTCCTCCTCCTCCTCCTCCTCCTCCTCCTCCTCCTCCTCTTCCTCCTCTCTCTCTCTCTCTCTCTCTCTCTCTCTCTCTCTCTCTCTCTCTCTCTCTCTCTCCTTCCTGACTATCATGTGGTAAACAGTTTTATCCCACTGTGCCTTTATACCATAATGTTAATGTTCTGCCTCACCATAGACCCATAATAGCAAAGGAGTCAGTTTACCATGGACTGAAACCAAGAGCCAAAATAATTCTTCCAAGTTGTTTATTTCAGGAATTTTGGTCACAGCAATAAGATGATGATTAAAATAGGGTTTTAGGTATGTATTGCTATTTTTTGTTGTTTTTCAACTGGTTTGGATTTAAAATCATATTACAAAATTGCTCACTGACCCTTAACTGAGGTTACTCCTTTGGTTTTGGTATAGGGGGATGTTGATCACTTGAGCTAAAACTCTTATCAAATCAACACTACCAGTATTCTTTTTTTAATTAAGAAGATTTTATTTGCTTTCATGTATTCTTGGGAAAAACAATCACATGTAAAAGTTTGACATTTTATATGAGATTATTCACACTCCATTTCACACAAATTCCTCAATTTTGGGGGCAGACATGATTTTTTTCAGTTCAACAGTACTTTCACATGCAAAATTGGCAAACTATTTTTTAAAACCAAATCAAACAAACTAGATAAACTATGCAACTTTATGCCAATTCAAATCTTAACATGCACCATGCTTCCTATGTGATCTTGGAAGTATCTGTTATGAGCTTACTAAAATTAATCAGGCAATGGCTAAGGTCACAGATGACTCCTTACAAAACAAAACCTCTTTTCCATGTGTTACTTGTTTTATACAAAAATATTACAAAAAGAAATTAGTGAATTTCAAAGTGTTCATTTTGAAATCACCTGATTCACATATTCAAGCCATTTTACCTTTCACATAGAGGCATTACAGTACACTACATGAGACTGAATTACTGACCGCTACCAACTTAGTGTTGACATATTATTTACTATGCTGATTAAAAAATGAGAGTGAATTTAAACATCTTCAGGAATCATATACACTAATAATTTGTTACTAGTTTGCGACTCAGAAAAACTCTTTCAGAACATGAGAAAATTTGTATTTTATTTTCCTGATACAAGAAATTTGACAAAATCTGTAGTTATAAAACAGATATGCATTATAGAAAGAAATGACTGTGTTGTTGTTTTTCAAATACTATTCAGAGATGATTTAAATTATAATCTGAACCCTCTTTTCCTGGAGGGTAGGAGATGAAGCTAAATATTATATGGTATATTTGACAAAAATAGGGTATTTCAAAGAGGATAAAGGAGCCCTGCTAAAATCTACTAAACTTTCTTGTGATTATGTGAATTTTAAAGAAAAGAGTTTTATTATAAATTATGTATAACAGTTAATACTTCAATATTGCCTTTCTCACTAGATGTATACTTAATTTATTATAAATACTTGTCAAATAAATTTATTATGGCACATGTAATTTCTCTAGCTTTACTGTAGGGCTTAAATCTTCTATGGGACCATGCTTATGGATTCTATTTTCTGAATAAATAGGACTGCATAATTCACCAATTCAGAGTCATGTTTGTGCCATGCTGCATTCCATATTATTTTTTTTTATGGTCTGAAGATCCTTGTAAGCCCAAAGATGATGCGTCATATATAGCTGCCCAATCTGAAAGAAGAATCCTTCAGCTGCTTCCTTAATTGTCTTGTCAAATTTTAGGAGCCCAGCGATTTCCCCATTCAGTCATGGTCCCTGGTTGATGTTGGAAAGAGTTCTTGTATGTTAGGATCTGACAGTGGGACATGCTCCTTTAAGAAACTGAATTCCAATGGCTGATGGTTTTTCCTAGAGAGAAGTGTGTCGATTCTTGCCTGTTGGAAATTCATAAATTCCTGATTTTCTATGAGTTTATTTGTAATCTTATGAGTGCTGGATACCTTCCTTCATGCCTCCAGAGGTGGATAGCTGGATCTTGTTTATTACCACATGTTCCAAATTCCCATCAAATATAAGGATGATCTGGATCTTCATGAATCTGTGGTAACACTTCTTGACTGAATGGAGGTTGAAAGACCTGTGGTACTTGTACCCAGAACTGGATGGGTTGAACAGAATCTCATTTTAGGGTCCCCAAATTTTGTTGTATGCTTCTAAGCCCTCTATTTTAACATTGTAAAACTGTAATTTGTACAGACTGCTTATTTCCTTTTTGGCTAGGAGATTTGAGTGAACATTTTTTTCCTTGGATCAATATTCCAGACAAATAAGGATTTTAACCAGCTTTCTTCTCAAGGTCTATTATTAGATGTCAATCTCCATTAATAAATAAGAATCCAAACCAAGTTTTATCACTCTCATTTCAGCAGTTTTCTATACTGCTGTCCCAGTCATCGTACCCACCATCCATTTGGATGATTGAGCTACTAACATTCTGTGATTTTGATCTCCTCCAAATCCCATGAAACCCATGGCCCATGAAGCAGATTACCCCAATATTTTTGCAAGTTCACTTTATTTCTTTGTAGATGCAGTGATACATTCTGTATTCTAGAATTTTTATTATAATATTAATTTAAAATTAGACCTGAAGTGAAATATTCAGATAAATATTCCATCTTCACTAATGTTTCTGAATGCTGTATAATTCCCTGTTTATACATATATAAATTATGTTTATAAATGGGGAATTTTCATCCCTTGTAGGATTTAATGTTATGGTCAAAAACTTGGAACTTGAGAAATCTTCCTTTTAATCATTAATGAACACATAAAATAGCCATTTCTTTTAAACATAACTCCTAAAAAAAATCCCCCAATGTAAATTCAAGAAACTCCACATTAATCAATTTCAGTTTAACAAACTCAAAGAACTTGCTAAGTACTTATCTTGTCCTTACTATTTATCCAGTGTTAAGGAAGATGAATAAAGTTTGCCGGAAGAAAACATATTAGTAAGTCATTATGTAATATTGGTAACAAGCAAGGAAATTTATAAATCAAGACAAAATTAGGCCATAGTGACAAAGGTATGGGATGAATTCAGAGAATAAAGAAATTCATGACTTGGTTAAGTTTTTACATACCAGGAATATGGAAAGGTGAATGTAACACATGCATTACCCCTGAAGAACTCCCCACAGCACACATGCAATAGTTGAGACAGAAACCATGTGTGCTGGAAATGCACTCTAAGGGGAAGTACAAAGGAGACATTGAATATGAGTCTTAGAGGATGAATAGAATTTTTCTAAACTGGAAAGAGTTCAGTATAGGGAATGTCCAGCAAAGAAAATAATTAATGCTAAGATCTGGATGTTAAAAACCTCTGTTGCCCTTAAGTCCAATTATCTATTGTATAGATCATGGGGTATCTGATAAAACTTAATTTGGACAGCTGAAATCCACTACAGTTGTGAAGAGGAATGTAAGCTGTTCTGAGGAATTTGTGTTTTTTAAGGATGAAATAAGGAATTAATGAAAAATAGGAAAGCATTTGAAAACGATAGCTATAAAGTCAAGTCTAGATTTGAGAGGAATGACACTACAGATGGGAACGACAGATTGATACAGTGGTGTAGATGAGAAAAAGTCAAAAGCTATACTTAAAAAGAAAGGAGTCTTTTGCAATTTCAAAACAACCATATAAATTCAATATTTTTAAATACTTTACAAATAATATAAAATAAAACTAGTAAACTGAACAAAGGCCCCTGAAAGATAACTAAATCTTAATCCATGGAATCTGAGTTCATTAATTTACATGGTAAAGAAGTTTTTATATATGATTAACAATTTTAAGATGGGCAAATGATCCAGACTTAGTTTGGTTTGTCCAATATAAACATAAGGTTCCTTATAACAAGAGGGAAAGAGGATCAGAGTATGAAAAAGAAGATATGTTGTCAGAACCTGAGGTTGGAATGATGTGTTAAGAACTGTGGAATGAAATGGCCTCTAGTATCTGGAAAAAGGAAGAAAAAAAAATTCTCTCCTGAGGCTTCAGAGGGAATACTTTGAATTTGGACTCAAGGCTTCTAGGACTTTACAAGATTAAGCGTACTGGGGTTTTAAACTGCTACAATTTTATTTACTTGTTATAATAACAGGAAACCAGTAAGGTAGCCTATTCAGTAGAAGATAAATTTAGAACTTGAAGCAAGATCAATCAATGAGATTCCTCTTTCTCTGTCCCTTCTTCTCCTTATACTTAAAATGAATTGATAATATTACATGATTTCTGAATTCCATTTAGACAAAATAATGTATAATTCTATGAATGATTACACAGAAAGAGATGATTGCAAATGAGCAAAAGAAATATTTTCTTCACTGTCTTTTGTACCAAATAAGTAAACTTAGCTGATAACTCTGAATATTGACTTTAATATGGTTAACACATTATCTGCCACAGATTTCTGCTCATTCCCTTGAGACACCAGAATATGATTACTGATTAACATATCTTTTTAAAATATGTAATTATACAAGAAGAAAAACATGGAAGCCAGAAACCTGCTGTGACAAAAGGGAATTGTGGCTTCAATCAGTTTACATTTAGAAGAACAGATTGTTAAACCATTGGTAGAATAAAAAAAATCTCCTGAGCTAATTTTACCTGTAATATATAAACCATAAAAAGAGAACAGATTATGTGCCATGCATCACCTTTTAATTGAGCTGTGGATTTGAACTGTTCTAGAAATAATTAAATGAAATCCATTTGCACAGTTTTTAAATGTATAGTTTTCTTTGTGTGACTAAATTTATTCTATTGCAGCCAAAGATCTATGAACAATTAATTGTAATGTTAAATATTAAAATCACATCTTGATATCATACATATAATTTATAACTGCATCACTGTAAGATTACTGTTAAACCACTGTTTGAAATTATATTAATGTTCAAGGGTTTCTCTAAAATAATTAAAACAGTAAATAACTATATCATTTCAATTTTAAATATTCACAATATTTGGAAGGACAGTCCAATGAGAATCAGTTTTTATCCTCTGAATTTAGTTAATCTTAGACTAAATCCTAATAGTGAGCTCTATCATGGCTTCTATGAATACAAAATAATAGTGGAAATAATCAACTCTTATAAAATAAACAAAAGTAATTATATTATCATCTATGTGTATAACTTTTGCTCTGGCAAAAATTCTGGATGTAAAGTTTGCAAGAACTGATGAAAATTGTGAAGAAATGTGAAATTTTTATATCCCCCTTAAAAGACAGTCTTACCCTGCAATCAGTGACTAAGCAAATGTGTTCAGTATATATGCTTAAGAATGACCAGCAAAGAACACATACAACTTTAGAATTTCCCCCAAATAAGGAAAATATAAAAATCTATGATTTTGCCAATTCATAATTAAAACTGCATTGCATTTACTATATCATCTGCTCTTTATTAGTGTAAATGTGTCTATCTAAGATGAGCCTTGCATTTTTAATATTTATCTTTATTACATTATTTAGAACATGTGGGGAGACAATAATAGTATTTGGAGAGATCAATATTATGTCAACTTTTTAAAAAACATTCATTATGGAACATGTCTTTTTTATTAAAAATATTATGTTTAATATTTAAGCTTTTACTACAAATAAATTGGAAACCCTCAAAATTTGAGAGAGACTTGCAGTCCTGAAATTTCCCATTAAATAGTTCTTTAAAATATTTTAGGGCAGATTTTAGAGAACATGAGTGACATAACAGAAATAAATAGAGAATGAATTGAAGTTCAACAGGGAATACTCATTGTGGTAGACTTTTAAATGGTCTTACCAAGAAGATTATATAATCCAAACCCTGAAATTTTATCAATTTTGAGACCCTCTCTCTAACTAAAATACAAAATAAGACTGGGGATGTGACTTAGTAGTTGAGTGCCCCTAAGTTCATTCCCTGGTACCAAAAAAAAAAAAGGAAATTTTATCATATTTGTAAAAGATTTTGAAGATGTGATAAAATTAAAACTTTTTGTTTAGAAGATATATTATCTATTCAAGCTATCAAAATTGTCTTCATAAGAGAAGCTGACGAGGATAACTTCAGCTTCTGGTAGCTAAAAGAGATTCTACCATTGTACCTCTAAATTGATATGATTCTGCCAACCTTATCACTACAACCCAACAGCATTGATTTTGGACTCTGGCTTCTAGGTCCAGTAGAGAATTGCTACTTTTGAAGCTATCATGTGTATGTGAAGTCATTACAGCAGCTGAAGGGAACTAATACAGGCCTTCAAAAATAATTAAATGATTATTTCATATTGGAAGCAAAATGTTATTCATGATTATACTCATTTTTTCCCAGCTCTTCTCTTCCTTGCCATTTGATTGGAATGCACTATAGATTTGGATATTACTGTAAGAAACTAAATTGTCAATATTTCATATTTGTGTAATTATTCTTCTCAATAATTTGATCAAACAATCTTAGACAAAAATCTGATGAAAATTGTAATTAATTTGGTAAATGTAATATATTTTATTATTCCTAGTTTAACTCAGTAGGTTTATAATAAAACATATTGTATGCATTGCTAGTTTTGAAACATTAAATGTTTTAGACTGGCACTTTGCATCAGTTACATGTTTTATCAATAAGACTGTAAAATTAGGTTAAAACTCTTATTACAAAGAGTGATTAGAAGATATTGGTTAATACAGATTAAGACTGAAATGAACCTAGTTCTACATTTTAATGCATTTTCATCAAATATAACTACTAATTTTTAAAAGCTTTATATTTTATTAATGTTATATTGCTTAATTATACTAGGATAAAATTAATGTTCTTATCAATGTTTATTGTGTTTATTCTCTCAAATTTCCTATTATTTTTCCCTATTGGATTGATTCTTTAAATGTCTTATGAAGGTAATTTAAAAGGAGAATAATTTTTAAAGAGAAATTCTTATAGCTACATGTAAATATAGAAAACAGAATTAAAGCAGAATAGTATTCCAACACAGAAAGTATATTTTTAACTCATCATAGTTTTAAATACATATTAAAGCATGAATATATACATAGCCTAAGTTTTATCAATAATTGGTTTTCCTAGATTGTGCATTTTATTTTTCTTAAATATATGCACTCAGACCTATATGAAGTGACTATATAAAGTGTTTTATAGTCTGAATATGTCCCACAAAATTCATAGGATGGAATTTAAACCACAGTGTGATAGTATTAGAAGCAGGAGCCTTTAGAAGAGATAGTCATGCAGGCCCCATTGAATGGGATTAGCAAATCATAGAAGGGCTAGAGGGAGTTTGCTATCCTCTTTTCACCCTTTTCTCTTTTGCCTCTTGAGGACATAGTGTTTTTCATGGAGGACATGACAACAGGGAGTCATATTGGAGACAGAGATGCAGGCACACAGACACTGAGCGTGTCAATGTTTTGATCTTGTACTTCTCAATCTCCAGAACTGTAAAAAATAAGTTTCTGTTCTTTGTAAATTACCTAGTCACTAGGAGTTTGTTATAGCAGTACAAAGAGAAAGACACTGCAAGAACCATGACATGAAGCACAGAGAATCTGTTATGTAGTAAAGAATATGCATTGAATGAATTATAATTGCTATATTATTATCATTAAAAAATATCAAAGCCATTGGGCAAATGATTATAATATGCTTTTTAATCATGCCCAAGTGGCATTGTTGTGGTCCAAAGTTACCATTGGGGTTACTTTCAATAGTTAATCATTTTCATATAAATTCTTCAACAATTTAAACTCACAGATAAAAGTGTCACATTAGTGATTTAAATTTTATTGAGGTATAAATAAAAATGCACAAATCTTAAGTGAACAAATCAATGAATTTTGATAATTGTGTTGTATAATATTATCAAAATTGAGACAGAGTGTTGCCTTCCTACTAGGATGGTCTCCCCTTTGTATTTTATTCTTATTTTTGAGCTAACGTGAACAGTATTATGTGATAGTGCTCTTTTTTTGTTTAATTATCTGGTTTGGCATATTTTTATGATTCCTTTTCTTTGTCATTATTTACAGTTTGTATCTTTTAGTATTATATACTATTATATGGATATATGAATACATCACAATTTGTTCATTCTCCTATTAATTGATATCTAGTTGTTTCCAATTTTTGTTCACTGTAAATAAATTTGCTTGGAATCTTCTTATGCAAAACTTTTTGTGAGCACAAACTTGTGTTTCAATATAAATATAAAAGAGTGAATTGGTTAGATATTATGGTAGCTGTATTTTTAAATATACAAGAAGCTGTCATCAACTGTCTAAAGTGTTTAGATCAGTTTAACATTCCATCAGAAATGTGTAAGTTTTAGTTCCTCTAGAAGGTTGGCAATATTCACCACTGCCAGTGTTTTCTTTTTCCCATCTTAGTATTATGAATGGATATTACTATATAATTTGAATTTTAATCATATAATCATAACTAACATTTTTATTTGTGCATTGGTTATTCTTTTGTCAAAATATATATATATATATACATATATAAACACACATACATATATATTTGTAAATATATACACACATATGTATATACACACATATATAAAACATATAGCTTGTGTGTGTATCACTAGCACAAATCTAGTACAAATCTTAATGTGTTATAGATATGAATTCTTTGAAAAAAATATATAGGGATGTCTTCTCTTATGATAAGTTTTATCTGTTTTATTAGTTTTTTATTTTTTAATTTTCTAATTTATTTTTTTAAAGAGAGAGAGAGAGAGAGAGAGAGAGAGAGAGAGAGAGAATTTTTTTAATATTTATTTTTAGTTTTCGGCAGACACAACATCTTTGTTGGTATGTGGTGCTGAGGATCGAACCCGGGCCACACGCATGCCAGGCGAGCACGCTACTGCTTGAGCCACATCCCCAGCCCTGTTTTATTAGTTTTATCTTCTCAAAATCAGGAAATATTATCTGCCTGAAGAAAATTGTCTTATTTTTTCTGTTTCATTAAGTTTTTTTTTAATTAAAAAAATCTTTGTGTACAAGATCAAAACCTGTGGTCCTGTATTAGTAAGGGTGCTCCAGAGAAATAGAACAAATAGGATATGTTCAATAGATAAGATTTATTAATAATATTCGTTCAAATCACCATGGAAGCTGAGCAATCTCACAAAATACCTCTACAAGCTGAATAACCAGGAAAACCAGTGGTATAATTTATTCCAAGTCTAAGTTTCAGAACCAGAGTAGTCAATGATGTGACTTAAGACTGAAGAATGAGGGCAGATTCCTTGTCTGAATGCAGAAGATGTTCCGGCTCCTAGAGAGAAAACAAATTTGCCTTCTTTCACCTTCTTATTCTATCCAGGCCCCCAGTGGTTTCAATGACATCTACCCACATTGATGAAGGCCAATCTTCTTTATGTTGTCCACTGATTCAAATGCTAATCTCTTCTGGAAATCCTCTCTCAGACACACTCAGAAATAATTTCTTACCAGCTGTTTGAAGTGAGTATCCCTTATTCCAGTCAAGTCGAGGCACAAAAATAAAAACCATAACTCCCATGTTTTCTTTAGGAGGTTTATATTTCTAATTTGGCCCAGGTTCATATTCCATCTTGAATAAAGTCTGAATTTTTATGTATGAAGCTGGAGATGAAGGCTATTTCCCATGTGACTATCCAGTTGTTCTAACACTCTTTGTTGAATTTGTTTACTCCCTGTCAGATTTTGTTAGCTTATGTGTAATACACAAATATTGCTGACATTTTATTCTATTGAATTGATAAATCGATCCATGCATGCAAATAAGGCACTGTATCAATTGCTCTATCTTTATAGTGATATATAAAATAAAGCAGCTTCTAAAATCTGTTTTGGTGCTTGTAGATTCTCTACATTTCTGTAAGAATTTAGAGTAAGCTTTTTAACATATGTAAAAAAACAAGTAAAATTTTTATAGAATTGTGTTGAATCAAAAATAATTTTGAGAAGACTATCTCTTTACAATATTTATATCTGCAATCATTGAAAACAGAATAATTCCCTATTTATTAATATAGCTTAAAATATCTCATTCTATTTTATTTCTGTTTGGTAATCTAACATTTCTTCTGATGGGCTTGAACCTAAAATTTTGATGTTGATTCATATTTTGATAAGAATATTTTAGAAAATTGCACATTTTTCCCTTTACTTTTCCTTAGTATATAGTAATACAATAAATTTTCAAAATATAGATCTTGTACTTTGAAACCTTGCTGAATTCATTTATTAATTTTACAATTTCTTAAAGATATATGAGATTTTCAACACAGAAACATATCACAGGCATGCACATGTACATATATGCATATATACAAATATATACATATGTATGCAATTGTTTTGTATGTAAAAGAAGGCTTTCTATGTCTTTTTCCTCATCTTTTCATAAAGTTTTCTTCATTGCATAGGATAGAACTTCTAGTATACTCAGTATATGAAATGAGACTAAAAGCAGATTTTATTCTTGATCATATAAAGAATTCAATATATTCTAATTATGTTCATATATATATATATATATATATATATATATATATATATATAGTGTGTGTGTGTGTGTGTGTGTGTGTGTGTGTTTTCTTTATGAGCTTTAGGAAGCCTGTTTTTTAAAAAAAATCATTTGGGTGTTTAATTCTCTGAAAATTTTTGGTCGTTTTCTATCAGACTCATTATCAATGTTTCTTTTCTATTACTCTCATTACATATATAATCTATAGTAAATATCTGATATTATCCCTTATGTCTCATTTATTCTTTTTTTTCTTTTTAGGCTTCTATTTGATTATTTTCTAAAGTCTTGTTTTCAAGTTCACCATCTTTTTTTTTTTTTCTTGATTCCAAGGTGGAAGAATAAGTCATTTTCACCTATACTTAGTCAATTCTGTGTTATTGGTCTTTATGTGGATTCAGTTAATCACTACCTTTGAATCATTTCAAGTAAAATCATAATTTTCTTTTAGGAAATATTTGGAATCTGAATAATAAGGATACTCCAGAGATCTCTCTTTGGTTTACAATTCAGCCGGCATATTTTGTGAATGCTCAGGTGTTTTCATGGACCTGTATCTCCATTTCCTGCTTTATATAACTCAGGAAGTCTGTTAATCTTGTTTTTCTTTCACAGAATTTGCTAGGCAATGATTTCACTCGTCAAAGATCTTGAATGCTTAGAAACATTTCTCTCAACTATCCTTATTATTTTATTTTTTGAAAAGAAATTATTTTGTTATTAGTGCTTTATAGCCATACATAATGTGGGCTCATTTTGACCTATTTACACATGTAGGAAATATAATTTATTTCATTTCACTACCTCCTTCCACCCTCCCCTTCTCCCCACTCCCATTCCGCCTCCTCTAATTTCCGGCACTTCCCCACATCTATTCATTGTTTTTAAAAATTGGTACTTTGTAGGAGTACATAAAAGTGGAATTCACAGTGGTACATCCATACATGTACAGACCACAATTTGGTCAACCTCATTCCACTGTTTCACCCTTTCTCATCTCCTTTTTGATCTAGAATTTTGTTAGATTTAGATTTTAGATCTTCTCTCTTGGTTAGTTTAGCTAAGGATCTATTGATCTTGTTTATCTTTAAGAAGGACCAGCTCTTTATTATATTGTTCCTTTACATATTTTTATTCTCGTTGTTCTCAATTTCATTATTTTTGGAATTGGTTTTTCCTTTGCTAGGGGCTTGAAGTATAACTTTGATTATTTATTTGGGACCTTTCTATTTTGTTAATGTAGGCATTCAATGATGTTATCTTTCCTCTTAGAACTGCCTTCATACTCTCCTAGAGGTTCTGATATGTTATTTCTCTGTTCATATTTGTTTCAACAATTTTTTATTTCTTCCCTGATTTCTTCTATTATTTAGTTCTCATTCAAAGATGCATTCTTTAGTCTTCAGGTATTAAAATTATTTGTTTCTTTTTTGTGTTTTTAGGATTGATTTTTAATTTATTTCCATCATGATCTGATAGGATGCAAGGAATTTCGTCTGTCTATTTTTGTGATTCCTAAGACTTGCTTTGCATTTTAAAATATGGTCTGTTTTAGAGAAGGTTCCATATACAGTTGAGAAGAAAGTAAATTCAGTTGCTGATGGATGGAATATTATATAAATGTCTGTTAGGTCCATTTGATTAATAATATTTTTAGTTCTGAAGCATCTTTATTTAGTTTATGTCTGGATAACCTATCTATTAGTATTGTGCTTGCCAGGAGTGCTTTATGTCACATAGTAAGCACTGTCTAAGACAGAGCAAGAGTGTTTCTTAAGTACTCTTGCATTCCGGTAGTAACAAGAGTTAGCATAAAATCTTTGCACCAGATCTCCCCCCATTTTATTACTAAAAGGCAGAGAAACACAGAGAATATTTTGTACCATATGTCTTTCCGTGTACCTCCCTTTATTCTGTGTTGCCCCTGGCTTTGTTGTGGCACAGCACCTCTTACTCTGCTGGGCTCAGGTAAATTTCCTTATATCTTCAGTTTACTATACCAGTATCTCTGGGCTTCTCCAAATCTCTGATAGACAAATAATAATATACAGAATATATAATGGTTTTTTTTGACACTCACTTCATTGTGAAACCATATTGCTGTTGTTCAAATTCCAAACAGTAGAGCAAGTGGAAAATGCCTCCTTCTTCTATTCTGCCATCTTCTAGGATTCTTTCAGATGTACCATGAAACTTGTGATATTCCAGTCAGGAGAAGGTCATATTTGATCTCAGTCATCTTTTTTTTTTTTTTAACTGTAGTCCATGAATCAGCCCTAAACTCCTCTCCAAAGAAAGCTGGTATCCTCAGGGTGTTGTGCGCTGATTGTTCACATTGCTCACATTTCTGTGAGCTCAGTCCAAATTAGAGAGTTATTTAGCCAGCTGACGACTGCTCCCCTGAGGGACCTGAATTGTGTCTGCCAGGAACAGTGCTGGGTCCAACTTGTATGGAGTTTATAAGGGGAAAAAAAACACATCCTCGAAAATATAGGTGCAGGCAAGCAAGCAGGATACAAGGGCTGAGAAAGCAGTTAGCAGAGCAAAACAGACAACCATATCCTGGGTTCCAGCACATCTGTGGGCATATGAAGTACAGAAAAACAATTTTTAACATCTTAGAAACAGCTTAACATTATTTATTCTATAACACTTATCACATAATCCTAATATACTAATTAATATTTCATAGCCTATAATCTATAATTTATGATCTATAAGCTATATTGATTAAGCTCAGACCATAGCAAGGGGATGCCTCAGACCCTAATCACTACCTGCTCACCCGAAGCTCTGATCCTATGCTGGTCTTTAAGTGGCCTTTCTTGGCTCTAGCTATGAGCTCAGCAAAGTTCCTGTGTTTCCCTGAGTGCTTTCAGCAATATATTCCTTTCCCACTCACTCACTCTTTCCAGGCACTTGGGACTAGAACTTGCATTTTGAGACATTTCTTTCAGTTTTCCTGTATTATGTCCTTTCTTTAGTGAGCTCTTGCTGTCCATTCAAAAAGGGACCCTATACACCTTGAGGCATTTCCCTTAGCTCTTCTCACCTAAATCCAGCTTTCAGTGACACTGTTTTACTCATGCAGGGTACAGCCAGAGGCACTTCAATATTTTTTTTTGATATTCCTACACTGCCCAAAGCTTCCAGATGCTGACATTCAGTTGATGAAGACCCATGTTTCTGGGACTTCTTGTCTATTTTTGTAATCAGGGTCTAAACTTGGTAATGAACCCTTGGGACAGAAGTGACAAGTGATTCGTGTACCTTGATGTTAAACTCAGTCAAGTCAGACCTCACACAGCCTTTAAAAGTTTGTGGACTATTACACTGGTTACTCCTTATTCTAATCTCTGTAGTGTCATCTCTTCCTTCTGCCATGCTCACATGTTAATAGCTGTGAGCTTTGTATTGCCTTGAATTTAATTCACTTATGTTTTTATTTCATCACCAGACCACTAACTTTTCGATGTTATTAGATAACTTGTATTCATTGTTATTATGGGAATGATGCTCTCTTGAAAATTTCTACATTTTAATCAGAATGTAAGGCCAGATTCTATGACTTTTACCATCTATATTTTTTTTGCTTTATGAACTACGTGTTTGCAGAGAGTGGATATTATTATTTTATAGGTTCATCTACAATAAAACCAGATTTTTCCAAAAAAAATTATTCCCATACTTATGAAGCATAACGAAATTATATATGCTGGTCTTTGGAATACAGAAATTGAGAACAATCTTGAATGAATTTGTGGTTAGAGAAATATAAAGTTACAGTTTAATTTACTTGAGCTGTAATGAGTAATCTGTCATTGGCCCTTTTCCCCTGTTAAGTTCCGTGGCTTTTAACTTAATAAAATGAAATAAAACCTCGGCTTTTTATCTGCCATTTGGGCTTTTCTGCTATAGTTCATCAATGAAGCACCACTGTTCATCCCAGGTAAAATGACTTCTCTACTCTTAAAACACCAATTGGTGATAATGTTTTATCATATCATATCATGAAAGCTAATTATTAAAGGAAAAGAATTTTCCCCAAAATGTATAACTATAGATACTGTAAGATGTCTTTTTTTTAATGGTGAAGAAGTAGCGTATTCTAGATCAATAAACAGTAAAGTTGTAGCCTGTTCCACTTAAAGTCTTAACACACTTTTCATGATCAAGTATGAGCCTTATTGAAAATATACATCTAAAATCTATTAAAAGTCTATATATTTTGCCCTCACACTGACTTTGCAGATATAATTGTGATCTTGCCTTTATAATCTTACTCCATTTAAGAGGGAAGATATTTTAAAAGCCAATTTCTGCTCATACTCAAAATGATTTTCTTATTTAAAAGAGAATTGCCAACTTCTAAAAATTCTATTGTTTAGTGAGGTGAAATCTTAATTTTGAACTTAACTAAAGTAAACTATATTGTGAGAAAATAGGTCTAATGATACAAATTCACTTTAGTTCAAACATGCTTCCATCTAAAATGTTCAAAACTCTGCTGGTGCTTTAGCGATCACTAATTTTGGTAGTTATCAAGATTTTCAGTATTTCTGTACACAATTTAAATTATTAAGAACCTCAAAGAACTTTAGTTTATGTTGGTTATATACATCAACAGTTACCATACTAAAAAGCTATCATTAATTGATATTAAAAGTGATACATTAACATATTTAATGCTTTTGTGGAAGATTTTTCCAAAATACTTTATATGTCTATTCTCTGTAATTTTTGTTTTAAGGCAAGTAAACTGTATTTTCTTATCTACTTTTTCACTCTGTCTTTCACAGGATCACATGTAGTATATCCTCAGAAAAATTCTCCTATCCATGAGAGTACAATGAGAATGAAAAGGCAGTTTATGTCTTCATGTTATTATTAAAATGTTAGCCCAGCAGATGCATGAAAAAATTTGAGGAGCCTCAAGTGTGCCTGGAATACACTTTTTAGAACAATTAAAATACACAGTATAGGACATGGAAATATAATTGACTATGTAACTAATGGTGGTTGATTCCTCCCCCAAAGAGGCCCTTCTAAATGCTTGGTACTGCTATGGTTGTCTGTTTGGGTTTTGAACATTTCTTCACAGAATTGGCACTGTGAAAATTCTCCAACCCCTTTTACATGAGCAATTTGAGTTCTATAATTTGATGTCTTTAAACAAATTGCATTACCCCATCTTTCCTATTAGGTTAATGATTAAATGTCTAGCATCAAAATGATGCACTGTAGCATTTTTTTACACTTAATAAATGGAAAGATTACATTAGGTATATGAGTAAAGCTATTTTTAACTATTGAGGCATGGGGGATGCCCAGTGAATGTTTATTGAATTTGCTTCATAAAAACACCAACTAATTGAAGATGCATTTACTTAGTTGGATAGGCAGACTCATACATAGATTCAAATGACCCCAACTTCCAGTATTCATGCCTCGTCCTCTGAAATGTGAGTAGTACCTAGTGAATTGCTTCTAACCAATAGAATACAACAAAAATTAATGAGATATCATTTCTGTGATTGAGTTATTAAAGACTAAATTCTGTCATGTTAGCCAGTTCTCTCTTATTGTTACTGATATTTTCTCACTTTCTCAATTAGATGAAGCAAGCTTCCCCTGGCGGGAGATGCTCCGAGGTCTAGGAACAGAAGGAAAATCTTGCAGCACAAAGTTTGTGAGCAACTGGGACCTCAGTCTAACAACTATAAGAAATGGAATCCAGCCTACCAACACAAGATTCAGCAAGGAATTAGATCCTTCCAAGTCAGGATTTGGGTTGACTGGAGCCTGAGAGAGACCCAAAGTTAGAAGATTGGTTAAGTTGTGCTCAGATTCCTAGCCAGTTTTAATGATGCACACCTGTAATCCAAGCTTCTTGGGAGGTTAAGACAAGTGAACCAAAAGTTTGAGGCCAGCCTATACAACTTAGTGAGACTCTGTATCAAAGTAAAAAATAAAAATATCTGGGATGTAGCTCAGTGTCTGAACCCTTGGGTTTACACACACACACACACACACACACACACACACACACAATGTACATGGATATTTCTGGTCCAAAGCAACTGTGAGATAATAACTCTTGTAAATTTAAGGCAATAAATTTAGTGGTATTATATTGGTTATAAGTAACTAGTATAATTAGTATAGTGATAGGAATTAAAAATGAATAGGCGAGGAATACTGTCCTACAGATCCCCGTAGATTATTATTAAACTTCATAATATATGTATATGTGAATATACAGATATTCATATGTACACACACACATATATAACTATATAATAGTTTTAGAAAATACAAATTAAATTCAGAATGCCAAATCAATAAATCTTCTATTTAGTAATCTTTTTATGCAATTGAATATTTTACATTAATTTTTTAGATTCAAATTTTAAACCCTTTGCATTTTCTACAAATAAATGCTTTCTAACACAATAAGATTTTATAAAGTGTTTTCAATTTTTTATCATAATCTTCAATAACAATTGCCTATCCTTATTTCCTATACAAGTATAGATATCATCCATATCTATATTATATTTCTATATGTAAATTTAAATTGATAAATATGTTTTATTCCCTGCATAGTGGGTAAAAATTTTAAAACAGCCTTCTGGAATTATGTATCATTAAATCTATAATTAGCATACCACATTATATTAGAATTTTTATAATTATTAAGTATAAAACCATGAAATTGCATGTTATTTATATAAACATGTATATTTTTCAAATTATTTTACATATCCATAAATGTCATTACCTCAAGCAAGAATAAATTGTTGTCAGCTATTTTTGCTTTCATAAAACTTTTACTAAGAAGTTTGGTTGAAAATAATAAGAAATAATAGAAAGTTTTGTTATTATGATGTTACTCTGTTATTTGATCCCTTTTATATGTTATGTCAGAAATGTCATATATCTTTCTCAAATTTTTTGAATGCAAATAACTCTAAATAGGTATATTTCATAGATATATATTATTCAGATATCCAATATTATTCACTTTCTTAAACCAACACTGATATTTCAAATTATCCTCTTAGTCATTAAAATATAAGCTCTGTAAGCCAAGAGGATATTTTTATGCTTTGCTTATTCATGATTTCCTAGAGTAGGAGCACCATGGTAAGATTAAGGCAGTGAGAAACTGGGATTTATTTTTCTTTGGTCATTAAAAATAGGAGAAATCTGAGCATGGAAGGAAGGCCATTATGGGTTAGCCAGTGATAGAGTTTTATCAGGCAGCATGTTTTACAGATGAGTACATATTGAAGAGATTTAAAGATTGGTGAAATTGAAAGTGTCATGATCCTATTCTCCCTTAACATTCCAGGGACATCCAGTCTGGTATGAATAGGACTTTCTTTATTCTTATCATACCAAGCACATTTACTGTTGAAACAACTCCAGGAGTTATAAAACCATCTGCATTTTGTAAAATGGAAATCCTCTGATCTTTCAGATTGCTGGTTTATGTCCTTAACTACAAATAGAAGTTCAGTTATCCATCATATGCATCTCTCCTTGTACTAACAGTGCTAAAAAAAATAGCTGTGCTATCCACACAATTATAAAAGTTAGAAATCTGGAAGTTATCTTAAAGTCTCCATCTTCAAGTCTACTGTAGCTTATAAATCATCACACCAAATGTGTTTAATTACCTATGAAATTAGTAGATAGTTCAGACTCTCTTCTCTCCTATTGGGATCCAGTACTATTGTTGCATGGTGGTAATATCCTCTTCTTTGGACTTTTGCAATAATTCACTAAACATTCTCCCTTCCTTTAACCTTTCTGAAGTTGTATTGCACTCTTTAAAATGCTGCACATATGGTCATTGCAACAAGCATTGTTGATCATGTCATTTCTTCCTAAAATTCTTCAATGGCAATCATTTCCTATAGAATAGAATCAGCATTATCTTGCTGTATAATTGTCTTCATGATTTGACTGCAGTGACCTTCATGCTCTGAGAAGGTTGTGAATAAGCACTGCCACAAATTTTCATTAATAAAACAATGTTTTATCTGATATGCTCAACTACTCATTTACTGCTGGGAACAAACACAGAAGTTGATAGCACTTCGACATGCATTCCCAATGTCTGCACATCTTCCCTGATTCTCCCCATTCATTATTTCAGTTTCCATCAATCTCTATGTACTCTTGAAGCCAAAACTAAGAGCTTTCTACTGTGTGGTCACTACAATCCTATACCTTGGTGGTGCAATTTTGACCAAGTCACCCTGTTGCTTTGGAAGAATGTGTGGTTTAATGACAAAGAATACTTTCTCCTGATTTTATCTCTGAAGAGGTTTAATTTTAAGTCTCATCTGGAATATGACAGTTTCTTAGTCAACCTGACCTTTTCAGGCAGAAGTAAACATTCTTTCCCTGATGACCAACAAGTTTCTTTTAAGTACATCCAGTGCACATATTTGTAATATTTTATTTTAGTGTTTATAGTTCTAACATCTCACTAAAGTAGAACTTTCTTCAAATCAATAGTTTTCTTTTGAATTTCAACTCTATCTACTACACAAATTTGGGCAAATCATACAAGTTCAATGATATTCATTGAATTAACAAGTGTTTTGAGTATCAATTCTCAGAAAGGCATTTTTTACATATTCAGCCTGTATTCTTAATTCATGTTAAAGTTGTTGAGCTATGCTAAAAGGTAGCAGAATTTGATAAAAAGAGTGTCTTATTAATGATAATCAGTTGTAACACATAACCACATCTTTTTCAGTGTCAAAGGCTGTTAAATTTGAATGGAACAAAAAATAATCTACTTGAATGTTTCACTTTAAAGACATACTTAAGTCTTATAAAATACAATGGGAAAGTGAGCTTTATAATCCGTAACTCCTTCCTCCAATCAATTCTTCCATTACCAGAGGAAATCTTTTCTTTTTGTTCATGAGGTTCTATTCCAAGGCAAAGAATAGCTCCATTTTCCCCAGCCCTTTCACATACTGTTGATAAAAATAATCTTTCTGAAATGTTCATAAATTTGGTTATATAAGGTATAATTAGCAGTTCCAAATGAGAAAACATCACTGTTACTACATAACTATTAAGTGCTTACCATGTAAATTGGGTTTGCTTTATTGTTCATCACCAATTTGATAATATTTAAATTACAATCAATTGAAAACTCAATGTAAACATCTAAACAAATGTGTTGACTCCCCAAATTAAAATTTTTAGGTACAATTTTATGAAGGATCTAGCATGATTTAAAATTATCTAAGCTTGTGATCTCCCAGCATCAGCTTTCCCTTCAAATTGACTTCTCTGATTTTGGTAAATGATGGTCTGTTAATTGAGAACTCTAAGTTCTCAATTGACAGACTATCCTGTGGGAAGGAATTCTTATACTGAATTAATCATGAGTGGATTTAATCCTTTAGCCAGGGGGACTTCATGTGTCTCAGTGTGGTTGGACTGCTATAGAAAATTAGCATACTGGGTATTTTAAACAACAAGCATTAATTTCTATTAATTCTGAAGTGTGGAAAGATTGAGGTGCCCAAATTCCACTAACTGGTGATGACAGTATGAAATACAAATAAGTAGTTTTTGATATATCAAAATCACTGCTCTTTACCAAAATGATCATTATAATTAATTAGAGGTAGTTATTTAAAATAAAATTCTTTAACATACACTAGGATACAGTTTTATAAATCATAATATTTTTTGACTAATCATATTTTTCTCAACACTACACAAAAGTACTGCTATTTCCCATTAAAATAAAAGGAAACAAAATTTTTGACTTTTCTTTCCTCCCTAGCTATTAACTTATTTCTGTCTTTAACTTGATAGTATAGCTCCTCAAAATGATCATCTATATATATGCAACTTGAATTTTTTTCTTTTATAATTTGCTAAACCCATTTTTTTAAATTAAGGAAATTTATTTATTTGTTCTTTTTAGTTATACATGACAGTAGAATATATTTTGACATATCATGCATACAGGGAATATAACTTGCCATTCTTGTGGTTGTACATGATGTGGAGTTATACTTGTTGTGTATTCATATGTGAAATTAGTAAAGTTATTTCCAATTCTTATAATATTTTATTCTCAATCTCATTAAGGTCACTGCATTAGCTTTTCATTACTGTAACAAAACCTGAGATAATCAACTTATAAAGAGAAAGGCTCATGGTTTAGGAGGTTTCAGTTCCTGGTCAACTGGTCTCATTGCTTTTGGGCCTGTGGCAAAGCAGCACATCATGATAGGGAGAATGTGGCCATCTAAATTATTTACTTCATGGCAGAGTGGTAAAAAAGAGAAAGAGGAGGTGTCAGGTTCTGTCTATCCCCTTCAAGGCCACAACCTATAACCCACCTCTAACATTTTCACCACTTCCAAATAGTAACAAGTTAGGGACTACACCTTTAACACATGGGTCTTTGGAAGATATTTCAAATCCATACTATAGCCATCACTAATCACCTGTATGTTTCCGAGTCCACTGTCAATTCATATTCCACATCCTACTTGACCTATGATCAGCAGTTGATCTATTTGAACTCTTCCTCGTTCATAAAATGTTTCCTTTACTGAGTCTTTAGGACACTATTGTGCATGTGTGGAGTATGTTTTCCACTTATTTACTATACATTTTTTTCCTAATTTTGCCTTGTTAGCATTGTTATCTCTAATAATTTTAAAAACAAAAAGACATCAGGTGTCTCCTTTTTTTCCTATCTATGCTAATCTCTTGATGTTTTAACACAATTTCATGGCTTGTAATAGAATCCACATAAAGAAAACTCCCAAACACATAAACATTATTTAAGAATTCTCCTTTAATAATTGGTTCATATATACATATCACCAATATATAAATATATATATATATATATATATATATATATATATATATATATATTCATATTAATTTGAGTATCTAAGTGGAATAAATTTAGTAGCTTTAATTTATTCTAAGTTCACCTTTGGCACCTCATGTAGAAATAAGCCTGATTTTCCTATCACAATAGGTGGCAATTACAGTTTCTAGTTATTTGTGGCAAAAATCTGGTGACATGTTTTGTATTTATCTAAAACAAATCTAGATGTGGACTCACCAAACTTTATTTTTTTTTTAAATAAATGGTTAGTTGAATTGTTTAATCTCCACCGATCAAGCAAGCAAAATGCTTTTAACCTGATTTTGTTTAAAGTGTGTCTCTTTTTTCCAGACCCTGAACATGCCTCCTGTTATATAGTGAGTGTAGTTATTGGAAATAAAATGACTATTGAGGAGTATGTCTACTTACAATATAAACTGAATCTCCAAGAAAGGCTCATGAAAATCTGCTTTAGTATTCAGTCACATAAAAAAGTTGTAAATTGGTTGATGCTTATTTTTTCAAAATCTTATTCATGAAAGCATTAAAACAAAATGCTCCGATGATTCCTATCATTAATTTAAAATGCCAATAATTTTTAGTGCTTGGTTCCTTTACTCAAATCATGCAATCAGTTTGTTCTTCCACTAGTACACTTGTGTAATTGTTTTAGTTAAAAGCCAAGGGTTTATAGTTGAGACAATTAAATGACATAAAAATGGATGGCACTAAGCCGACATTCATGGTAATTGAAACAGTGTCATTTGCAGCATGTCCAGGTTGTTGCACAAATATGAGCTCTGGGTGCACAACTTACTCTTCACCCTTTGTAGACAAATTGCCTGGCTTCTCAGAATATATTGTGTTCTCTAAACTATTTGGTGATTTTCATTTTCCATGAAAGCATGATGAATGTATTACGTATAAATTCCCAGTCCTAGTAAATGCAGGGCACAGCCATTAATTAAAATGTGACCACCCCAGTCTGTTAAGTTTAGTTTCAAACAAACAGGCAGCCGTTACCTTGGCTTGGTTTCTCTTTGTTTTGGAAGGTAACAAACACTATAATTAATCTGCATGTCAATACATCCATATGATTTTATATTTCTTTTATAAAGAACCAAAACACACATGATCACATATCCACACTTAGGCCTTGTTGGTCAATGAGAGTGCAAATCAGTACACTGGTATCATGTTATAAATGTAATCTTCAAGTGAAAAACATATTATCAAGCTTTATAATTTTAAATATCTTATTTTTTAAAAAATAGATTTCAAATATATGGAATCAATTACTATTAATTAACATAAATTAGTTTAATGTTTATGAAAGGTGCTAAAAGGAAGTAAATTTTAAATTTAAAAGGATTTAAAAATTTTAAATAACATTTTATTAATTTAAGTACATTTAAAGTAAGCAAAATTTGCAAGTGTTACAGTTTTGGGGGGGTCCAACGTCAGATTAATTGACTTTATTCTGGCTGTCCTAATAAAAATATTGAACCACATTTGATATTAACTTGGAATTTTAATAAATGAAAGGAATATTATATCTTAATGACTTTTATATTGAAAATGTTAGCCATGCTATCTATAATGAAAATAATAACTAGCTTTTTAATCACTGGAAACCAGATACTATTTAACACTAGGAAATAAAATGACAGATTCTAACTCTATCACATTTATTCCAATCTTAAATATTCTCTTGTAATTGTAATAAAAATAAACCATATGAAACTCTGGCCCAGAAATTACATTACATAATTTTATTGGAACTTTTTGCACACAAAATTATATCATTTTAATGATGCATGAAGAAATGAGGCAGCAAGAGTTTCTGACAACAGAAATTTTAAATCAATTACAATGTTGCATCATTATCTCCAAAATAGAAATACGGTGAATCTGGAAAGTTTTAGGTTGTGAATTTAACCACAATATTTTAAAACCTAATAATCTTTATAAATGAGCTCTCTATATTCTAGAAGGGAGAAACATTAAGTACTTTCTATTAGAGAAGCAAATTATTTATGTAAATTTTACCTAAAAATTAAGATACAGAATAATTATTGCAACACTGCTTGGGATGTTTTTAACAGCTGAGGCACTAGATCTATTTCTTTTATTTCTTATCTGAAGTAGAATTGTCATCATTTCTTGTATATCAACCAACAATAAAATAATTAAAAAAAAAAAAAAAGAGCTGGCAGCCAGCCCATCCTCTCAGAAATGGGAAATTTCTTGAAGTAATTTGGACAAGTAGGCTATGTTTTTAGCTCACAAAGCTATAACTCTTTGTCCAGACAACAACTGCCAATTATCTGTGAATATCCCTATTCAATAAAGACTTCAAAAAAAAAAAAAAAAGAATTGTCAGTTTGTTAATGTGTCAATCCTAGGTAATATGTACACCAAAAATCAACAGTAAAAATCTATCTGAATGACATTTTAAAAGAAATTTATGATTATATTAACTAAATAATAATCTACTTCTAGTTTTGCCTGTATCTTTTAGAATGATTAATGTATCTCTTAAAGTTCTATACTTTTATTATGCTTACCAATTTTTGTCAGTGTTTAAAAATCTAGCAACTTCAAATTTGTCTCAATTATTACATAGTCGAACCATAAAAACAATTTCCAAAATAAAATTATATAAACAACAGACAATGATGTTACAGTCTTGATATAGAAACAGAAATTCATTTTCTTATCCTCTTGTTCTCCTTTACCTTTTATCACCATCTTTAGCTCCTATGCCACATTTTCTAATTATTATATCCACTTTAATGAACTCAAGATATCAAACTTATCATGTTCCAAAATGAAATGGAAAATACTGCCATATTAATTATTTAAGATATTTAAATCCTATTAGTGCTTTCTAAAACTTTTAAAGGAGTTCTCTTGATACCAAAATTAATACCATGGAAAGAAACTCAAATAAAAATTCATAAATGTGGATTCTGATCTTGTTTCTGTCACTACCATGTATTGTAGTCTCTCATGAGACATCTCTTCTAAACTAGAAAATCTATAAACCCTTCTAACATTATATACATTGATGCATAAAATAGTATGTATGTGTGTTCAGGCAGTATTTTTGTTTCTGTGCCAACTATATTTCAATTAACATAGGTGTATACCATATTGTATTTGTCCTTTTATCATTGAATGGAGGTTGAGTTTTGAGAGTAACGCTGACATACACATGGAAATGCAGACATTTAATAGATATAATGATTTCATTCCCTCTGAAAATAGCCAAAAATTGATTTTCTGGATTACATGGGTAGAATTTTTTAAAGAAAATTCCATACTATTTTTCATAATGACTCTACCAGTTAACTTTTCTGCTGGTAATGTATAAACTTCCACTTTTCTCCACATTATTATCTAAAGTATCATTTATCTTTATGATAGTAACCATCCAAACATTATATGAAGTGATAACTCCTTGTGGTTTTTATTTGAATTTACCTGATGACTAGTGCTATTGTGCTCTTATACCTAGTAGCCATTTGTGTGTCCTCTTTAAAGAAATATCTGTCCATGTCCTTTGCTAATTTTAAATTTGGTTATTTTTTAAATTTAGTTTTGCTTTTCAATTGTTTGGGTTCCATATATATTTTTGACAATAACCCTTTATGTGATATATTGTATGCAAACATTTTCTCCTTTTCCCGAAGTTGTCTCTATATTCTGTTGATAGTTTCCTTTGTTGGCTAGATATTTTTAGTTTAATGCAATCCCAATTTCCTATTTTTTTACTTTTGTTGCTTGCAAGTTTCAGATCACATTCAGAAAATCACTATGATGAAGGTTTTCTCTGTTTCCTCTAGTAGCTTTACAGTTACAAGTCACACATTTAGGTATATAATGTATTAGGAGTTGATTTTTGTACATGCTATGGGATAAGATACAATTTCCATTCTTCTGCATGTGGCAATGCAGTTTCCCTAACTCGATTTATTGAAGAAACCATACTTTATACATTGGATATTCTTGATACTTTTTTTGAAAATCAGTTGACCATATATTTATGCAGATTTATTGCTGAGCTTTCTATTCTGCTTCAATGGTCTATGTTTCTGTTTTTATGCCAGGACCATATTATTTTGATTACTGTAGCTGTGCAATATATTTTGAAATTAAGATGTGTGAAATCTCCAAATTGGTTCCCTTGCTAGAATTGCTTTCGCTTTTCAGGTTCTTTTGTAATTCCATAAAAAATTTAGGATTGTTTTCTCTATTTCCATAAAAATGCCACTGGAACTTTGACAGAGGTATAATTGAATCTCTAGGATGCTTTGGGTACTGTGGGCATTTCAACAGTTATTAAAGATGTTTTCACCATGTTCAACATGAAATTTTCTTTTCTTGTATTGTCTTTGTCTGGATTTGGTATCAAGGAAATGCTGTTCTCATAAGAAGAGTTTGGAAGTATTTCCTTCTCTTCATTTTTTTTGTGAAAGTATAAGAAAGATTGGTATTAATTGTCATATTTTCTCCAAGTTATGGTTTATTATATCAAAATCATCCAAAAGAAGAAACATATAGAGTTCAATTATAAGTCAAATGCAGACCTTCCAGATGTTTTTCTCCCACTGGGGACAAGATGGTACTAGTTTCACAGCATCAATGTGTAACAATATGCATGGCCCAATGCTAACTATGGAAGGTTGCCTGATGTTGGTGTCTCTCCCTCCTTCTCTATATATAGACGTGTGTGTGTGTGTGTGTGTGTGTGTGTATGTGTATTTTTTTTTTTAATTTAACTTTTGAGACAGGATCTTGCGAAGTCTCTAAGGGCCTCACTGTGTTGCTGAGTCTGGTCTCAAAATTGCAATCTTCCTGCCTTAGTTTCCCAAAATGCTGGGGATATAAGTGTACACTACCATGCTCAACTTAGATATATTTTCAATTGACAAATGAAAATAAATATATGAATTTAAGACATATTACATAATATTTATATATTGCAGCAATGAAGTTGTCCTAGACTTTTTCTTAGATTTTCTGTTTCTTCATGATTCTAAATTTGTAGGTTGTTATAGGTTTTTAGGAATTTTTCCATTTGTTCTGTTACCTAACTTCTTATTTATACATACACACACACACACACACACACACATACATATTTATATACATATATATTTTACTCTCACATACATGTATGTACATATATGTATACATGTAATCATGACATATATGTGTGTGTGTATATAAAAGATATATATATATATAAACCTTTAATGAATATATAATTAATATATTAAATATAGTGTAATTATATATATATAAAATCTTTAATGAAACTTTGCATTTCTCTAAATATCAATTATAAGGTATCCTTTTTCATCTCCAACTTTGTGTGTTTGTATTTTATCCCTTGTTTTCTTGGTGTATCTCAAATTTGTTTATCATTGAAAAATACAAACTCTCAGCTTTCTTGATCTCTTTTATTTTTATTTTTTTGTACCCGGAATTGAACCCAGGGGTGCTTAACCACTGAGCCACATCTAAACCCTTTTTTATCTTATTTTTTATTTTGAGACAGGATCTTGATAAATTGCTTAAGGCTTTGCTCAATTGTTGAGGCTGGCTTTGAACTTCTAATCCTCTTGCCTCTGCCTCCCAAGCTGCTGTGATTACAGGTGTGTGTCACCACACCTGGCTGATCTTTGTTTTTCTAGTCTCTGTTTCATTTGCTTTTACTGTAATCTTCATTATTTCCTTATTTTCCCTAATTTTGTGCTTAGTTTGCTCTCCATTTTCTATCTCTTTGGAGTGAAAACTAGGTTTATTTAAAAATATGATTCTTTTTTTCTTAATATAGGCATTTATTGCTTTAAACACTTCTTTGGCTTCATCCTGTAAGTTTTGATATGTTGTTTTTCTATTTTTATTTGTCTCAAAAAGTTTTAGAATTTTACTTTTGATTTCTTCTCTTATTGATTTATTATTTAGGAAGGTGTGTGTGTGTGTGTGTGTGTGTGTGTGTGTCTATTTTCATATATTTGTGAATTTTAAAAAATTCCTTCTATTATTGATTTTTAGTTTTTATACCATTGTAGGAATAGATGCTCAATAAAATTTCACTCTTCTTAAATATGTTAAGATTTGTTTTGTGGACTAATGTATGATCTATCCTGGAAAGTTTCCATATAAACTTGAAAGAAATATGCATTATGCTCTATATTATAATCTGTGCATGTCTCTTAGGGCTATTTGGTCTATAGGGTTGTTAATTTCTGCTCTTAGAGGTATTCTTTCCGAATGATCTATCATCTGTTATCAAAAGTCATGTATTGAAGTTCCTATTATTGTACTGCTGGCACATTTTGTGTCATTTTGTCTTCTTAATTTCAAAATTTTCTTAGGGCATTTGTGTATGACAAAGAGAAACAATAGTGATTCATATTGTGAAAAGGTTTGCAGGCAGTCAGGTGTTTGGTGTTAATTTTCATTGAGATGTGAAGAGCTTAGAATAATTTTAACATGATCCAAGTAGGTTCTGTGTTAGAAATAAATTTTCAGAAAGTAATAATGAAATCACATAGACCATCTAGAAAGTTGCTAGACTCACTCGTTATGGAAGAAGATGGTTACTTAAATCACTATTCATTGGTGTTATGGTTTGGCTATGAGGTGTAAGCTCCTATGGTTAATATAGAAATGTGTAGAGGTGAAATGATTAGATTATGAGGTCTAGTTACTACTGAGTCTTTCCTAATTCAGACAAAGTTGGGTGTTGACTATAGGTAGGTAGGGTGAAGCAGTGGAAGTAAATGGGGACACGGTTTTGGAGTATATATTTTGTCCCTGGTATCTCCATCTCTCTTTGCTTTCTAGTGTTATGGGCCAGGATATATGGGAAATAACCAAACATACTCCATTTTACCCTGAGACTCCATGTCATGTAAGAAATGCTTCTCCCACGCGAAAACCCTGCCTTTGTATCCATCAACAGTTGCTTACCATAGCATACTAGGCAACAAAAAATGGAAATTATTACACACTATACTTCTGCAATGTACCCTAACAACATAGAATGTTAATGTTTGTCTAGATGTTAGTAACCATTCTTTAAGTTGTACTCAACTAGGATCATTTTGACCCACTTCCCCTTCTGCTTATGATTTTAGATCTCATGATTTTTATTTATGGTTTTGAATCATAACAACATCCACTTATGATTAATGTGGTTTCGCACTACAAAGATTTGTTCTAACTACTGGAGGGGGCCGAAAGATAAGGACTTGCAGCCTGCTCCTGCACACTGCTGGTGAATCTGCACCACCAGCTTATGAATAAATGTTTCATGTCCTGCTTCAAGATTAACCCAGTATTTTTTTACAATCTTACCATAACACTAGTTGCCATAAGTTCAGTAGGTTTCCTCCATGACACCAGTACACCTTGATGATATACCTCACTTAGGCTTAGAGCAATGGAGTTGGTGGACTATAGATGGAACTTCTGAAACCCCTGACACAATATAAATTTTTCATTCTCTAAGTTGTTCTTGTTGACATTTTTGTCACAACAATAAAAAGCTGACTTAAATAATTGAGAAAGATTTAAGGTTTTTTTCTTTCTTTTAAAATTTAAAAACAAAAAAAAATTTACGTTTAGAGTGAATGGTGTTGTGAAACGCTCAACCATAACTGCAATATGTTGTGCCTGAGTAATTGAAAACAGAGGTGTTCATGAAATAGAAAACTTCATTATCAACTCAATAGAAACTAGAGATTGATTAGAATATTGGTTTGGACCAAAGTAAATTTTACTTTATAATATGTTGTTATTTGACACATTCATCAGTTTTTTTCCTAAATCACCTCTGATTAGACCATAATAGATCAGTTTCTGAACTTTGTAAAAATTAAATAACTGCAACTCTGACATTTATAGGACAATAGGGGCACAAAAATTTTGAGGAAGCTTAATGTCTGCCCTTGAAATAATAAAAATTAGCATACTGAGAAATATTTCCTATATTATTCTTTAACAAAATAAGTTTTCATGCTTTTTTTGAAAGAATATTAAGATTCATCATGTTACTGTTAGAAGTGTAACAAATTGGATGGACATTTAATTGCTTTTTATCATACTTATTTTTTAATATTATTGTATGATTAGATAAATGTGTCTAACCCAGCTTCTTCAGGTCTCAGTAGGCTGTGAGTAAAACTCAAGTTGATCAATAGTAATTTTTTTAAAATATCTGGTTTTTGCTTTCATACTACAAAACTTGTCTTTTCTTCAAATTGTCCTCAGAGAAAATGGTGGGAAAGGGAAAGCAAGGTAGAGACTGGGAATATTATACTAAATATTGATATGTTCATTACTATCAGAAAAAAGAGATGGAATTATATTGACTCTCTTTAGAATTCGGTAGTCTGTGAATAGACCTACTGGGAGAATGCTTTGATTTCAAGTAAAAACAACAACAAAATCTTTATTTAAATTAAGATTTATAAATAAATTAACTTTTCTGATTAGTATTAGGAAAAAATAAATCAAAATTTCAGGTAAACACTAGGCTATTTCATCTGGATTTTTGCAGAAGGTTTCTTCTGGATGCATAGAATGAGTTTGGAAGTGTTCTCTTCCTTTCTTTTTCCTAGAATAATTTGAGAAGTTTGGGAATTAGTTTTTCTTTAATAGTTTTGTTGAATTCAGCTGTGAATCTATCTGGTCCTAGGATTTTTATTTTTGATGTTCAAAATTTTATTATTTTTATATTTTTAAAATTTCTGCTTCGATCTCATTGTTGGTTGGAACTCAGTATAGAAGTTTCTCAAAAGATTATGTGTGTTGGCTTGATCCCCAGGATGGTGCTATTAGGAAGTAGTGGAACCTTTAAGATGTGGGATCTAATGAGAGATTCAGTTCATTAGTGGTATGCCCTTAAATGGGATGGAGAGAACCTCGCCTTTTTGTTCTCTTCTTTTGCTTCCTGGTCAAGAAGTGAGTCATTTTGTTCTACTATGTACTCCTGCCATTTTGTGCTGCCTTGACATAAACCCAAACCAAAGACCAACCAAATCTGGATTGTAACTTCCAAAACTATGAGCTAAAATAAAACCTTTTCCTTTTATTAAGTTTATTTTCTCAGACATTTTTTGTAGTGCTGAAAAATTGACATATATATATATATATATATATATATATATACACACACACACACACACACACACACATATATATATGTGTATGTGTGTATGTAATCTTTTCTTAGATTATAATTTTTTTAAATATTTATTTTTTGTAGTTGTAGTTGGACACAATAACTTTATTTTATTTATTTATATTTGGTGCTGAGGATTGAACCCAGGGCCTTGAAGGTGTGAGGCAAGCGCTCTACCACTGAGCCATAAACCCAGCCCCAGATTATAAATTTATGACAAGGATATTATTAAAAATATTTTTTCACATACAAACACACTGTTTATCCAGGATTGGTGGTATATACCTGTACATCCTGGGAGTCTGTGACAGGTGAAACACAATTTTGAGTCCAGCCTCAGGAACTTAGTGAGGCCCTAAGCAACTTAGCAACAATCTGTGATTAAAAAAAAAAAAAAATAAAACAAATATTAATACCTCAGAATCTCTTTCTATTTATCTGAAAAAAGGCTTTCATTGAGTAAATACTAGTTGAATACATTAAATACTTTATGAAGCAGGTGATTATCTACTCTAAGATACCAGTAAATGGAGTTTATTTCAGTTGTATTTATTGTGTTATTTTGAATTAGAGACAAAAGTTGACAGACTATAGTACAAAAATCTAGTGACATAAGTGATATATAATTATCAGATCTGGAATCCTTTTTAAGATATGGCTTTTTGTTGTCTACATATTTTTGTCATGTCACTTTAACATAGTAAGCAGCCTGCTTTCCATTGCTGAAATCAAATGATTAATTTGTTAAGACAATTGCTTTGTGTATACTTTGCTTTAAAACATTATTTCTTTAAACATATTGACATTTAGTGATGAAATCTAGTTGATGTAAGTGCAATTCGCTTCTTAAAAAAATTTTATTTATGCTTAGCCTATGCCATGCAGAGCAAAACCATCATTATGTAGTGAGTATGTGCAGCAATATAAAAAAATAAATTGAAGCTGATTTTGTATAATCATTCATGGTTTTGTTCCATTCCAACATTAATCAAAAGTCAAAATTTAGAATCAAAATTTATTTTATTAACATTACCAATAACTGGCTAAAAGTTTTTAGAGAAAATATTAAAAATGCTTTAGTTCATATATTATAAGAGCACTGTGTGAGGACCTATAAAAGTGTTCTGATAGTTGAAGATATTAGCTTTGTCAACCATAAACAGTTTGCTATTCAAAACAGAAGTTGAATATGATCATATCGTTATTTTGAAATATGTTTCTGTCTTTGTGTATATTTCTTTTGTTTTCATTACGAGAGACTAAATATTGTTTGAATGGCCTTGAAGCAGTGGTCGTTTATATCTGTGGAAACAGGCCTTTAGAGACTACAAGTGTATCAAACTTCAGTGGAGAGAGAAACAATTTCGTAATCTCCTACATAGTTCTATAGTTACAAGGGCAATCAGATAAAACATTTGTGACCTTCCATCTTTATTTTTAAAAATGAACCATGATTGAAACATTTATATATAATACACTCTTTAGAAAAGACCTTGCTGATAACAGGGTTTTAAAAGATTGATGCTCAGAATAAAAACTATTTTGACCTTCAATTCCTAACTTTATAGTGACTTTGAAGAGAAATCTTTGAAATTTTCAATAAGTAATTTAAAAACTACTATATAACTACATTTAACATAGATGTAGATAGAATATTTTTTACAACAATAATCTTGGGTGAAAATTATGCATCTTTTATATCAGCAATTATAATTCTTATCAGTAAAAAAGAATGATCACAGCATTAGCAGAAAGCCAAAGTTTAACAATGCAAGAAGCACAACTTCAGCCTTGTACTGGGTTAGACCTATGGCCAATTGGCCAATGATATAGAGAGAAGAGAGCCCAGGTTAGGCAGGGAGCAATCAGAAAGGGACAGGATTGTCACAGAAGAAAGAATTTGGGAAATCTCTAGATCTGTAACAAAGAAGAACCCCCGTAAGATAAAATTTTAAAATGCATTCAGAATGAAAGAACCTATGGTCAAGTTCTGTGACACAGGCAACTTTTGAAATAACCTTATATTATGAATTAAAATAAGATGTATATATGAACTGGCTGATTTCATTACCAAAAAAAAATCTTATTAAACATGGTAAAGTATAACTGCATAATTACCAATAACTTTCAAAAGCTTATTTTTCAATAATCAGAGAACTACTTAACAATAGGTTGAAGGCAAATAAATCCACTCAGATGAAAAGTGGTCCAGGTTATAGGGTCCTAATTTTAGCTGTCAAACAAGGCAATGCCAGTTTTTTTACTATTTTCTTGATAGCTTGATTTTCTACTCCATTTAGAATTGGGCTATATTTAGTGGCTGCCATAGCATTAATCCTCATGTAAGAAAATTGCCAAAATCCAAGCTTGACTTAGAGGATGGCTCAGACATATCCCTGGGAGTAAATAGCCATGTTTATGATCCAATAAAACAGCCACCATGATAAAAGCTAACTCAATCTGAAATGGGCAAGACTACTTTGCCAAATAGGGAGAGTAATGTTAACTGAGTAAATCTGATTGTCACACACACACACATACACACACACACACACACACACACGGGTGGGGGTGGGGGTGGTGCAATTAATAGTAAAGATGACACTAGGACACAGAGAGGAGTAGATTCTGAGAATGTGGTTCAAATACAGCAGAGGCTGAACAAACATAACCTCCTGAGGCATTGAGAATATAATCCAGACCTCAAATCTTTTTGAAATTGTTCAGGATCTTAGGTAAAAAGTTATCTTCATGTTTACGTAAGTTCTTTGAAATTCCAGTTGCCAGCAAATCCCTGCCAATTGATTAATAGTGTGAGTATGTCTTTTACAAACTCAAAATCTCCATCATTATTCTTACTTTCCTTCTGTTTCATTGTTGTGTTTGAAGTCATTTTAACACTTTTGCATCTACAGTGGTCTTCATTAATACTTCACATTCTTAAAATCTTTCTTCCATAGTGAATAACAAATAGCCAATCAAATATTCTTAATGATGAACTATTGAACAATTGAAAGACAACATGGAGATTCTTTTGTAGGTTATAAGTCATATTTTTACATAACTTTTTTTACTTTGCACAATATCTGTGTGGTGACAGAGGAGGAAACATTGATTCTAAACACAAAAGGCCAAAATTATTAAAGACACACAAAGAAAAACACACCACCAAGAGCAAATAAAGATGGCAGAATAGAAGTGTAACTTCCCTGGTGGATCCATGCCATGCACCAAGAAAAGCAGACAGACAGCTTTCAACAAGGTGGGTGAATCATAAAAAATTACAGGGAAGTTTGCTGGAATTCAATAGTAGACTCTCAAAACATATCGGGGACTCAGGAGAACTTGTATAATAAAATAAGGGGGAAAGATTCCCAGCTTCACAGCTATGATGGTAGCTGGAGGCACAAACCAGAATAGTTCCTATGTAAACACAATAAAGTGATAAAGGAATTAAAGGAATCTCCATTCTTGGGAAGACTGAAGTGTATCAGGGTTTGGACAGCTTAGAGATCAGAGATACTTCTTGAAAAAACAAAAAGCTGCATTGTATAGTATGCACATAAGGGAGGGAATCCATCACCTCTTTCTGTGACATGCATGGAGGACAGCAGAGGGAACCATTTAAAAGCCATGGTACTGAGGGGCTGGCAGCTGGGGGAGCCAATTACTGGCAGACCCAAATCTGGCCTGAAAAACATGCTGGGCAAACCCACGTTGCATAACAGGCTGTTCTTAAGTGACCAGAAGAAAATCAAGAGGTTTACACCATGAAACACTGGTTTCAGAAATTCGTCTAACATTCCCTCCCCTTCCAACTCACTGCTTGCGGCACTGGCTGGAAGAGAAGCACCTGACCAGGAATTTAAAAATGCAAAGGCATAAGAGAATGAGTTTGGAAGCTTGATCAAAGACCAGGAATTCTGAGGTCTACAAGCCAAGTAGTGGGCTAAGAATAAGCTCATACACTAAGCCATGAAACCCAAAGGAGATTCCTGAGGTGCAGTCTTCCAAAATAGACTGGCAATTGCAGGTCCTTGGAAGTGCAATGACTTAAAATCTCCAGAATAATAGGCTCCTAGCAAAAAGCATTCCTTAGTTTACATCCCACCTCCAGGAATTCAGCCTCCAGGACTAACCCTCTCACCATAGGAACCTCAACATACTGAGAGTGGAGGGAAGGGAAGTTGAGAAACTTTTGAGCTCCAACAGAAACAATTGTTCATTTTTCCATCAAGATCCCTTTTTCCCCCTCTTTCATATTTTTTCCATTTTTGAAACCATGTATTTATTCTTCATAATAGAGAATAGGGATACTTTGTATTAGACAGAGGAACATGAAGGGAGGGAAGGGGTATATGGGGAGAAAAGATAATAGAATGAATCAGACATTATGACCCTATGTGCATATATGATTATATGACTGGTGTGATTTGACATCATGTACAACCAGAAGAATGAGAAGTGTCATAATTCATAAGGCCATGTGCATTAGCAAAAAAAATATATGTATGCACACACATGAGACATTTAGAACATGAAAAAACTTTTTTAGTAAACTGCTTCCTGTATCGCTTTTACTTTGTCTTCTGTATTTTGCTTTCTTATTGATCTTAAAATAAACAGAGTAGACAACACAGAAGCTGCTTTGTTGATTTCAAAGACTCACTGTGCTTGGGGAACAAAATGGTTCATCTCAACTAACTTTTAAATAATTGGAAGCACAAGAAAAAAAGAAATATTTCCTGCACATTAAAATTACAAAATTGTGAACTTTTGGGGAGGGAGATGAGGAGAGAAAGGAAACACTGGAGATTCAAATGGAGCAAATTATATTTAATGCATGTACTATTATATAAAAATGAACTCCACTATTATGTAGAATTATAATGCATTCATAAAACATTAAAAAGTAAATTGTGAATGTTTAAATTAAAACATACATAGATACCCACACATTTAACTTGAAGAAATTATAGTAGTTTTGGTAATAAATCTCTTCATTGATGCAGAAAATCACATCTTGTATTGACAGTGAAACTTCCAATTTGTTTACCTTCTGAACTGCTCACACACACAGCCCTTGACCTTTAGAAAGACAGAAGCTCTAGGGAAGCTGGGGCTTCCCCAAGGAATGACATAAGAGCTTTGTACTTCTTCCTTTTTACATCAATTTAATTTTTTTCCATCTACCTCTTAAAAGGCACCCAATTATTGTGCTATAAAAACGTAAAATCAAAAGAACACTTTTTGTTATTCCATTCCCCCTTTCACATAGACACTTTCTCATAAGTGGTTGTTTAAGAGACCCTCTTATGTATAAGTCTTGGAGAAAAAAAATGGCACAATAGTACTTGTGCAAAACTCTCTCTCCAGTACTGGTAAAATGACATCAGGGAATTTAGTGTATTTTGTGGTAAAATATTTGTGCCGAGCATAAGATGACAGTTACAAATCTTGGTGGCTTTAAGATGACTCAGCAGAACCTCACCTTGGGAGAATGATTATCCTTGCATTCCACAACATATCTACAGATGAAACCATTGTCAATACATTAAAGTAGCAACGACCTTGTTTCTTTTAATGAGCTTTGATTTTCAAAGCTACCACTGTAGGAGTGTGGAATAATTTTACTTTGTAAAATGCATTCCTATTCCCAAATGTGAAACTCTGAATTTCTGAGATTCATACTGGATTGAAATCTCAGAGGACCTGCAATGTGGATGAATTCCTGAAATAGGTTTGAGTTACTATTGTATGTGATATTTAATTGGTTACATTTTAAATACCTTCAAGTACTTTGGTGAGCTTTAGAGAAGACAGAAAAATGAAAGGTGAATTTTTTTTTACATATTTAGTTAAACAATTTCCTTATTGTTTTTGAATGTATTCTGATCTATGTTGCTAGCTTTGCAAGGCAGAATTAAATATATCTCATTTAGTTTTGCATGAAAGCAAAATATTACTTTTTATTGAAGGATAATTTAATGGAACAAAAAATTTTTTCTCGATGAAGAAAAACTATGTTTCAAAGTGTCCTGTCACATGATATTTGATATTTTCAGATTGGTTTGCTAGCTTTGCATATATAAGATTTCTTCAGTAGCTATCTGGAAGAAATATCAGAGTTAGTGAATTGTAAATCCACTAAAGATTAGGAACAATTTATTCTATTTTGCATTATAAAAGTTCCTACAATGTCACATAAAATGCAAATCTAACCAGTCAGATCCCACTGACTGCATCTTTTCAAAAGGACTGTGTTTTTTGCCTTATAAGAAATGGGTATATAAAATGATTATGAGAATAACAGAATAATAAAACCAAAAGCAAAGGCGTAGTTGGAATAGGCAAACAGTAATAAAACAAATTCATCCACATTTCCTCTTAAGCTCCTTTTGACTTTCAATATCTAATTTAATTCCGAATTATTTTGGAGTTGAAAGGCTTCCTGTAGTGGGCTGGCTGGCCTTTAAGAAGTCTCCAGTCCTGGCATTTCTTTGTGGAATTAGCCAATTTCTAGGTTCTGTCTGTCAAGTTTTCAAGACACAGAGGCACTGTTTACCCAGAGATTGAGGGCAAAGCCTACTCTTAAATGTGAGGTCACATTAACCAAGATCCTAGAGGAGTATATAAATCTTAAAGTAGAATTTATTAATTTTCAGTGGAGGAGTATGACTTTTATGCATATTACAATGGTTGAATTGCCATCATCAGCACATTGGCAAATCTTAACAAGAATAAAAAATTGGAGTGAGCAAGAATAAAATTGGAGAATGTATAGTGCAGGCTGTTGTCTCCTGCGGCATCTAAAGATCTTTTTTGTCTTTGAAACTATCACAATGAAAGCTGCATTCTTATATCTTTGTTTTTGAATAATCCTAAATTTTGTATCTTTACATTTTGGTACACATTCTACAAATATATTTTATTGGCATTTTTTATGTTCTATATTTTTCAGACAAAGTACATAGTGGCTCTATATTTTCTGTATTTTTAAGATAAAGTAAGATAATACCCATGTCTTCTCTATATTTTCTAATTTATATGTTAATAATAGCCTTATGTTTGATATATATTTACATTGCATTTCTTTTCCACCTTTTCATTCAAAATTAATATAATAAACACAATGACTATGTTACATACTTAAATATGGTAGCACATCTTAATTCCCTAGAATAATAACAAAGTATAGTAAATATTTGAATTGCTCTATATTAATTGTGTTGCAGTCTTAAAGTTCTTATCAACAAAAATTGCATAAAGGTAAAATTTTATCATATACCAGTTTCTCATAGACTGAAATAAATGGGATCCGTATTCCATATAACTTCAGAAACATTTTCTAAAAATTCTATAACACTTTTTAAATTTGAAAGATATTCACATATTGCTTGATTGGGGATTGGACTTCATCAACTATACTAAGCTCACTGTCATGTATGTTAAGATTATAGAGCAGAATTGCATACTATCACAAATGAGTGAAATCTGGTTCCCCTTTGTTTTAGTTATCTACTAAAATACATGGTTAACATTCTTACATTCAGGAAGACTCCAAATTTAAGTAATTTATGACTATCTTTCTCTCAACTTGTTATATAATTAAGGTTTTCTATAAGAATTATCAGGTAATGAAGGACCCTGATCTAGGCACCAAGGCAGGAAGCCAAACATAGGTCTGTCCAGTTTTCAGAGATTTCTGAAACAACTAATACTTACCATTTCTATTGTTAAAACTTCACTGGAAACATACTTGTTTTAAATTAAGCATACAATATTGATATTGTTTCTTTAGTATCTTCTAGGGCTATCAGTATGGGAAGATACTTCATTCTGAAAGAGAAGTTCCAGTCTTATTCTTAGTTTAATCATTCTTTCTTAAAGCAACATTCACACTGCTATTACCAACTCCATAAGAGATTAACCTAAGTGTTTCTCTAGTTTGTTAGCAATTTGGAATCTGTTGACTGAGATTGAGAGACTCATTTTTTTTTATTTCAGCCTTTTTATTGTAGATATTGGACCTTGATTTATGATTTTCATTGGATTTATTCACTCCTTTCTATCTTTTCTCTATGATATTACTGTTATTTTTCTGCTGGTCTCCCTTTTCTTTAAATTTCTGGCTATTACTTTTCCTATAGATCATTTATTCTTATTTTTTCTCAATGTATAGTGTATATGTTTTTCTACCTCTCTATTGTTTGTGGGGTTTAAAAAGCCTGATTTTTAAGCATTATCAGTAGGAATTGAGTATTCCACCTTCCCGATGTCAAGAAAAGCACACCATCTATTTGTTTCTTTTAATATTTGGATAACTTTCCAAGTAACTTATAAACAAAAAGTATATGTCTTAATTGGATATGGACATAAGTTGGATGTGGCTATTTGGTTTTGTAAATATAAGAAATTTTATCACTAAACTTTGGTTCAAATTCTTTCCCTAGAATTCATCAAGGGAAATCTATGAACTGGAGCTGAAGAGTTAATGAACAGAATCTTAATTGTTAGCAGTACTTTCCCTCCCATATCTGTTTTTAAAAGATTTAAAGACCTGAAGATTCTTTAGAATTAGGTAATTAAGTATGTAACTGTCCAGATCCTGAGATACAACACATGACACACCCAAATATGTCAATAGAGAGCTTTTCATAAAGGGGCTTTCTACAAAGTGATGACTGGGGTCAGAGAACCCACAAAGGCTCGATGAAGCTCTCAGGGATCACCCAGACCAAACCATCTACTTGGCCTATTTATATTTTAAATATGAGATACAGTCTATGGAGAAAAATTTAGTACAAAGGAAGGATAAAAGAGATCATTAAGGGCACTTATCATTTTAAAGTATATTGTTTAAGTAATACCAAAGCATTTGCATTCTATATTAATTTTAATTATTATATTATTTGTGTCATTATGTACAATTTTTCTTGATTTAACTTCCAATTTTTAATTAATTAATTATTATCATTTTTTTTGCTCCTGGTTTTGCCCTTTGTATCCTCAGCACATTACTTTAATTGTCTACTATCTTGGGAAAATATGTGTGAGAAATTTTATGAGTATCCACAATCAAATATTAAAGTATTTGAATTGTTCAACTCAAAGCTAAAATCAAGTGTGAAGCCCATAATATCATTTCTATAATTTTCCATAATTTTTTGCCCATAATGTCCATTGCTATTACTTACAAATTACCTAGTTAAGGTGAATTCTTACACTTGAGACTCCCTTTAGTGTGCATCTCTGTTTTTCTCTTCACTAGAATATTCTCACCAACCTTCAAATATATTGCTATTTCTCCTGCACTAATATACATGCAATTCTTTGCACCCCCCCATACCAACTTCAAACATAGCTTTTTTCTTTAATTATTTTTTTCATTATTTTTCTTTCATTATTTTACAATAAAAACATTTCTTTTCATTATTTTTACAATAAGAATCAAACCCTGTGTCTTTTTTCTCTTTCTTGGACACATTCCAATCAAACTTTTGATCCTGTCTTTTAACCAAGGATTCAGTATTTATTTAGTGTTACTATGAGGAATCCCATTGGTCATGTAAGATTCTCACATTTCTTGACCAATCAGTAGCATTTGTCAAAGTTGACCTCACATTCTCTCTCTCTCATAAAATTCACTTCACTTTCAGGATCTCATAACTCATTCTATCTGTGTCTTCATCTCTCTGTGTTTTTTTTTTCTTCTATCACACCAACTGCTATTTCTTAATCCTTTTTACTTATTTTCATTCATATCCCACTCTGTACATGTTTGAAAGCTCTAGGACTTAATCCCTGACCTCTGTTAGCCTACTAACTACCACTTTGGGGGGAAGTTTATTGAGTTTTACATATTCAATACTATTTATGTGTTGATGGCTTCAATTTTATATTGTTGCCAAATATATCCCTTGATATCTGGATTCATATTTCCAAGCATCTACTTGATTTATTTATCCAGATGGGTAAATAGCACCTTAAATTTAATATGCCAGAAACTGAGTATTTTATATTCACCAATGCCAAAACTGCTTTTCTCGTAGTGTTCTCTATTTCAGCAAATAGAATTGTCATCCTTTGGCCAAATTACTCTAGTTACAAGTAATTCTTCTCCTTTTCTCATACCCCATATATGCCTTTAAAATTGTGATAAATTAGCATCAAATACTTTAACATCAATAGAACAGATTTTCATTCTTCCACACTATAACATTTTCCTGCTGTTTGCTGCAAATATTAAGTCTGTGTTTCTTGTTTGAATTTTCACTGATAGTATTACACTTCAAATCACAATTGTTGGTAGTATTGAGAAAAATGTGAACTGCTCTATCAAGCACCCTGACATCAAATTTGCTTAATCCTACAAGCATTATTTCTTTTATATATAGTCCTCACAAACCTGCCAGACTTGGAAAGTTTAGAGAGCATACAGACATCAATGTATTGCCAACCATTCCTTCCAATACATTTTTTTTTTTGCCTTTTAGGCAGTTTCTTCAAAGTGCAACAATTTTCTTTCTTTTTATTTCTTAGGACCTTACATTCATGCATTTATATATCAACACAAATATTTTTATCAGTATTAAAATAGGTGTCTAATTAAGTTAATATTACATTGTTTTCCATGTTTCATTACTTGTACAATCAAAAAAAGTTTTTTTTGAAATTTCATATTTATATCTAAGATATGATTTCAAAAGTTTATATTTGGTGGGGCTGAAGGTAGAGTTCAGTATTTAGTATGCCAGAGGCTCTGGGTTTGAAACTCAGCACTGCAAAGAAGAAAAAAAAAATTTTATTATTATAAACTTTTAAAACTTACTGATAAAGTATCAAATTTTACTTTTTTCAATAATACTATATTCTATAAAATAATGCTCTGATACCACTAAAATATATTAAAATAATTTCTTCATTAATATTGAAAAATATAATCTCTCCCTAAACTTTTATTTCTGTACCATTTACTTCATAGTAATTCATACCAATTTTTATGATGAAAAACATTAATTTGATTGTTGTCTCTTGGTGAAAATATATGAAAGTATATGGAAACTTATTTATTATTAACTTTGATTTTTTAATTTTTTTTATTTGCTTTAATTAGTTATACATGACAGTAAAATATATTTATGCACTTTGCTATATCATGCATAGATAGAATATAATTTCTCACTTTTCTGAGTGTACATGTTTTAGAATCAAATTGGTCATGCAGTCACATATATACATAAAGTAATAATGTCTGCTTTGTTCTATTATCCTTCCTATCCCTATATGGCCTCCCCTTCCCTCCCTTCACTTCTCTCTAACTAATCTAAGGTAACTCTATTCTACTCTAGTTCACTCTTCCCCAATTGTGAATTAGCATCTGTATATTTGAGCCAAAACATAATAAAAAATATTTACCAATACCATGATGTAACCTGATTTCAATAAATATGCGTTTAATATTAAATATAAGTGTTTTATTATAGATATTTTTCAGAGATATGTTGTTTCCAGAATACAATTAGCTATTGGAGAGTGAAATTAATCAAATTGTTTTAATGTATATATAAATATGCCACAATAAAACCCACAATTCTGTATAAATAATGTGCTCCAATTAGAAATAGAAGATAATTACCAATTGCTAAGAGAAAATTTTCAGTATAATTTTTGGTCTTGTTAGATGTTATTATTTAAAAATTTTATCCATGTATATCATGAGATGTTTAGGAAAGAATTCCAGGATAAGACAGTGGCACTCAATGATTTCAATTTATACTAATTCCTGCCTTCCCCATAACCACAATCACATATGTATTAAGTCAAAGAATTTTTTAAAAACAGATTTATTCTTGAAAGTAAAAATTTGAAACTGGTTAAGTTAGCTTTTCATCACTGTGATCAAAATACCTGACAAGAATGACTTAGAGGAGAAAAGGCTTATTTTGGCTCATAGTTTCAGAAGTTCAGCTGATGGTTGTCTGACTTTGTGGCTCTGGGCCCACAGTGAGAACATCATGGCAGAGGGACATGGCAGAGGAAAGCAGGTCAGGACATGATAACCAGAAATCTGAGAGCTCCACTCTATAATGACTAAATGTAAACCTCATAGGCATGTTCCCTGTGACCTATTTCCTCCAGTCACACTCTACTTGCCTATTGTTACCACCCAGTTAACTCATATTAGTGGATTAATCCACATCATAGGCTATAATTCACATAATCTAATAATTTCACTTCTGAGCATTGTTGCATTCTCTTTTGGGGGACACATCATATTTCAATCATAACAAAATCATCCAGATTTATAAAAACAATTAATTAGTCTTTAGGAATCTAGAAACATATTTAAAATATATCACCAAAATTTTTAAATGATAATATATTTATGCAACCTCTTTAACATAATCACAAAGTGCTACCAAAAAAATACACATTTTAAATTTAAATCTCTTTACAACATAGTGTTATTTAAGTGATTTTACTTTTAACTCATAATTTTTAAATGTATTTACTTTTTATTATCAAGTAAAAATATATATTTTATATACAACATTCTTTTTTGATATAGGTATACTTTGTGGAATATAAAATTCAAGCTATGTGACATATGGATTACTGCCCATTATTTATTTTTGTGATGAGAAAACTTAAAATACACTCTTAGCAATTTTCAAATACATAATATATTGTTATTAACTGCAGTTGTTGTCGTCGTATATAATAGACCTCTTGAACCATAGACATTGAGGCACTGTGTGCATACTCCTATTTTCTGTATCCATTCATCTGTTTTTGGATACTCAAATTATTTTCATCTCTTGGCTATTGTGAATAATGTTGCAATGAACATGGAAGTGTAAGTAAGTATGTGTTATATCTTGGGTCTGAATATCCCTCCAAAGGCACATGTGTTGATAGCCTGGTCCCCAGCTGGTAGCGCTATTGGGATGTTGTGGAATCTTTCGTATGTGGGACCTAACTGAAGGAAGGAGGTCCCTGGGGATGCTTTGGAATTCTGGTTCCTTTCTATCTCCATCTCTCTGCCTTTCTGTTTCTCTTTCTGTCTGCTTCTAGTTATTATGAGACAAGCAATTCCCCCCCCATTCTTTCTGTCATGATTTTTTGCCTCACTACCGTCCCAGAACAATGAAGCCAAGTGGCATGACTAAAGCTTCTGAAACCACAAGTAAAAAAAATCTTTCCTAATTTAAGTTGATTTCTTCAGGTACTTTGTCAGAGTGACAGAAAGCTAACACAGTAAATTTAGATATACAGATTTCATAACTCTTAGACTTGGATTGCTGGTCATATGGTTCTGTTCTTAACATTTTGAAGAAATCCAATCTTTTTGACATCCCAGTGGTACCAATTTATATTCCTAACAGTGCAGAAAGATTTCCTATTCTCCAAATTCTTTCCAACACTTGTTTTTTTTTTTTTTTTTTTTTTTTTTTTTTTTTTTGGTACTAGGGATTAAACTCAGGGGCACTCAGGGGCACTCAACCACTGAGCCACATCCAGATTTATTTTGTATTGTATTTAGAGACAGGGTCTCACTGAATTGCTAATACCTCACCATTGATGAGGCTGGCTATGAATTTACAATCCTGCTGTCTCAGCCTCCTGAGCCACTGGGATTATAGGCATGTTCCACTGTGCCCAGCCACTTGTTATCTTTTTATTTAATTATTATTATTTGATATCATCCATTCCAAGACATATGAGGCCATAGTTTTTATCTTGTGGAATTAGTCTTTCCCATGGATACGCAAAAACATTTGATGGGTGGTATACACTTGATTTTGCAACAGTGAGGGTTCCTCTGCAGGTCTGACAGTTAAGGTCAGTGTTGATAACAACTGCAGGGACCCTCACCAGCCAATACTGTAGATGTTGGTACTGGTGGCAAAGGCTGCTCTTTCTTCAGCAGTAATAACTGCTGAGTTTCTCCCAAGCTCTTTTCTCCCCTTAGGCAAGTTGAGGCTGAAGGGATCACTTTTGACGCTGGGTCCAGCTCAAGTACCTACTCTTAGTGGTGGTGGCACCAGTATCTGATTAAAGGCCTCCATACAGCAGCCACAGAACTGAGGCCTAAGAATGGGCATGCCTGAAGGGACAGTGGCTCTGAGATCCCAGATATAGCAACACTGGTGGTGTGTGTGTAGACACCCTCATTGTCACATTGGTAACAGAATGCGAAGTGTGAGTGCTCTTTGGTCACTGAGGTAGTTGCCTGACACCCTAGCACTCCCTTGTGATGTTGGTAAAAATATGCAAGTTCCAGATGCTTGTGAGGTCAAGTGGGTTAGGGCAGAACCAAAGTCTCCCTGGCAGCTGAGCCAGTGCCCAGAGTGCAGTCATGAAGAGTCAGCCACTTGGCTCCACGCCCTGAGTAGAAATTAGCTTACTATTGCAACAGATCTGGTTTCTGAGGCATGGTTAGGCCTTTGTAGCCACAAAATATGAATTGTGAATATACAAATTCAAGATCATGTAGCTTCAAGTGTGTGGATGTACAGGGACCAGAGTAGGTGGCCTCAATGATAGATTGGCTCAATATTGCATGCTTCTTGGAAAGAAGGTGAGTACGGTGTGTGCAGCTACATCTCCGTCTCTGTGGACTGAGGCATATGAGCTAAGGTCAAGTTCTCTTTTAGTAAATATGCCTATTTGCGTATCAACCACAGATGTTTCACTCTGCTGTAAAGTGGCACATATTGACAGTGAAGGAAAAACCTTTATTTCCCTCTAAAACTAAAAATGAAAATTTCTGTCCTGAGACTGGACTATATAATTATTGAAATTATCACAATGATAATTTTGATAAATAAGCCAGAATATAAAAATTACCTTTCTCTTGTATTTTTAAAACGAATCAACTAAAATATATTAAAATACTTCCCTTACTTTTGCATACACTCATAAATTGTAAAGATAGAAGAAATTTTCATTCAATGTGCAATCATTTTTAATGGTTTAAAAAAACAGAAATTTTTAGAAATTCTTATTACTTAGAATATGATTATAGTATATTTTTTATTGAAATAAGTGTACTTATATTACTGGGACTATCAAGAAAGTCAAAATTTTATATCACATCATAAAGTTCATTTTCTAATGCACTTGCTAGGGTAAAGGTGCTGACATAATGGATTCTACAGAAAATCATCTTTATACAGCAATTAAAGAGTTTGCAATGAGTAGATCACCTATTATATTACTATATTAATTTGCTGTTAACACTCAAAGGAATTAAAACTTGGCCTCATTTTTTATTGTCACACAAACACATATGCTCTTTGCTTTCCTCCTTCTGAGTTACTCATCTTCTATGTTTTAAATGTGCATTTCCAGCTATTATAATCATTTAGAATTGACTATCTTCCAGGAAATTGGATACTGTGATAAAGAAAATACCCAGACCATTTAAAAAACTTGACTGTTGGGAATATGAGATGGTTCTTATGGACCTTACAAAACTAAGAATAAATACAAAAGAAAATATTATTTGTTCTGTTCCTCTAACTTACAGTCTCAGAGATTGTATGTGATCTCTAAAATAAATGTTGATCTAGGTTTATTCTTGACATTGAATTAAACACATTTAAGTACAGAGGTCTCTGTATTAAGTATTTTATTGTGAAGTATCGCCAGCTTCCTAGTTTCTATTAGCAAAATTAATAGCAGTTAAATATGAAATTACTGTTATCTATCTCATTGGACAAAAATTTACTCATTTCATTTCATTTGCCATAGTGCTAATAACTTATTTTCTGAATATGTAATTTAACCAAATTAAAAAGACATATTCAAATATATCTGCTTCACATAATGATTAATAATATTTTAAAAAATCTAGATGATTTTCACTCTGCTCCATGAATTATTAAGATACAGTTGTTCACATTACAAAAATGAGATTTCAAAATTTATCTTTTTAAAAGTTATATTATTTGAAACAATCACTAATAGAGAATATTTCACCACTTTTGGATCCTGAAAATAGTTTTTCAAAGAGTATGAGTACCTTTCACACTTTATGTCTAAATCATCTTCCTAAAATGGCATATCTGTAGTTATTTTTCTTAGCCAAGATTTAAAATTAACATGCCCATCTGATATGTAATGTTGATTTCAACCAGAAGAATTAATCTCTTAAACAAAACTTACTTTCTTTATAATGGTTTTATGTACCTGTTTTAGTGATTGTAATTAAATATATGCCTGATCTTTAGAAGTTTTATCCTGAACGATGTAGGAGAAATTAGTTGATAATTTTAGAATTATTCTAGAATCAGCAGGTATTGGTATCAAAAACCCTTTGATAATTGATTAAACCATTTGAGAGTAAAAGAAAACTTTGAGCAGGAAACTTCTTGAAAACATCTGAAGAATACTTGAGGTGAAGATAAAACTTTAATCTGGAGTAAAGTTGGATGTGACTTTAAGGACGGAGAGAATTATTATTCTGTTGGGTATCAGAGCCAGGTAATTTTTGTCTATCTGTCCGTCTATCCATCTTTCCATCCATCAGTCATAATTTATATCCTCAAATCAACATTTAAGTCTATGGCACATAGCCATAGACTAACAACCATGCTGAATAGTATTATTACTTAATTTCATGCCAAGAACCCTCAAGTGGATCCTCAGGTCTGAGTAGACAATTTAATGCTTTCCTTAGCCAATTTACTTTCCTTCTTTCAGAGAAGCATTTTCTCACTATATTTCTTCCCTCTTAAATGTACAATACTCCTTTTCTATTCTTACCTTTAGCTGGTAGATTTGTTTTCTGGTATATTGAGAAATTAGAAAGTTAATTTCTATATTTTCTACCTCCAAGTTACATAAACATTCATGTGTATGTCTCCTGACTCTTTCGTTCTAGGACAAATGGCCCATGCAGCTGTCTGTCCGAGAAATATCATTTGTAATCTAGATCTTACTACTTTCTTTCCATTTACGGACTTTTTACCTACAATCAACTAGTGTCTTCTGCATCACAGTATGCTTCTCTCTTTCTGTGCTAAGTCATCCCTACTGGGATATCAACAGGTTTTAATATTAACTAATTAATTAGAAAAAACCCTCACGTGTTCTATTTTGAGTTCTTTCTTGCATCTTTGCCTTGTCTTAATGTAAGAATCCTTTTTTCACAAGTCAAAAGTGAGTACATAGTGAGTAAGCAACCACTCTACTATCTGTGAGGACAGTGTTGTTATCTCTGGTTTGCCATCCTACCCCATTAAACTTTTCTTTCGTGTATGCTATTCATATTTCATGTCTCTAAATTTGGAACCCACAACAGATTTTCTAGTTCCTCATATGTACTATATTTTAGGTAATTTCATTTGTTCTTATAACCATAAATGCCATTTACAGTATTGATACATACCAAATTATTTATTTGTTTTAGAATGTTCCATAAATTCTTATGTCTGTCTGCCCCACGTAGACAGTTGGTTTATATCCTTAAAATTCACTACTTCCCTTGTCTTTCACATTCATAGCAAACTATTATTTTAGTTTTTCAGTTCAAAAGTAATGTAGTCATGTTTGAGTACTCCTTTTCTCCTGTCAAAAGTCCATCAACAAACTCCAGTAGATGGATCTACTTTGATAATATATCCAGAATATGATACCACTCCACCATATGCTGAAATACCATCTCTTTTATCCCGAGCTGTTGTGATGGCCTTCTGCTTGCTTACATATCATCTACCTATGCACACATTTGCGCACACACAAACATACACAGACACAAAATTTTCTATGCCTTACCTACTCTTCATATTCTCCACATGGCAATGAAAGGGATTGCTGGCATATCAAATCACATCTTTGTTAAAATCTCCAATGCTTTTTCATCTCTCCTAAAACAAAGTCTAAAGTCTAAGGTTCTTACATGAACTGGCTCTCTGATATTACTGACATTTCCTTCTGCACCCCAGTTGGCTCACTCACACAGACTTCTTGATGTTACTAAATTCACTAAACACTCGAATGCTTTTCATTTCTGTTGTTTTTATCTTTAAAGGTCATTCCTGTATATCTTCATGACTCAGACCTTCAATTCTTCCAGGTCTTTGTTCAAATGTTACCTATCAGAGAGTGCTTTCCTTCCTGAATACTGAATACTCCTTTGCCAATAGGATTTACTGTGCTCTCTGACACACTGGGTATTTTTTTGGCTATTTATTGTTTACCTTTATTTTTCCAGGTTATGAAAGCAGGAACTTTGTTCTGTTCACTGTGCCTACAAAAGTACTTCCCGTATAGAAACATTATATAAATATATTTTAAATAGAAACATTATATAAATATATTTTAAAAGAATAAACAAATACAGATGAATACTAAGTACTGCATGCGAACAATAATGCTAAAACTATGTGTCCAGCTAGGGTTCCAGACTGTATAAATGAGAAAGCCAAGTCACAGAATTAGAGCATTAAACATTTTCTTGGGATGCCAGTCTGAGAACCATAGGCTTGTTGCTGTATACCTTATTATCTGTTATAACCTGACTATAGTGATTTCTAATAGGAATTATTTGACTATAAATTTAAAGATTTTTAGGGTATCTGTCATATGGGAAGTTGTTGTCAAATGCTTCACTATTAAAAGAGCTTATTTGAAACCCTGATTTTAGGTTAAAGATAGTAGAAGTACCTTGATCATCCCTGTTCCCAGTCATTCACATGACATCTAATAGAACTTTATAGCTCATCATCCACCTGCACTTTATAAAATTGGTCAATAGATATATTTACTGTAATACACAATGTCAATTCTGTATCCCTAGATTTATAAGTGCATAGTAGTCAATAAAAACATAAAATACATAATATCATTATATACATATGTAAAATGCTCAGCAGATTTTCAAGTGCTGAAAAATTTTTAGGAAAAGAGGAAATTTGTCCTGCTGTTGCAAATATTTCCATTTATAATTTTAAGCATATATACACACACATGCAACATGTGAGGTTAATGCGTACCATGCACAAATACACACAGAGAAAGAGAAAAAAAGAACTTGGAGCTAAAGTTCACAGAATATAACTTGCACTATATTTAACACTTTAATACCAAACATATAATAAAGAGAATGGAGAGATTGAAAGTGAAGAAACTTCGACCAGCCATATTCTCAAACTATAAACTATTTAAACCAGCTTTTAATGGTACCGCCTTAATAAAATCAAGGGACAACATTGACTATAAATACATTTCTTGCAGTATGGCAATTCCTCAGAAAACTGGAAATGGAACTACCTTTGTCCCAGCTATCCTACTCTTTGGTTTATACCCAAAGGACTTAAAATCAGTATACCACAGTGACACAGCCACATCAATGTTTCTAGCAGATCAACTTAGAATAGCTAAACTGTGGAACCAACCTAGATGCCCTCAACAGATGAATGAATACAGAAAATGTGCTACATATACATAATGGAATATTACTCAGCCTAAATAAGAATGAAATTATCGAATTTGCAGGTAAATGGATGGAACTAGAGAATATCATGCTAAATGAAATAAGCCAATCCCATAAAACCAAAGGCTGATTCTTTTCTCTGGTAAGTGGATGCTGATCCATAGTGGGAGGGGGTAAGAAAGAATGAAGGAACTTTGGATTGTGCAGTAGGGAGTGAGGGGTGTGGCGGTGGGGATGGGAAGGACAGTAGAAAGAGGCAGACATTATTACCCTGTACACATGTATGATTACACTACTGGTGTGAGTCAGCATCATGCAGAGCCAGAGGAATAAGAAGTTATGCTCCATTTGTGTACAATGCGTCAAAATGCATTCTACTCTCATGCAAACCTAATTAGAATAAGTAAAGCAAATTAAAAAAAAATTCAAAACACGGAGAAATGGCCTTGGCATTTAAAAAGGAAAAAGAAGGCTTTTACTTCATCACATAGAATTTGCCTTCAACTTGCCAAATGAGCTAATCCTCCACAAACTGAGTTTCTGCATATTGCATGATATTTATCTTGTTATGATATTTCTAAGTTGGTTTTAAGTCTATCATCAGCATAATAAATGGAATTACAGAGCCATAAGCATGAGAACTCTAATGGGCAAAGCAGGTAGCAGCACTGTTTGTGTATATGTGTTACTGGGGATTGAACTCAGAGGCCCTCTACCACTGACCTATATCCTAGCCAGTTTTTATTTTATTTATTTATTTATTTTTGTATGGAGGATTGAAGCCAGAGGTACTTAACCACTGAGACATGTTCCCAGCCCTTTCTGTTTTTTTTTTTTTTTTTTATTTTTTTTTTTAGGTTCTCACTAAGTTCCTTAGGGCCTTACTAAGTTGTTAAAGCTGGCCTCAAACTTGCGATTTTCCTGCCTCAGCCTCCCAAGCAGCTGGTAGTACAGGTAGTTCCACCACACCCTACAGATAGCTGCACCCTTAACCCACCATAATTAAATACATTTCTCTACAAGTTACATACAGTGTTTTGAGTTCTCCATAAATAGGTAAAATACTCCAACAACAGAAAGAAAGAAACTCTTGCTGTTATGTATCGGGTTACAGACTGGACACTGGATCTCTGTACTTGCTAAATTGCTCATGTTAACTGATACAGGGTATGAAAAGAGGAGGAGAAATGGACTGGATATTTGTGGTCACCAGGAGTTTGGACAGAGGAGCTGTTTTATGAAGCCAGAAAACAGATGATAAAAATTTCTTCTTCCTTTAGATTTTATAAACTTAAAAAAAATTCCATTTTTCTTTCCTACTGTTTTTTATTTTACATCCTTACATTAGATCAAGAGTGGTGGACCTGGAAAATACAATTTCTTAACTTTCCATCTTCTTCTCAAAAATAATATTAAAACAACCCAAGTAAAACGTAGAAACCTCAATACAATATAGGTACATTTATTCATGAGTTACTTTTATGTGTGAAATGTCAAAGGTATTAAATTTGTATAACCTAGAAGTATCACAAGGAAATATAACATATATATTTTTTCTTTAAGTATTCCTTTAGATTAAAAGCAATTCAGTGGAACAGTCTTTAATATGTATCCCAAATATTCATTATATTCAGTATTCATCATTATCTTAAAGGTCTGAATTTTCATCTCAAATTTATCTTCTGCCTGTAGAACTTCCTTTAACATTTTTTAGAGTGAACTTCTATGGATGAAAAGTTGTCTTACTTTGATTTTATCAGAAAGAAAAAAGGTTTTATTTCACCTTCATGCTTGATGGATATTTTCACTGGATATAGATTTCTACGTTGCCAGTTGTTTCCTTTCATCACTATGTAGGTATTGTACCACTGTCTTCTACCTCAATAGTTTCTGATGAGAAATCTATGCTCATTCAAATCATTGTTCCCTCTGGTAAACTGTCATTTCACTTTGTGGCTGCTTTCAAGATGTTCTGTTTAACTTTGATTTCAGCAGTTTGTCTAAGATGTGCTAGGAATAGTTTTCTTTCTATTTACCCTCTTTGGGTTTACTGAGCTTCCCTTATTTTTCAAAGTTTCATTCTCATAAGATGTTAATATGTTTTTAGAGCATTGCACATAGGATGTGCATTTAAGGGAGACTAGCTTGCAATATTCTTATGATGTTTTTTCAGGTTTTGTATGATTATGGTGAAATAAATGAAGTGGTAATAGTTTGTGCTTTTTTCTGTTATCTAGAAAGTTGTGTGTACATTTACAATATTTTTGTCTGGAAAAAAAATCTCACTAATAAATTTATTTGTTCTTAAAGATCTCCTTGTATGAAAGTTTCATATCCCAAATTAAATATTCAAAAGAAATTTTTTTCTCTCCAGATTTTCTTCTGCTTCTATAGAATATTATGGTACATTTTTCTTTTAGTTTATTGAACATGTTTATTTCATGTAATATTTTAGGGTTATAGGTACAAAATTCTTTATAACATGTTCATTAAATTTGTAAGATTTTTGGAAATTAAAGTAATATATATTTTTTCATTCTGGATATTGATAATGGTGCCTTACCTCTATTTTCTTTATAATTCTTCCCAGAAACTTCTTATACTTTATTTATAAGATATCAAGTGATGTTGCATTATTCACATTGTACAAAATTCAGGAAATTTAGTACTGAAAATATCAATACCTGCCAAGATCACACTAACAGTTAATATAGAATCAGAATTTGAATCCAAATATTATAATAAATAAAATTATTGCTGTTAGCCATCACCTTTTAAAGTCTCTCATCTTGAAAATATTATAAAAGGCTTCATGCTGTGTTTATCCATATAAACCTTTCTAACTGAAAAAGTTAACCAAATTTGACAATTGTTTAATTAAATTCAGCTGTAGTTTTTTGCCCTTTCCATATTTTATTATATTTTTACAGTATAAAATAAGACTGTTTTATATTTTACATCATACAGAAAAAAATATATTTTTAAATGTTTGCATATACATATAATTGTTAATTTATAACATTAATGAGTGTATTATTCTTCTGACAAAATACGAGTGATATTAAATTATATATTTTAGAGTGAATATTATAAATTAGAATGGCCCATTAGCTCATTTTCAAATATTCCTCATTCTAATCTATTCATTCATCTCCCTTCCTTTCTGTTATTAAAAGATCTGCATTAGTTAAAATATTTAATAATTATGTATTTAAACAATTAGAATAATTGTTAGAATAATGTAAACATCTATTTCTCAATTTATTTTTGGATAAGTATGAGATTAACTAAAATGCTTTACACCTTAATGTTTCCATTTGCATATAGATTATATTTCACTTTTCATTTCACGATTGTAATCACCAATCATCTTCTATAATCTTTTTCTCTCTTTGTGGCTCTTTCTCAGTTTTAGACTGCTTTTATCTATACTATTTTTTTCAAATAATGTGTGTGTGTGTTTTTAAATACAACTCATTTTCTTAATCAGTTTGCATCCTTTTCCTGGTGTGTCTTCAGTTTTATTAGCAACAGCTGTATGGTGTAATTCTGACCATTATTGTTATTTTAAGGTTGTGTTAATCTCTTGAAGCTATTTCATTCACTGGGCTGATCAAATAATTATGAAATATAGGAATAAAGTCTAGATGTGATAAAAAAGAGCTTTAATTTTACTTGACTCCTCAAAATACAAAAGAAGTCTGAGTAGGAAAAATATAGAACGATGTAATCCAAAACTCTGATATTTTAAAAGGGTCAATTGGTAAAGATAGTAATGAAAATGTTTCATGATCTTTCGCCTTAGGAAATGTATAATATCAAAAGGAAACACACACACACACACACACACACACACACACACACATATGCACACACACATATATATCCTTTTGAGATTTATCGTAATATATCATATATATTCATTGCAATTGTATATATGTATATATATATATATCATATATATTTTTTTGTAATAAATATATATATTACAGTAAATCTCAAAAAGAGACAGAATGCATGAGTGCCACTGAGACTTCGACTTTGCTATTGAAATGGCAAGAATAAAACTAACAACAATTTAGAGGCAACTGTATCGAGATAGGGAGTTTGTGATAGAACAATTTACTTTCTTAAATTGAGCTTCTTGTAAAGGAAAATAGGAAAAAAGTGAAATCTTTATTTGTGCTAGATTCTAGAATCAGGTATGGACTACTGAGATGAAGGAGTTTTAAAATTATGTATTTAGGTCATACAACTGAAGGAAGTAGTATTCTCAATTCTTGATTTAGGAATTCAGTGTTGGGGTTATCCCTCCAAACATAGTTGTGTGGCTTGTACACAGTGAGAAATGCCTGTAAAATAGTGATATCTGAATAAAATTATGTTTTACAAAGTTGAACAGGTATTAGCATATTGGATCGCCCCACAACTGAAACCTTGTGAAAAGCAGAGGAGACAGCAACCATTCCTTTGTTTTTATTTCCATCCACAGTTTAGTCAAAAGGAAAGTGGTAGAAGTTAGTTTGAGGAAAATTATCTTGAAAATATACCCTGTAATACTGTAAGAATATATAAAAATATAAACTCATATAATATCTATATGTATGGTTCATTTTAATGTGATAATTTCAGGAAATTAAAGAGCAAGATCTGAGTTTGTTATGAAAACTCCAACTATCAAAGAGTGGATTTGTATCCTAAGGGAAGAAATACAATACTTTTTGAAAGAATTGTTAGCATTTCTGAGTGCTTTTCCTGGTAAATTTTAGTCTGAGCTTACAATTCCTTTACTATGTAACATTTAGACTGCTAGCTATTTTAACCTTGACTCAGATCAAAAGAGCTTTATAATAATTGTTGGTGTCTCTGAGAGTTTCTCAATTTAAATAGGCATATACATGTCAGGGTTAAGTATTTGTGTAACATGAGGTTTGAATACAGCACTGAAATATTTGCTCCACCACATGACTAACTCCAGGAGAAATGCTAATGACACAGCAGATGAAAGATCAAAGAGATTCAGAAACATTACTTGGATGAAAAAGGAAGAGTGTATTGAAGATCAAGGCAAGAATTCATTGTAATCACAGTTTAATTTCTGGTTCAAGGACCATATTTGGCATTAGGTGTGCTCTCAATAAATATTTATTAAATGGAAAAAGATAAGAAAATATAAAATTTCCAACACCTCAAACAGTAGAGTGAATCACCTACTTGATTGAACTATATGAAATTACTAATACTTACTCTCATTGACCTTCAAATACAACAATTTCATGCAGTTTAGCCTATAAAGGTAGCACATGTAAGAAATAAGATGCCTACATTTAATTTAGGAAACAAATGTATGATGAATCTGTAATAAATCAACATAAATTTTTCTTATTTTATTCATGACATGGAGTCCATCAATATAAATATATGCCATGACAATTTAGGAGTTTCCTATTTTCTGTTTCTGTTTTGTTTTTTGAAGCTATCAGACAGTCTGTTGAAAATCAGAATACTTTATGATTACCTTAAAAACTGAGTAAGTTGTCACAGTGGCTAAACTGGATCCATGTTGTATCTGAAAATTACAATAATATTGCTTGTGTTTACAAATTTATATAAATAAATAATATTATATTCTACTAACAATTATTATTGCTATAATAGAACTAGATCAATTGAAGTTGCAAGTGACTTTCACATACAAAGTTGATATTCTGTGAAACTGTTGTATTATAGCAGCTTCTGAAGTTTGCTTCCAAAACTCAATAAATTGGGGTACTTTAGTGGATACTAAGTCATGTTTTTAATTTATATAATTTATTTATAAATTAACTTTCCTGAACATTAATACAGGTAAATGTGCTGCAGTGAAATAAAATTGCCAGATTATATGACTACTTATGTAGAGCTTGGCCGGGCACAAAATAAGAACTTAAAAATCTCCAGTGGTAGATTTCAGATTTCCTCAGTGAATGGACCACAGATCACAAGGTGAAAGACAATGCTATCCACAACTTCTTGAGAAATTCCTGGCATAAAAGAGGTACTCACTGAAACCTGGAAATGTTACCAGTGTAGAGAGATTTTTACACAATGCTTGTTACAAACGCTTTAGTAAGGATTTCTGAACCCAAGATTTTAGAGGTCTTGTCAATTCAAAACAAAAGAAAAGCAAAAAAGAAAAAAAAATCTTGTGAATTGAATATCAGTTATGATTGATTCTGGCTAAAAAGTAGGAAAAAAAGAAGAACAAGGAAAGAAAATGTTGAATGGTAAGTATTAAAAAATCAGGGTCAAGGTAGGCTATAAACTTTTTGTAGAAGCATTTCATATTTAATACATTTCCTTTATAACCATGCTCATGGTCTTAGAAATAGGGCTTCATAACAGGCATCACATTTGCATTCCACCAGAAAAAAACTGGAAAAAGCAATATGATGTAGGATGAAGGTCCATTCTATAAGCCTATCCCTTCTAAATCAGATACCCAAAATCTTTTCAGGAAACACACAAAAAAGGATCCATTTATTATTAGCAATATAAACAAAGATCCTCTAGTCCAGTTAATAAGGAAGGGAAATAAGGTTGAGCAAAACCTGGTGATTCATTTCCCTAATTTTGAGAATGGGTTTATTACGAGGATAATCATATCCTGGATAATCATATTTTAAAATAATTATCCAAACAGAAGCTAATTTCATCTATTATTCAACTTACATATTTTAATTTTGATACTGGTTTCAGCACTGTTTGATAGCAAGACATCCCACATTTTCTGCATCTTCATCATCTTACCAATAAAATGGGAAAGGAGGTTGGAAGGGAAAATAATCCCCTCCCTGCATAGATCATGGTTATTGCAATAGAAATAAATGGATAGATTTAACATTAGAAAAATCAGTCCAAAGGGAACAAAGGATTCAAATTCTTGGGAAGTACTCTTAAATCCGTGCATGATTCTGATTCTGTTCAGAATATCCTTTGGAAATCATATAGAATATTTAACTTGTTTATATAATGTAGAAAATATGTCACCAAAAGTAAGCATATCTTATGATTTTTTTTCTTGTTAAGTTCATTTCTGAATAAGATTATTTTTTTCAGTACTATTGTGTTGATTGCAGTATTGTTTTGTTTTTACCATTTGATCTCAGTCCTTAGCATTAAAATAATTTGTTATCATTCTTTTCTTTCTGATGTTTCAATTTTGTAGCAAATGCAATGTATATTGCCAGAAATAAACAGAAGCCCAACATGTAGAGGTCAACATTAATCACTATGGTTATTTCATTTTTGAGGACAGTAGCAAATGTCACATGAACGAACTATAAAACCCTTTGAAAGAAATTTTGACTCATAGTTCCTATTGCTTTTGCATTGCCTGTTCAACAATTGCCCATATCCAGATTCTAATACGTCAGACTAAAAATTTTCAAATAAATAAATAAATCTGTGCTTTCTAAACAGCATAACTTGGGTTACAAGGGAAAGAATTAATGTTTGAGGAAAGTACAAATTTCATTTTCCACCTCTATCATTTTATGTTGTGTGCTCAATTACATATATTCTTCAATTAAAAATTAAAATTCTTAATTCTTATAAATGAATCTAAGGGGCAGTGAAGAAGTGAGAGTTCTTACAATTCATTTCAGAATCAGATAAAGTTTATATTTTCTTCCTATAAACATTGCATGAAGTTATAACATTTGGATATTATTTCCATGTAATAACTTCTCGATCCCCTTTAAACTTTTAATGCTTTCTATAAAGCATGAATTCTTGAGTTCTAGAAGTAATTTCTATATTTCAGCTTTTATATGGATGGGCAAGGTTTTGGGGATTTAACCTAAAGGCAATTAACCACTGAGCTACATTACCAGCTCTTTTTTACTTAATTTTGAGACAAGCTCTCACTAATTTGCTTAGTACCTCTCTAAGTTCCTAAGGCTGACCTTGTACTTGAAATCCTTAGGTCTCAGCCTCCCAAATTGCTGAGATCACAGGCATGTGCCACTGTGCCCAGCATATTAGTATTTTTTAATTAATGTGAAAATATATATGATTTATAATGACATATGACACCTGTATACATTGTATACATGTTGATACATACATACATTATTAAATGGTTAAACATATCTCATTGATATATCATTTTTATGATAAAAACTTTGAAAATATTTTCCTCTAGATTTTAAAAATGTACAGCATGTCATTATTTATTGTTGCCATACTGTGCAGGGTACAACAAACATCTTGTTCCTATGTGAATGTAACTTAGGACCCACTGATTAACCTTTCCTTATTCTTCCTTGCTTGCTCCTTTCTCCAGCCTCATGTAACCACCATTCTACTCTCAGCTTCTATGAAATCAAGTTTTTCAGATTTTATGTATGTGTGAGATCATGTTTTACTTGTCTTTGTGTTTCTGGCTTATTTCACTTAAAATAATGATCTCCAGTTCCATCCATGTTTTTGCAAATGACAGGATTATATTCTTTTAATGGCTTAATAGCTTTCCATTGTGGACATATATACCTTTTGTTATTCATTCATCAGTTGTTGGACACTGAGGTTGTAAGCTGTTGTGAAGAATGCTATAATAAACATTGTAGTGCAGATGTCTCTTTGACATTCTGATTTCATTTTCTTTGGCCAAACAGTAGTGGTATTGCTGGGTCATGGTAGTTCTATTTTTAATTGTTTGAGAAACCTCTATGCTTTTCCAAAATGTCTGTACTAATCTACTTCTGCATTAGCAGTGTCCAAGGGTACCTTAGCTTCTGCACATGAGAGAAAACATATGACCTTTGACTTTCTGAGTTTGGGGATTATTTCACTTAATAATATGCCCAAGATCCATCCATTTGCCTACAAATGACATGATTTTTTTCTTCCATTCTTAATGGAGTAAGGTGATATTGTGCTTAGTTTTTGATTTTTGTGTCCCTGATGATGAGGGATACTTAAGAATTTTTTTTCATATACCTATTGACCTTGCTTCATACAGAATCTCACAGAAACATAAGGCTTCACCTGAATGGATATTTTAGCATCAATTGTGTAAATTTTAGGTGAACTGCAATTTATAACCAAATCGCTCTTGACTATTTATTTAATTATTCTTTGAAAGAATTTTAATCATGTATTTACTATGTATTAGACAAACATCAAGAGTTTACAAAATCGTTCAGATATTACTTCAAGTCATTAAATGGTGAGATAGAATGCAAGGATGTCATGATAAAATTCCCTGGGGCCAAATCCTAATAATGAATAGCATCAGAAATCACACGAGTACCTAAACACTACCTCAGATATTAAAATAACTAAAATATACGTTGCAGTGGGTTTTGTTTTCAATAAGAGGTAGGTATATCTAGAATATTAATAATAAAAGCATCTCTTCAGTAAGAAAGATGTTGTTGGTTGAACTTCCTATTTTGTCTAACTGAAGCTTGAAATTAAATCAGAATTTTAAGACTTTTATTCCTCATGAATAGGAAAAAAATTCTGCAAATATCTTATGAATGGAAGTAGTCAAAGTTCATGCAGCTCTATTTTAAAGCTTCTTATTTGGCAGGATTTTTCAACAAATTTCAGTTCATGCTGTTACATTTCTATGCTTCACTTCTACAGGCCTATACTTTAGTTTTAGTAGCAACCCAGTAATTTTCAATATCCCAGAATCACTTGGCACGAGTATTAGCAACTCCCCTGTACTTGAATTAGTAAAATAGTTCGAAGTCAACAAATATTATTCAAGAGAGTTTGTCAGGTATAGGAGCAACACTGAATGATTTCCTTTAAATTCATTAAAAAATAGATACATTATTTTAAAATGTCACAATAAATTCTTAGTTATGACTATATTGTTTTAAATTACTAAAAGAGTAAAGTATATTTAAGTAGTGCTTTTCTTATCAAACTCCATTCCATAAATTCTGTATAATAAATCTTCTATACCTATGTTTACCATCTATGTTCTACTAATTTATAAGTTAGTTTTTTCCTTTGAATTTCTTTCTTAAAATAAGTTTGAGTTTCTTGTATTGGCATTTTTGTACACATATGAAAATTGGCAGGATGACTATGAAGTTTTCATAGAATTCTTCAAAATAGGGTTTTCCTTTTCACATTAGAAATAAAAGCATAAACTTTTTTTTTTTCAAAAAGGCGGTCAACACAACATACGTAAATTAGTCTCCCTATCCCCATTGGTCACACATAGGAAAAAATCTATTCAATAAACGTCATTTTCCCCATCAATGGAAAACTCCTTGGTCTTCTCTTAGAGGTGAGATCAGTTACAACTTCACTTTCAGTTTATGAATCCAATTGTTGGCCAGAGTTATTCCCACAGCTATGAAGAAAACATTGAAGATACTGAGCAGGATGGTGCATGCCTATAATCCCAGCGGCTCAGGAGCCTGAGACAGTAGGATCATGGGTTCAAAGCCAGCCTCAGCAAAAGCAAGGCACTAAGCAAGTCAGTGAGACCCTGTAAATAAAATACAAAATAGGGTTGGGGTGGTAGAGTGCCCCTGAGTACAATTCCTGGTACAAAAACAAAGCAATAAAGAAAAGAAAATATCAGAGGTTAATTTCTAACTTTTATGTGAAAATGTAAATTCTTCTTAAGGATGAACAATTGAAATATTGTAAAGAAAATTTAATGCTAATAATAACAACATAAGAATACAAGTTCATCAGGACAATGGTACCTGGGAGAGTAAAACCCAATCCTGAAGAGTTGCCTGTTTGAGAACTTGTTAAAGAAATCAGGTTGTGTTGTGATTCTATCTCAAAAATCACCAATTTTAAGTTTGGTCTGCACTCTTGTGAATCCTAAGTGAACCTTCAAAGGTATCTGAGCTGTAATGTATAATCTTAAATACTACCCACCCAGTTCTACTATCTCTGCTCTATTTATATGCAGGGTTAATACCACTCCTTCACAAATTTTGTATCAAATGTGTACTAACATATTATTTAAAAAATTTAACTAAAATTATGACCTAATGGTTATGATGAAAAAATACATTCATTTGGGAAAAATACCATTAAAAATAAATACTAATGGGCTGGGGATGTGGCTTAAGCGGTAGCGCGCTCGCCTGGCATGCGTTCGATCCTCAGCACCACATACCAACAAAGATGTTGTGCCCGCCGATAACTAAAAAATAAATATTAAAAAATTCTTTCTCTCTCTCTCTCTCTCTCTCTCTCTCTCTCCTCTCTCTTTAAAAAAAATAAATAAATAAATACTAAAAAAATACTAATTGGAAAATGGAGCAAATTAATAAAATACCTAATTTCTTTGATGTCTCCAGTATTTGTAGTCTACATGTTCCACTTTGGTTATATAATTTTATAGTTTTTTTCACACTGTGTTAGCAGAGATTGCTTGAAAAGATAATGTTCCATTTTATTGAATGTTATTAAAGAAAATAACAAAGTGATATTTATCTATTATTCACATACTATTTATCATGGTATTTTTTAAAAAATCGTAGTATTGATTACTATACAAATTCAATAAAATTGATCTTCAAATTGAAACTAAGCATTCAGACCAAATTATGTGCTTGGCCTTCTTGTCTTCCATGATAATCAGGTGGAGTATACTTTCTTTCATTATCCTTAGTTTGGCAATCAGCAAGAAGGCCTTGGGGCAGCTTCCTCTGTAGCCAATCCATTGTATAATATATCAGGAACTGCATGTGAACAAACTAATCCATGACAAGAATAGCTAGAAAAACAATGATTTTTGTTCTTGAGTTTTTCAGAACTTATAAACATTTCATTACTAGACAGTTAGGATCAGATTTTCTGGATTTGGTCACAAATCTCCAACTGATCCTTTATAATCCAGACCTGTATATACTAACTGGCCTTGAATCATCCTCCACACAAGATGTTCCTTTAAGAAAAAGTCTGTAATTAGTTAGAAGTTAGCAATGAGCAGTAGAATGTCAACCAATAACATAACAGGATCACAGGTTTTCTTAAATTGTCTTTAAGACTAATATAAAATTTAGTCACTTGTGGATCAAGAGATGAAGAAAAATGTGTGTGCTAACATGAAGAAGAAACATGTAAAATAAAGTGAACCAATAAAGAAGCACATCCAGAAAGAAAGTTCAATGGGGTTAACTCATAATGGGGTCTACTGGATTCATTGTAAATTTAGGATCTATGATGATAGATTTCTTAATGTATATCAGAAGGGAAATTTCTTCAGTAGCACAGGTGCACCATGATGATGTTTGTCCAACTGTTGAACCCAGCACCAATATTAACATAAGATTGACTTGTAGATAAAGCCCCTTATTAGGTCTCTCTGACAGCTCCAGAAAAGAACAACTGAGGTCAAAAAATCCCCCATCCAATTTTGAGGAATAGCTAAACATCAAATTGGTGAAGACCAATTGGGGTCCACCCCAATTCTCTTGGTAAACATAAAAATGGTAATACATTGGTAAGTAACATTAAGTTCCCTTCACATTCACTCCTCAGAGATGAACTGCCCTCTTTCTTTCTTGTGAGTGTACTTTGCTTGAGCTTTACTTTCACTTATAATAAAATTCTCTTGCTGGACTTTTCATGTCTGATAGAAAATTTCTCATTGGGATGCAAGAACCAGGGCTTAGAGCTTTGGCTCCTCTTCTGCAGTGACATCTGCCATCTTCTGATTAGCTAGCTGATGATTGCACAGATCTTTTTTTCTTTTACCACCTTGCCACTCAACTAATAGTGTCATGACAAAGTGGGATGTGCGTTTTGTTTGGTAACAAAAACAGAGACAGATTCAAGGAAGATTTAATAAAATATTGTTAAAAAACTGTGACTACATGACAGGAAATAAATTGATAGATATTTTTGCACTTTATATTAAAATACACCACTTTATATGTTTAACTTTTCAAGCGAATATGTGCACTCTGAGGATATTAACTAACATTATCTAGTAAATTTAACAACATTCAAAATAATGCCTTTTGGGCTGGGATTGTGGCTCAGTGATAGAGTGCTCGCCTAGCGCATGCGAGGCCCTGGGTTCGATCCTCAGCACCACATAAAAATAAATAAATAAAACAAAGGTGTTGTGTCCAACTACGACTAAAAAAAAATAAATATTTAAAAAAATAATGCCTTTTTTGTTGATGGAGCACAAACAATAAATTTGAGAAAATTTTATGATTCATATTTTCTTTCCAATTTGGTAGGTAGTAGAAATGAGAGATAGGAACATGAAGTTAAGGAGATAATTCTAGACTAGAGCTATGTACTGGAATTCCATGTGTTTTCTTTTTAAAAGAAATTTACTCAAAAAGGAATTTACCTAACCATTCTGGCCCTGCTCTGACATAAGTGGATAGGAAATGTTACATTCCTAAGCAAAAAACCTATTCTTTAAAGGCTCTTGATTGTTAGATGTCTCTCTCTGACCATTTAAAAAAAAGTTACTCTGAAAAGGGAATTTTATGACCCTCTTGCAAACAAAATATTTCAATAGACAGGAAAATAGGATAATTAAAGCAAGCTTGCTACCCTTAAAATGTGTAAGATCAAGTTCTAATTAGATCCAGTCAGAGCAGGTGAAGGTGACCAAGAGTTGACTGTAGATCTTCAGCATGTCATTATAATAGTAAAATTCTGTGTCCCATCCTGGACATTGGGTTATACTTATTGTTATGTGAATATAGGAATATTCAGAGGTAAAGTTATAAGAGTCATAACCTACTTAGTCCAATCTAATCTGAATGGATTGAGTGGCAACTGTGCATGGCTGGAAGAGGTCAGTCACTGGGGACATGCCCTGAAAGAGTTTCTCTTCCTGTAGCACCTATCTCTCTCTCTGCTGGACTTTCTTCCATGGTTGAGCAGTTTTGCTTTCCTGGGCTCTTTTGTTCCTTCTCACTGGGGCTTGGGGGAATGAAGATAGCTGTCTAAGGACTAAAAACCTCTGAAACTGTGATCCCCTAAAGAACTTTTCCTCCTTTTTTGTTGTATATTTTGGTCACAGTTATGCAAAAGCTAAAACTCTTGGGTATCAGTGGGCAAGACCATGCACAGTAGGGACTTAAAAAATGTGATGCGATCCTACTGTCTGTCAAAAATTGAGATGTGTTACCTGGGTGGCACTCTCTATAAAAATCCCTAAGACCCCCAATAGAAAGAGGGCATCATGTTGCTATCGTTTTTGAGATGACTCAGTGTTATGGCTTAGTTATGAATTGTCCCCAAAAGTTCATGTGTTAGACAATGCAAGAAAGTTTAGAGGTGAAATGATTGGATTATGATAGGCCTAACATAATCAGCACATTGATTGGATTAACTAGATGATAAGGCAGACAGCCTATGGTTGGAGGAAGTAGGTTGTTGGGTATGCATTATGTTATAATTTTGAGAAATTTACTCAAAAAGATATATATATATATTTGTCCCTGGTGAGCCAAGCTTAATCTCACTCTGTTCCCTGATTGTCATATCCTTGCTGCTTTCTTCTACCACACTCTTCCACCATGATGCTCTGCTTCCCCTCAGACCCAGAACAATGGAGCTGTCCATCTATGGACTGAGACCTCTAAAACCATGATCCTCAAACTGTTCCGCTTCTAAAATTGTTCTGTCATCTTTTGGTCACAGTGGCAAAAATTTGACTAAAACACCCATCTACTTACTTGACATATTTTCCTTTTTCCTCTAATAATTTCTGCTATACATTTACTATATCTCATGTCTTACATGAAGTCTTTTCTGAAAGAATACAAGAGCCAGGAAATTTAACATAATCCTGAGATTCTGGGGATCACTGCCACTAAAAAAATTATATTTTCCTTAGCTGTTTGTATGCATTAAAAAGGAGAGACCATTTGGTTAGTTATTGCTTTCACTGTCAAGTTATTTGTTACAAAAGTCAGTACTTAATTTCTATTCTGTAATATCATAAGAAAATAAGAAGCATATTTCTTTATGTTTTAATATGGTTCATGCTGAAAGTGGCTGATGGGATCTTTTTTTGACATTTTTTTTCTAATCAGGTATACATGACAGAGAATGAATTTTGATTCATTGTACACAAATGGAACACAGATTTTAATTTCTCTGGTTGTACATGCTATAGAGTCATTTGTGCAATCATACATGTACTTAGGGTAATGAAGCATTTCTCATTCCACCATCTTTCTTAATGCTATGTCTCATCTCCTCCCACACTCCCTTTGCGCTGTCCAAAGTTTGACCATTATTCCCATCCCCTATCCCCCCATTATGAATCAGCATGCACTTATCAGAGAGAATATTTAGCCTTTGGTTTTTTGTGATTGGCTTACTTTGCTTAGCATGATACTCTCCAATTCTATGCATTTACCTGAAAATGCCAAAATTTATTCTCTTTTAATGCTGAGTAATATTTTGTAGTGTATATATACCACAGTTTCTTTATCCAGTCATCTATTGAAGGGCATCTAGGTTGGTTCCACAGTTTGACTATTGTGAATTGAGCTGCTATGAACATTGATGTGGCTGTGTCTCTATAATATGCTGTTTTTAAGTCCTTTGGGTATAAAATGAGAAGTGGGATACCTGGTCAAATGGTAGTTCCAATTCAAGTTTCTGAGGAATCTCCATATTGCTTTCCAGATTTGTTGCACCAATTTGGAGTACCACCAGAGATGTATGAGTGTACCTTTACTCCATATCCTGGCCAACACTTACTGTTGCTTGTATTCTTGATAATTGCCATTCTAACTGGAGTGATTTGCATTACTCTAATTACTAGAGATTTTCAATGTTTTTCATACATTTGTTGATAGATTGTATATTTTCTCCTAGAAGTGTCTGTTCAGTTCTTTAGCCCACTTATTGATTGGGTTATTTTTCCTCCCTTTGGTGTTAAGTTTTTTGAGTTCTTTATATATCCTGGTAATTAGGGCTCTATCTAATGTGCATGTAGCAAAGATGTTCTTCCACTCTGTGGGCTCTCTCTCTTCACATTATTGATCATTTCTTTTGCTGAGAATCAGCTTTATAGTTTGAATATATCCCATTTATTTATTCTTGATTTTATTTCTTGTTCTTTAGGAATCTGGTTAAGGAAGTTAGGACATAATTCAACATGATGGAGATTTTGGCCTTCCTTTTTCTTCGATTAGGCACAGGGTCTCTATTCTAATTCCTAGGTCTTTGATCCACTTTGAGTTGCTTTTTGTGCATGGTGAGAGATAGTCGTTTAACTTCATTTTGCTGCATATGTATTCCTAGTTTCCCCAGCATCATTTGTTGAATAGGCTATTTCTTCTCCAATGTATGTTTTTGGTGACCTTGTCTAGTACAAGATAACTGTATTTATATGGGTTTGTCTCTTTGTCTTCTATTATATATTCTGTGACCTTTGTCTTCTATTATATATTCTGTGACTTCTATTTTTATATTTTATTTTATTCCATTGGTCTACAAGTCTATTTTGGTACCAATACATGGGCTGGTGGGATCTTAAAATGAAATGCAAGGCATGTTTAAGTTATGTTCTTGGGCTATTTCCCCATCTGACTGCTTTCACATTCTGTATCTGTCCTTCTGTCTTTCAATAGACAGTTAATACTCAGTTGTTTGTGGTTTCTTACTCTCTAATTTAGCTCTGTTTTTCTATGTCTATCTTTCTCATGGAGAGAAGGAAAAATAATACTAACTGGTCTTCTATATAGAGTAAGTACAATATTGGGTGATTTAGACTAATGCATTTTATTCTATCAGAAAAGAATTATATAAATTATACAACAATGCCTCCATTTCATACATAAGAAAAATAAGGCTACAGTTAATTGTACATTGAAATCAAATAGGTGCTATGAGCTGTAATTTTGGCTTAGAAATTAAATGTATGCTTTTTCTGCACAAAATATCTGAGACTTGGTGACCACCAGCATAATATTAGTTTTTAGTTTTTTGTTTTCTTTTGCTAAGTAAAAAATTAGCACAAATTTAGCATATTGAAACAGAACACATTACTTCATAATTTCCATGGGTCAGAAGAATAATGATCTGTTGATCTAATTTCCTTCTTCTGTATGTTCTGTTTTCTACTTTCTGAGTGGATTTTTTTTCCCATGAAAGTAGCACATGTTTACAGTTGAGTAGTTGTACCAGTCTATTTCTTGAAAGTAGAATTTTTATTTCATTTTAGACTCTTTGAATTTTTCTTTTGTCATCTTTATCCCTTTCAGTCCAAGTTAGCAGTGTTTTTGCTGAAGATAATTTCTCAAGAACTTTAAAGATTTTACTTATATTTCACTGGGGTTAATTCCAACAAATCAAAGTGATAGCCACAAATATTTTGCAATCAACCTCTTCTCAATGTTGTCTCCTGCTTAGATGGGATAGGGAAAGGTCATTAAACATCCAAGTGGCCCTCTAATTTAGCAAAGATTTTGAGAATAACAATCTATAGAAAGTATATTTTATGTAATAGATACTAACATATTTTGATTTCACCAAAGTTTTATAAAAAATGAAAATGTACGTTTGTACACACAGCTTTGTCTATGTCATATTTGTGACTTTACTGAATTTTAATCTGTTTTTCCACGTAAACAGTCTAAACTCTTTCAAAATTACCCAGGCTTTTTTTTTTCAAGTTTTCCCTCCAATTATTTCTTACATTGTACTATAGGAAGCAAGATGAAACCAGATGGCACCTTCAACACTTTCCTTGAAAACCTCCTTAGTGATATACATAAAATCAGCCTTATTACTTGCAATTTTTACTCTTCACATAACTTGAGGAGATAATTTTTCTAAGATTTCTGCCCCCGCATAACAAGGATGTCTGTTATTCCAATTTTCAATAACATGTTTCTTCCTCACTTCCTTATGCATCCATACCAGCAGCATTCTTCAAATCTAGATTTCTATATTCTGTCCATCCAGGTCAATTTAGATAGCCTTTACTATTTCCATCAAAATTATTTCAGCCTCTACTGACTATTCTGCTTCAAATTACCTGAAAAAAAAATAGTTCTGATTATGGTAGTACCCTATTTTCCAGTAGAAAATCTTTTTTTGGACAGATTCAGGTAGAGAGAATACACACACACACACACACACACACACACACACAAATTTGTGACATTAGACTTTAAATGCCTTCTATTCAAGAGATTTGGAGGGTTTACAGCTACCAAGGGTGATGTTGGCATCTGTTATATTGTTGTAATTGTTGGGCCTAAGCACTGGAGCCCAATTGGGAGGATTAAGTTAACAATCACTGAATGTAAATTTCCAATAGTTCAAGATTGTACTCTTATGGGAATCAGAGACTTTCTGTTACAAATAGGTTTTGAGCCATATAACCTAACTTGGGTACGTGTTGCTATAGCATACCGAGTTGTCTGCCAATTAAATATACCTGTGACTGAGATGGGAGCATCAGCATTACTCTATAGTTAGGTCCTCCAATGTAGATGATCACCATGGCTTCTAAACCTTAGTTGTCTATTGGTAACTGGAAAATCAATAAAGTCTTTGGAATGTGGGGCCTGCATTATCCAGACTTAATGCCCTTCAGGCCTCAGTGTTTGCCATGTTTGGTTAAAACAATGGCTTCCATAGAAGGTTTGCCCCTCTGAGTGCAAACCAGTGAAAACACCCAGAAAAATAACAATCAAGAACAACAATCAATATGATGGTGTGCAGCTGCACTTGACATGCTTTTGTTGCCTTCTAATGAGGAGTTTTCTATGCACATGTTGTTGCCACAGGATGATTGTTTGGGTTTATTATTATGGGATATTATGTTAATCCCATTATTATCCCAAAATGTGATTTTCATTTATTATGTTCAGTTACCTATCTTCATTTTTGGTTGAACTGCTACCTATTAAAAAAAAAAAAACTAGAAGACTAAATTTAATGCTATGAGAGCATCAGAGAGACAGAACAGATTAATTATCCACTACTTATATCCCAAATAGCAAGGAAGGCTTTTTTGTGTGATGGATGTTTAGGTTCAAATGAATCCCATACCAAATGAGCAGGTGCCTGGCCCATGGGATGACCTATGGCTAATAGGTTGCAGAGGGTGTGTGCCCTTGATCTGCCCCCATCTCTTATGGGAGGGAGCAGGATAAAAACCATATGAAGATAAGGGTGAATATATGATAAATGAGGTGAGAAACATCACCTTTAAATATAGGACAGGGAAATGTTTGTGTGAGTTACTCATGTGGTCTTGAGATAAGACAAGATAGATGGGACAAGATAGATTCCTATGTTTCATTTTGTAATTTAACTAGGAGTTTTTTATACTCTCAATTAAACCAACTTCTTAAGACCTATCTGGAAAAGGAAAGTATTCTTGAATGTCTTTCAAGAGTGAAGTTTTATGTTGAGACGTGAAATATCTGTTGCTTTGTTTTAAGTTAGTAATATCTGAGACTCCAAAGGGAGTAAAAGAAAAGAAGACATACATCTTACATATATCTTTGGTGATTTTTTACAAAGTGAAATTTTGTGACCAGCATTCTGATCAAACAATTGATCATGAATTCATTCCAGAAGTCCCTTCATGCTTTGGAAGGGGATAACAGGAGGGTTATGAGAGGCTGCATGAAAGTGGTATCTGAGCTGAATCTTCAAGAAAGCTGGTATTTTAGAACACAGATATGAAACATGATAATAAGTGTATTGTAGGCACAGGTAATTAAATGTTCAAAATTATGCAAATTTGTTGTAGGAAAAAGGATAGTAAAACTTTCCAAACTCTTTAGCCTTCAAAGAGTACTGGTAATTTAAAAGTCAAAATTGTTTTCAGGTTTATTTTTAAAGAGTTTTTTTTAGAGGAGGGTGTTACTGAGGATTGAACTTAGGGTTCTTAGCCACTGAGTCACATCCCCAGCCCTTTTCATTTTTTTTTTTGTTGTTGTTGTTTGAGACAGCATCTCACTAAATTGCTGAAATTGACCTTAAACTTGCAGTTGTCCTTCCTCAGCCTCCTGAGTCATTGGGATTACAGGCATTCTCTACAGTGCCTGTCTTAAGAGGGTGTTAATGTTCATATTATATTTTATCTGGTAGACAGAGGGAAAGCAAAAAGGATTTGGAGTTGGGAAGTTACCTAGTCTAGTATGATAAGCCAAAAATGTTGCGAGTGAATTGTCAAGAAACAAGAGGCAGAAACATCTAACAGAAGGCCATTCCTTCTTCCAATCCAGTCTTTAAATGCCTCCTTTTATGACCAACAGTAATGAATACTTTATGTATCAGAATCTATGCATCCATCTGAAATAATTTGTTCCATCTTCTAGTGTTTCCTAAAAAAGTACATTTCAATATACAGATGGTGTCTATAGATCTCCCTTGATTCACTCAGCTCTGAATAGAAGCAGATTGTAACTTTCTTTTTACATCCCCCAAAAGAATCTCTGAGTGAACCATGAATATTATCCATGTAATATTAAAAACATGAATCTTAGGGGTCACAAGATATTTTACAAACATCTCCCATTGTGCTAAAAGGGCTCATATGAAGACATTTACCTGAGAAAAATAGAAAAACCTATACAATGATAATCTGGAGATACAAATACATATTTATATAGTTGTTTCTATGTGTGTTTTTTCTTTATTCTTTTATGGATAATAATTCAAATGACTGAATTCCTTTCACTGGAAGACAGATCCTCACATACAGAAGGGTGTAATAGAGTCTTTTTGAATTCTTCCTTAAGGTGATTTTATGGTAGCTAAGAGGTATAAGAAATTTCTGTTGAGGTAGTCCAAGAGTTCTATAGGATAGAGGGTAATGAGAGGGTCCCAACTTAGTAAAGAGGAGCATGGAGAACATTTCAGATTAAAACAACTATCTATCTATCTATCTATCTATCTATCTATCTATCTATCTATCATCTATGCAGTAAAAGTGTTTACAGAAAAAATTACATCTAATAAAGTTATTATCCAATGTGTACACACACACAAAAATAAAACTATATATGATGACAAAATATGTCATAATTCTGCTTTTGTATTCAAACATCTCTAAGAATAACAAAATCCCAGGCCAGGGTTTTTTCTATGGAGAAGTTTTATTTAGATTACAGCCACAATTTTTCCACCATTTAAACAACATCTGTCTGTATGGCCAATGGAAGAAGATGTATGGATGACATGTAGAGTAAACACATTACAAGAATATACACTGGGCTGCTGCTTATCATCCAATTATTCTTCTGTGCATTTGGATGCAAGAATGACTGAGTAATACATACAAAAAAGAAATAAAAGGTTTATTCTTATCACAAAACTTCTATTTAGTGTTTGTAGCCTCTTGCAAAGTTGAAATCACAGCATGTTACAGATGCAGATGTGCCATAAATATTTTGAGAGATTTCATTGACATCATGAACATTGAAATATGGAAGCATTTACATTATAAATTTCCCTGCTTATTCCAACTGAATATTATATATATATATATATATATATATATATATATATATATATATATATATATATAATTTGTTTAGCTTTTGTATTTTGTTTTGGGAGGTAGCCTCTTGATCCTTAGAATTATCTGAGTGAAAAGACTTTCTTTCTTATTCACAGTGGTTTATGTTACAGAGGTAAAACTTAGTGAGCCTCTTGATAGTTTATGTTAACAAAGTGACTCAGGATGATGGCTGATCATGCCAAAAAATGCAACCATGTGGTTAAAGGGTTGGGATTTGGGGATATTTCATTCCAGCTTACCCTCTACAGAAGGGGGACAGGTGGTAGATTACAAATCAGTCTTTTGTGGCCAATGATTCAATAAATCATATTTATATAATAAAATGCTAATAAAATCTGTGAACATCCAGGCTTTGAAGAGCTTCCATGATTGGCACGCTCTGCATATTTTCTCATGTCAATTTGTCAGCACATAATCTAATTCTACGGAGAAAGAGCAATGGGATCTTTTGATTTGGGATCCAATCAGACTTTGCCCTATGCATTTATGTTTTTGCCTTGATCTGATTTCTACCGTTTTTACTGAACTAAAATTGCAATAATAAGTATGCACTCCTTTTTCTCTGTGAGTAGGCTTAGTGAACTATCAAACCTGAGTTGGTAGTGAGAATGTCCCATTCTGGTACCAGTTGATTAGAAGTAAGGATGGCCCTGGAGACCTCTAAACTTATAGCTGGTGTCAAAAGTGAGGGTAGACTTTTGGAGGAATCTGACCTTCACCAGTGAGATTTTGCAAAAATCTGTGTGCTTAGTGTCAGAAATACTTGTAGGTATCTTTTAAAATCCTTTATCATGGATATATTTTATGAATTATAAATTTTATAATTGCTACATTTTTATGGCTTGCCCATTACCCAACAAACAAATCATGTTTTTAAAGTAAATTGAGCTGATAAGTTTTAATTCATAGATGTTTTTTATTTGTGCCTTGATGCTCAAAAGAAGTATCTCAGACAATAAAATTAGAGTGAATACACTTCTTTTTACGTAAAAGCAAGCAGCATGCCTTGTAGACAAGGAACTGTTATTGTCTTGTTCATTTAATTGCTACATTAACAAAGGTTTCAATATTAGGCCATGCCAGAGAATTATGAGGAAAAAATACCACCAAGATTAGCTTTGGCTCAGACCACTACTTCTTAAACAGGGAATATAGAAAATGGTCCCCAGTCTAATTAAACCCACATAATCAATGCAAACATTTAGCAGTACCTTCCCTTTTGGATCCAGAGGCTAGAGTTCAGTTCAGTAAGCTAAGCGACTTGTATTTCTTCTGTGATTCTCAATATTAACATAGTGTTTGAACACACTTGTAACCAGCCGTCATGTTTTCTCCTTCCGTCCACCTTCACACTCCAGTGACTAGAATCTCTTGACAATTTGCAAATTGATAGATGCTTTCTTGGACTGTTGTTATTTTCTGATGACATAAAAATGCTTCCTTGGCCAAAAATAGAATTAAACAAGCTATGCTGGCAAAATAAAGACATAAGCTTCAACTTCTCTGCATAAAATCATGCGATCTAAATTTTTAGTTATAAATGCCGTGAAATTTAAAACTGTGCAGGAAAGTCATTGGAACACCAAGAATTCAGCTGTGCATAATTTGATTGGATTTTTAGAAATCATCAAGTAGAAGTTCAAGCAATGAGTCATTTAGAATATGCATTCCAAACAGTACAAAACAGTAAAGTGGCCTAAAGTCCAGCTGAGGTACAGAAGTTATCTAGAAGATCCTGTCAAATTTTACTCAACATTTTCAGGTTAAATTGAGAATTGAAAAACACTTCAAGAACAAACTATATTTAGAGATGTAATATTCGCTAGAAAAGGGCACTAAATAGGCATATTTAGCATGTAGCTAGTACATGGGAAATAAGGAATTATTTTATTACAAATATTGAAAAAAAATACAATTGCAAAAAAATCAAAGGATATCTTTAAATCACTAAGAAAAGAAACTTGCAGGATTACTATTCCCTCTAGGTGATTTTAGTACAAGCTTCCTATTGCTGAGTGTACTGTTACTTTAACTATAAGATTCTAGTATGCTAAAAAACAATGAAGGGTGAATATTGTGAATTACTATTAAAAATAAGAAGATATATATGTTGAGTCAAAGAAGAAAAAGCTACACATGCATTTCATAATCTCATTTGAACTCATTTCTTGCCTGCTTCTCATCTACATCCAAGTCCTCAGTAATACAATTCCCTTAAATATCCCAAATCTATCAGACTTCATGAACTTGTTAATGGTGTGGTTTCACCTAAGTGAAGTTCTGTTCCTCTTTGAACTTGGGACTTGATAAAAAAAAAAAAAAAGCCCAAGAGTCTGAGTTGGGGCTGAACATAAAAGAATAAATACCTGTAGCAGAGTCACACTAGCACCAATACACTCTTGCTTTCAGAGGTTCAAACTTTCACTTGAGATTTGGGTATGCAGCCAGCAGCCCCAGGAAAGCAAGTGAACAAGTTAGGCATATGGTAATACAGACTTTAGAACATGTACATAAATTTGGGGAGCTATCAGAACTAATTCAATATCACTGCAAATAAAGGACCATTTTATGTTAATATTAAGTTCATTGAATTTTGAGTATCTGCTGTAGTAAGAAGAATACAAGCTGTTAAGTCTTTATCATTTGAACCAACTACCACTTTTAGTTTTTAGTTCGTACAGAGAAACTTATAAAAATTACTTCATGGATATTTTTTCATGTGTCAAAGGTTTTATTTAACTCAATTTGAATGGGGAAACCAGGCAGATGACATAGTCATTTCAAAGAAATAAGTCAAGAAGTAGAGTTTTCTGTAATAAGGAAAAGTTGAAATCATATAAAAAGAGACATGAAATTGGTTTTCTTTATGCTGAGGAGAAAAGCCATTTGAACCTCAATCAGAATTTATTTGCATGTCCATTGATGAGAATTATTTTGCATTGCTGTGAATTATCTGCACCATGAAGAGTTGTAAAAGAATACAATTGCAGAGAAAAACTAGAATAACATAAGGGGGTGTTCTGAACAATGTAGTTTTCTGTGAGTAATGTCATATACGCTTTTATTTATTTATTTTTCTTTTGTTTATTTCAATTTTGTTCTTAGTTTGGTGATGAAAAAATAAATCTCAAGGAATGGTTATATTCTTGAGCACACATTAAGGCTGGCCTCATTAGGTTTGGCTTTGGTTAGTCAGATTGTTTATCAGATGAGTCGTTTTAAATTTACTTCACTAGAGGTTTTGTAAATAAATATATTAGACTTATAAAAGCTTCTATTATTTGTTATCCTAATTCTAGAAATCCAAAACAAAGAAAATCTCTCCATCCAATTTATCTGTGAGACTGATATAGCTTATATCTTATGTATCCTCCAGGCTGATATATTAAAGGCTTGCTCCAGGACTGGCATTCTTGGCAACTTTTGAATCTTTTAGGAGGTGGAGGCTCCTGTGAAGTCTTCAGATTACTGGGTGCATGCCTTTGAAGGGGACCTCAGCCCCTTCCACTTTCTCTGTTTCACCTGTCATCTATGAGCTAAGCTATTTGCTTCACCATGCATGTCCACCAGGATATGCTGCCACAGACCTAAAAGTAACAGTGCCAATTGATCATAGACTACATGCTCCAAAATTGTGAGCCAAAATAAACTTTGTTCTCTTTGTAAGTTGATTAAACCCAGATATTTGTTACAGTGAAGGAAAGCTGGATAACACAAGTATCTATGGATTCCCTGTTTTCTCTGGGTCCTCCAAATATTTTCAGGTTTCTTCTCATTCGGAATTTATCTTCCTTGACACGTATATACCAGGGACCCCACAATCTGCAGATCAGATTTTCTGAGGATAATTTATAAGTATTGGATTCATAAAACTTTGGCTTATGAAAGTAGTTCGCCTGATTAAATGAGCATCATTCTCAAATGTGATATTTCAGCAAGGCCTTGATTGTCTAATGAGCTTTCCCCATTACGTTCCAATAAAAGAAAGGGAGAAAGTCTTTGGGACTCTGTGCACATATATTGCTTGGAAAGCAGGAGAGTTAGGAGAATTTAGGATTTGAAAACAGGGGAGGGGAGGGGAGGGGAGGGGGATAGTAGAGGATAGGAAGGGCAGCAGAATACAATAGACACTAGTATGGCAGTATGTAAAAAAGTTTATGTGTAACCGATGTGAATCTGCAATATGTATATGGGGTAAAAATGGGAGTTCATAATCTGCTTGAATCAAATGTATGAAATATGATATGTCAAGAGCTTTGTAATGTTTTGTCCAACTAATAATAAAAAAAGAAAGAAAAAAAAGAAACTGACCAAACTATCCTATGTACATGTATGAATAAACCACAGTGAATTTGAAAAAAAAATACAAGAAAAGAAAACAGCGGTGGTGGCTAATAGTAACCTACCCTAAAAATTTATTATCTGAATTATCAATATATTGAACTAACCTGCTACATACTTTTCCAGGAGGCTCTGAGGTAGTCGAACTTTGTTTAAGAAACATATTCAGGTGATTCCAGAACCTTCATGGTAACCTTAGAGTGAAATAAAGTCTATCTGTAGGTGACAAGGCCTTGAAATGTCTGTGATTCATTTATTATCGTTAATGTTCAAATGTAAAATTCTGATGAGAATTCATGACTAGAATAGCATAAATGACAGGAAAACTTAGTAGATTCTGAAGCATTCATTTCAAGAAGCACTTTAGATAAAAGACGTCTTGTTTCAAAGAACACAGTGATTATTAGATCTGATTTATAAAAATAAAAGCACATAATTTTCACAGAGGAATCATGGGTATCCTTAGATACAATAATACATGGTTACCCATTGTATTCAGGGAACAACCAAACATTTAATTAAAAAAAACACACAAAATAATAAAATTGTAAAGAACCTTAGTTCTTTCATACGTGGTTAACTTTTATCAGTTTTCTTAAATAGTTAAGGACATGATAAATTCAGCATAAAGAACATTACTCTGGTAAAACACAGAAGCTACTATGATCATATAGGAAAAAAATAATATTCTTTTACAATGCAAAGGCAATAAGCAATGAAATATGGAAACAGGTTGCTGTTTTAGGAATGGTTTAGTGTCCCTCAAGGGTACAACATGATTAAAATGTTGGTTCCTAGCTTAGTACTATTGCGAGGTGGTTGAACCTTTAGGAAATGGGGTTCAGTTTAAGGGCATTGGATATTTGGGGTCATGAAGTATTTCTCCAGCAACACCTTTCATACCACCTGAGAGAGGGTGGTGTACAAGGAACAAGCCTGCCCCCTCCTGTCCTCTTGCCCTCTTCTCTTGGTTCAAGATATAGTTACTTGCTTATTTCTGTATGCCTTCTGCTGTTATTACCAGCTGCGATCTGATGCGACCATAAACTGATCTGGTGCCTGCACCATTCACTTCAACCTTCATAGTTGTGAGCTACGTTATCTTCTTATTTGCAAGTAGCTTATGTCACATATGTTGTTATAGGGATGAATCTGTCAGACACAAGTCCAAGAAAATTAGGTAAGCTCTCTGAAGATTTTAACATATCATGACTTTTCAGACTCAAGAATATTTGCTTTTATGGAGATTTGGATACAAAACATATGCATGCACAGAGAGACAGACATACATGGATACATATACCACTTTTCCTTGAAAATAAAGAATGCACAGCTACCTTTCTATATCACTATTGCTCCTAAATATAGACTCCACCCCTTATATTGATTATAACTTTTAAGTGATTTAACTCATCACTAATTAGTACAGCAATCAATTCAATATTTTTTGAGGGAAGCTATCATGGAAACTCTTAAATTCCAAGAAAATCTCCAATCCCACGCAAATCCAGAGGAGGGGTAAGAAACCAATTGCCTATCAAACACCAGCACATTAGCAGGCTTGCAGTGCTTATGATAGTACATAACACAACTTTCAACAGCTAAAATGTTTCTTGCACAACTCCTCAAAATTGTAAAAATTAACTCCTTCATTAACATGGTTGAAAGACAACCTTTTTAAAGCATGTAAAATATAGAATATTAAAACTTAAATTTACTGATATAAGGAGGCTGTTTCATTGTGGGGTAGGGAGGGGGAGCTTGGAAGGAATAGACAAACTCTAAATAGGACAGAATGGTGGGAGGGAAAGGGAAGGGACAACACACACACACACACACCACACACACCACACACCAGACACCACACACAGCGCGCACACCACACACCACACCACACCACACACCACACTACACACCACACAACACACACCACACACAGTGTGCACACCACACACAGGGGGCATGAGGTTAGAAATGATGGTGGAATGTGATGGACATCATTATCCAAAGTACATGTATGAAGACATGAATTGGTGTGAATATACTTTGTATACAACCAGAGATACGAAAAATTTGTGTTCTATATGTGTAATATAAATTGTAATGCATTCCACTGTCATATATAAATAAAAAATTAATAATAAAAAACTTAAACTTGATATTCAATTTTTAAATACTCTTATAGCCAAAAATATTTCATTACTCAATAATTAATTTTAACTCAATTTCAGCCTAAGATTTTTAGTTACCCAAATTTCTTGGAAACAATTCTTCAACAGATATACTACAGAATATATTGCTGAAATTTAAATTCTGTTAGAATAATTATTATTTTTTTCAAACCTATTTGGATTCTTCATAACTTTATATGTCAAATATGACAAATGTTAACTTGTTCAGTACAGTCAGAGCAAGTATATTTCAATCGAAAACAAATGTGCATGTGTATTATATTTAACATCCATAAGTCAGCGTAGGCATAGTTGTTCTTATTAAAATAAAATTATCAAATTAGCCTTGTTTTTGCCAAAGTTTTACCTAATTTCTGAGGACTGAGATTCATAGGATATTTTTGAATTTGTTATCATAAAAATTTTATATACATTTGAAGAATTTAAAGCACTTATATACATTTAAAATGGTAGAGATTAAATTTATGTGAATTTAAAATGTATTTGATTTCTGTGAGCATTTATTTCTTCAATGAGTCAACCCAAAAAAGCCTTTAAAGTATAAGAACCTTTGTCATCTAAATTATGAATAGTTCTCTGGAGGAATGGAGATAGTGCACAATTATGCAGCAAAAGGTAACTGCCTTTCAGGATAAGAGTCGCAGAGACAAATAGACACAGAGAGAGGCTGTTTTATTCCATGATGGATGAAGAGTAAATATGAAACCACAAAAGGAGTGATTCTTCTTCCTGGTAACAGAGAGTGATTCTCCTTCCCAGTGGGCACAAGATTCTGTAACTGATTTTAAGCTTATGTGAAGAAATAAACAGCAACAAAATGTACAGAACAGATATTCCACCAACTCTTATCCAACAGAGGACATATCTCTATATATCATTAATCCATTTAGCAGCTATTCTGAGGAGAAATCAGATTCCAATCGTTGCTGCTACCAATGGGAATAGCCTATCAGATGTAAATCATCAAAACAAAATGAAATATGCAGAGAGAAAAAATAAAATTAGAAAAAAAAGCAGGTTTATATTCCACTTGGGATTTGTAATTGAGAGGAAAGATATTCGTGACTAGGTTTAACTAGCTCAGATGAGAGGCTTGGACATGAAGTGATCCATCTCTTAGGTAAATTCACTGGGCTTCTTGTTGAAAGACCTTCAAAACAGGTAAACATTTTTGTTTTGGGGAAGTAAAATCATAACTCTCATATAGTCAAAAAATAAATCTTTGTGAAAGACTTAATTGACTTCTTATTAATGAGGAAATTGACAATTTAATTTACAATTAAATTATATCCTTTTATTAAGTTCAAATTTATTTTAAATAAAAATATGTTGTATATTATAATGTGCTATTGTGATACTTTGTAGTTAATGACACTTGTAAATAAGCATTTCCCTATTTTTATTTATTCTTATTGGTCCTTTTAAGTTATACAGAAAGTTAGAAATGTTAGTTCTTTTTAGTCATATAGAAAGTGAGAAATGATGGTCTAGAAAGTAGAATCTATTTTGATATATTTATACAGGCATGGAATATATCTTATTCTAATTAGGATCTTAGTCTTGTGGTTGTACACAATGGTAAGAATCTCTGTCATATATTAATACATGTACATAGGAAAGTTAATGTCAGATTAGTTTCACTGTCTTTTCTGTTCTTATTCTCTTCCCTTCCCTTCATTCCCCCTTGTCTAATCCACTGTACTGCTATTCTTCCCTCCCCCACATCTGTGTGTTAGCATTTACATATCAGAGAGAACATTCCACCTTTGGTTTTTGGGATTGGCTTATGTCACTTAGTATGATAGTCTCCAGATCCATCCATTTACCAGCAAATCTCATGAAGTCATTCTTCTTTATGACTGAGTAATATTCCATTGTGTTAATTTAGTTTTGTATTTTAGTACTAAAGAGATGTTTGGGTTTTGCTTGAGTATCTTTTATTTTGGCAAATTTATGTATGTCCCATAATTATTTATCATAGCTTATTTCAATATTCTTTAAAATTGACTTCAGTTATCAATCTTAATTTAGGAGGTTCTTGTTGCCCTTACACTTCAGGTAGCTGTCAATTTGATTGAAAATAAAACCACCAGGCAGAAGAGATGGTATGCCAAAATTTGAAATTTTAGTTTTTTTTTTATTCTGACCATTCCTATACTACATGTGTCTATTGAAATTGATGTATTAAATTTTGTGACATATTTGCAATTTATCTTGATTAACTGAGATACAGCACATATGAGCTTCACATGCTCATTTGCATCTATAAACTAATGTCAAACCTATAGGTTTACTTTTTTCTTCTAGAACAATATCTCTAATCAGCCCTCTTGGTGTTATTACTTCATAGTTGTCAGAAGAGTCACACAAAAACTAGTTACAGGGAAAGATACACAGGAAAACAGAATACGTTTTTCTAACACCCATATCTTTCTTGACTCAAGCCAATTTTGGTTGAATGCTAAAGACTGGATAATTGCCAAAGGATTTATTAACAGAGGCACTTTACTGTATCAGACCTTGGAAAGTTTATTATAGGTCTCACTGTATCTCTTTTAATGACTAAAATTATCTACCTGATACTATTTTACCTAAGAATAATCTTGGCTACTCCATTTAATTCAGAAGTAGTTTGCAACATTGAAATACTAATTTAGCAAAAATTTGCTAATACAACTTTTACATGGATGCATTCTATTAAAACATTTAGATCATATACTTAGTATATTCAGCCCATTTTTCTTAGGAAAAAACCGCAAACTTAACTTGCAAACACAGTGATAGCATTCAATGGAGTTTTAGTGTGTTAAGAAATATCTGAACCTGTGTTTTCTAATTTAAGTAAATATATTAATGTTTATTTTAAGAATAACATAAAATGCAAATGGATAACAAATTACTGAGCATTCTTTGAGGCATATTTTTAAAGCATTCAATCCAAGATGAGATATTAAAAATTTAAATTGACCATATAATCACATGACCCAGAAAAATCTTAAGGAGACATTTCTAATAATTATGTCAGAAAACTGATATAAGACAGAATTGTTCATATTAAACTTATGCATATCATGATATTTATTTTTGTGACAAAATAAAGAACAAAAAATTAAATACATTGATTTGAATTGCTTCATTTAAAACAATTCAATGTAATATAAGTGATAATTCTGAGAAAAGGGTTTTTTTTTTCATTAATAAAGCATGATTTTAGGTTCTCAACTGATTTGATACTTTTGGTAATTTTGTATAAGTATTATTATTAAAAATTAGAATTTAAAAATTTATGACATTGCAAATAAATGTTTCCTAAATACTTAATACACAGTCTCACTAATCAATCAGTACATCCAAGTATATAATGTTATCTGTTATGTATAAACATATATATTTAATGGAGCTCGAAGGAGACAAGAGGGAACTCTATCCATTGGTTGCACTTAATGAAGTTTGAGAAGTCCTAATATACATTGAAGCTTTAATTTAAAGCAGCAACTTCCTTTACTTGAACAGCTTGGTTGTTCTGTAAAAGGCATATTTCCACTCCAGAAAATCTCATATCCTTGAGATTTGTCTGAGAATGCCTACAATAATGTTTATATCTAAATAGAAATGTAGGTAGGAGATGGCAGCTTTAATATCCAAAGTGGTATTTGTATTTACTGAGCATTTGATGCTGTCTTTCCTTCTTTGGAACTTTCTCTCAATAGCTTCCATTCCTTGTAAGTCCTTAGACTTTGGAAGCACGAGTTTAACCATCATCCCACTGGTTTCTTGTACTCCCCTCTGCCTTGCAATGAATCTTTGCAGAAATCCACAAAGACCTGTGGGGTGCTTATGATGCCTCGATTATTTTAATAAATATTTATATACTATTCATTAGACTGGATATTATATTAAGAATTTTTAACATTATACTAATATTTAATATCTGTATTAGCCTTATGATTTGAATACTATGAATATCCCCATTTTACAGATGGTCAAACTAAAGCACAGCAAAGTGAAATGACTCTCCTGCCCCGTACGTATTGTGTCAGGGCAGGGTTTTCTTGCCAGGTAATCTGGCTCCAGAATATGCAGTGTTAAGTGCTGTACATTCTGCTGCATTTGGTCCCCAAGAACAGACATTTAAAAATTTTTCCCTTATTTCCCTCAGAGGTGTTTGTACTCTGGGGCAATGCAGGATTCCAAGTTTCAGGGTTGGTGAATCATGATTTTGTTTTTGAAGTAGGAAAGAGAAAATGAAAAATGGGAAAGAGAATTTGTGGAATGCCTCAAAGGCACAATCTCAAGCAGATCAATTATAGGAAGAGTTCATGCAGAAGTTAATGATATGGGCACTGATTACTTTAAAAATATCGGGTGCCTAAAAATCCCTTGGAAATTCTTCAAGTACCCTCAGGGCTACAAGTCTTCTAGTCTGAAGACTGTGTAGGCATATTTAGTGGCAAATGCTATGACTAGGGAAATTCCTGAAAATAATTTGATATTTGGATCTGCAAGCAGCAGCTCTATCATGGCTTATATATTAATTTGTTTTCAATGTCTAGCTATATAGAATTTCAAGTAATGAGATATTACTTTATGTACACTTGCTAGTTGAATTTTTCTTTTGATTAATTGCCATTTAGCTTTCTGTTTCAGATAGGAAACTAAACATAGGAAAGACCCTTCCAGTCTGATTATTAGTTCAGTTAGCATTAGAGTATTCATATTTATAAAAAAAATCTTTATTTTTGTGTAATTTTTTAAAAATTCTTAATATAATTCAATTCATGAAAATTACCATGGAGAATCAGCCACAGAGTGTTTATCAGACCTCATTATATATTCTGAGTGACTTCCATTTTAAATGTGTACAAATACGTAGTATTTTTCTACTGTGAATGTAAGCAATTTTTTTAAAAAACTAAACTAAAATTAGAAAGAAATGAAGCCTAACAAAAAAATGCAAAATTAGCTTAAGATATTGACTAAATATAATGAAGAGAAATGCATACTCCTTTATAGAAGATTGGAAAGTGGTATCTAAATTGCTGTAATTTCTATTGCATTCAAGTAGTAATGGTTAAAAAAGATAGTTTAAATCTAATTAAATGTGCTATATACTTTTCCAAAAAGAATATATTCTGAAATGAATAATTATGGTTAGCATTTTCAAAGACTGACCTTAAAATATCATTTATTCTACTTCTAGTCTTACTCAAAATGGCAGACTGTGTTGTAATGAAAATCACACTTATTACATGGAAATATTACTCTTGCTTTGAGATCCCTGACCTTTATTTTTTTTTTAAATTTGTTCAGTTAATTTTATTTCATAATTAAAGAGACTATATTTGTTTATGTTTATTGCATGCAATGATGCTTCTTTGATTCCAATAGAGATCACAGCTTCTGCTGACATTAGAGATATTCTCTGGGCTTTTTTCCCCATTTATGAGATGTTAAAGAACATTTCACAGAGAAGAGGAGGAAATTAAAAGATAAGAATCGATGTGAAAAGTAATAGGTATATAATTTAGGACATCTGAAGCCCTAAATGGTATTTAATAGCATTTCCTGAAACATATCAGATTATCACATCTTCATTTAGCAGTTTCAAAGATCTTGTTAACATCTATTCAATAGAGGTCTTGTACCTTGCTTGCTTGTTCATTGCAACTAATTTTTTAAAGTAATGAATTTCTGCCTGCCCTATGTAAATGACTAAGCTAGATGGACCAGTTATCCCATGATTATTTTTGAGATTGCAGAGGTAATTGTGTAATTTGCTTCTAAATTAGGAATATGAGCTTTACCACATCATATTCTTTTAAAAAGAACATTGGAAAACATTAAGCTATATATTTTTATCCTTATTTCTCCAAGCACAAAACTGATTGATGAAAATCCTTAAAGGATTTTAGAAGTTTATGTCCTATTAAAATTAAATCAAGATTATATTACACTAGGGATTATATTCCTCAGTAACTTTAGGTGTTTTAAATCCCAAATGTTGGTTGGAAAGCATGCTGAGTAAAATAACCTAATGCCAACATCACTAGAGTTTTCCCTATCAGCAGTAAAACTAGTATTTCTTTTGTTTTTGAATTGGTGACTCCTTTGAGCTCTTTTACCTTAATATTTTAACTTTACCTATTGCAAGTATACAGTTAAAAGTGTTTCTCACATTTCCTTTTGATCTGCTAAGTACTTTGTTTCCCTTTGTAGGTCATATTTGCAAGAATTAATTTTCAAATTTAATGATTTCTAACTAAAATACAAATCTACATAAAAGTTGAGTTGGTTAAAAGCAATCTACATGTTTAATTAAATATCCATCAAAATAAAATCACATTATCTATAGTACTGGAAAAAATTCTAAAATTCATAAAGAAGCATAAAGACTCTGAATTATCTAAGCAAGTATGAGAAAAAAAATAATACCAGAGGCATCATAATATCTGGTTTCAAGATACACTACAGAGTCCTTTTAACAAAAAATAGTATGGTATTGACATAAAAATAGACATATAGTCCAAAAGAATATAACAGAGGACCCAGGAATAAACTTTGTATCTATATACATCTGATACTTGCAAAACTGCCAAAAATATAGAAAAGACAGACTCTTAGAAAATGATACTGGGAAAATTAGACTTCAATCATTAGTAGATTGAAAGGCAATTCTTCTCTCTTACCCTGCACAAAAATTAACAAAACATGCATCAAAAACCTCAATATAAGACCTGAAATTTAGAGCTGTTAGAAGAAAACACAGAGGAAGCACATTAAGACACAGACTCAGGGGGCAGGGATGTGGCTCAAGAGGTAGCAAGCTTGCCTGGGATGCGTGCGGCCAGGGTTCCATCCTCAGCACTACATATAAACAAAGATGGTTGTGTCTGCCGAAAACTAAACAAACAAAAAAAAATTAAAAAAAAAAAAGACACAGACTCAGGCAATGACTTTCTAAATAGGGTTCCAATAGATCAGGAAATAATACCAATAATCAGGTAATGGGATTTCATCAAATTAGAAAGGTTTTACACAGCAAAGGAAACAACAGAGAGATAAGGCTCTCTGCAAAGTGGTAGAAAATCTTTGACAGCTATTCATCTGATAGAGGATTGACATCCAGAAGTAAAGAACTTTAAAAATTTAACAACAAAACAATAAGCAATTTGATTACTAAGTGGTCAAAGGAGCTGAGCAAATATTTCCCAAAATAAGTACAATGTCCAACAAATGCAAATTGCTCAACCTCTTTATCCATCAAGGAAATGCAAATAAAAACGACATTGAGATTCCATCTCACCTCAGAATGGCTATTTTCAAAACAAAAAATAATAAACACTATTGAGGATTCAGTGGGAAAAAGAATTCATACATCCTTGCTGGGAGTGTGAAGTATAACAGTCATTATGAAAACAGTAAGACAATTCCCTAAAAATCTTAAAGTAGCACCAGTTAAAGCTACACCACTCCTGTTTACATGTCCAAATAAATCAAAGTCAGCATAGTATAGAAATACTTTCACACTCATATTTATTGAAGCACTATTCACAAAAGCCAAGTGATGTAATCAACCTAGATGACCACCAGTGAATGAATGAATGAAGAAAATATGTAAGGAAAATAAAGTACTATTCAACTAAAAATAACAACATAATCATGCCATTTGGAGAGAAAATGGATTATCATGTGAGGTAAATAAGCCAGACTCAGTTGCTTTGGTTTCTATGTGAGGTGTTCCCCAAAAGCTCATGTGTGAGATAATGCAAGAATCATCAGAGATGCATTGTTCTGTCTCACCTGAGGAAAGGAACCAGCTGTCTATGGGTTAGGACCTCTGAAACCATGAGCCCTCAAATAAACCATGTTCTTTTGCCATGATGATCTGCTTCACCTTAGGTCCTATGATATGGAGTTGGCCCACCATGCACTGAACTTCTGAAACCATAAGTCAAAATAAACTTGCCATCCACTAAAATTTTCTTGTTGAGTGTTATGGTTTGGATGTGAGGTGTCCTCCAAAAGCTCATGTGTGAGACAATGCAAGAAGGTTCAGAGGAGAAATGATTGGGTTGTGAGAGTCTTTAACTCAATCAGTGAACTAATCCCCTGATAGGGATTAACTGAGTGGTAACTGAAGTGGTAGGGTATGGCTGCAGGAGGTGGGAATTGGGGAGTAGCTATGGGGTATATATTTGTATCTGGCCAGTGGAATTATTCTCTCTGCTTCTTTATCACCATGTGAGCTGCTTTCCCTCTGCCACACTTGTCCACCTTGTTGTTCCCTATTGTTCTGTCTCACCCAAGGGATGGAACTGGGACTGGGACCTCTGAAACTATGAGCCACTTGAAAGGAGAAGGGATACTATTACTAAGAAGAAAGGAGGGAACAAGAGGACAGGTGAAAAGGAAATATGAAGGATGTTTAATGAAAGTCACTATTTTGTAAAATAAGTCTATAAAAGTAGTTGTATTTATCAACGCATCTAGTTTGGCTGAATTATATTGTACTAAAATAATGTAATAAGAGGGGGCTGGGTTTGTGGATCAGCAGTAGAGCGCTTGCCTAGCATGTGTGAGGCCCTGGGTTCAATCCTCAGCACCACATAAAAAATCAATAAATAAAGGTATTGATTGCTACAACTAAAAATAAATATTGAAAAAAAAGAATGTAACAAGAGAGATGAAACTACATGAGTTTATTTATTTCTCATCTGTTCATCCCCTTCTACTCTCCTTTTGTGCACAAATTCCTATTTTTATGAAGGTTGTGAAGGTTGTATATTGAAAATACAAAAACCATTGTTCTAGGCCTCTAAGAACAAATGATAATGAAACAAAAAAAATTTCAAATTTAAAATCTAGACAGCCAAAACCTCTACAAAAACTAGTACTTAATATTTCACTATTTGGTTATGAACCTTCATTCAAAGTGTCTTTTTTTACAATTGGTATAATGAGATAATAATTAAAAAGCCATGTAAATGTAATACATAAAAATATAGTCAAATCATTGAAAATTCAGCAAGAAATTTGAGATAAAAATTTGAGATTAAAATGCATATTCAAATATACACAGACACATACTCAAATTCATCCTAACAAAAAAAAAATTAGCAACTAGTTAACTTACAGTAACCAATCATGCTTACTCTGTCAGAATTCAGCTCACTAATCAACCAATAAGAATGTACAGAAGGCCCCTGGCAGATTTTGGTCTTCTTTGATCTTCCTATCTTTATTTTTCTCCATGGTTTGAGAGATACAGGGAAAATCATACGATTTTCTCTAAGTATTTCTTGCACATATGTTGTGGATAAAAAAGATGTTTGGGATCAACGAGGTGACTCAAAGAGCCTAGAAGTTGAAGGTGAGTTATACTCACCTTCATGTTACCTCATCAATCAAGTAATGTGGGACTCACCTTAACATATGTGGCATTCAACAATTAGACAATCATTGTAAATTTTTAAAAAATATTTTCCAAAGAGTGTCAGGAGTGTTGTTATTGCCAATCATCAGCTTTATAGATATTTATACTGAGTATAATTCATTCATATTCTGAGCAGTTCTCTATCTTCTCCTCTACAGTTGAAATCAAACTATTTTATCTTAAGGAAATGTTTGACTTTACACTTGTGAATAAAATTATGTATCATGTGATGTTTGGTAAGTAGAATACTACCATGGCCACCAATATTCCTAGGTACATGCCTAATGTGATTATCACCCCTTGAGTGTTATCAAGCCTAAGAATACAATGTGATATCATTCCCCTGATTAAGTCACAAAGCAGTTGATTTTAAGTTAATTAAAAGGGATATTATTCTAGGTGGGCCTGACCTAATAAGGTTAGTTGTTTAAAGCAAGATACTTTTACTGATGTCCTCTTCTCTTTCACCAGCCCCTGGTAACTTTTATGTAAGTATAAAATAATTTTAAAACAAACAAAATTAAAATGGGATGCAACTAAATTTGAAAATAAATGCAGAATTCAGGCAGTAATTTAGACATGTTGTGCTTACATTTTTATTCCTAGGGAGAAAGAATCTGTTTCTGGACTGAAAATAAAATATATCACATTAGTATCTTCAGCAAAGAAAAAGAACCAAAGTAGTATTCCATACTTCCTCTACTAGTCTGTATATATGTAGACATCCATCAATGGAGTGATAGTTTAATTTATTTAACACTGATGATATATTATTAATAAAATATTTTGGCAATTCTATCAAAATTGTCTCATAGGTAAGGTAGAAACAGAGAAGCTAGAGAAGAATAGATTTCCAGGATCTATTACTGTAGGTCTTAGGTTTCAGATAACAGATTCTAAATTTGTTTTTAGCGTTGAGTAATATTGGTCTATTATATATGAATACTACATATATGATGAGAGAGAACATCGACTAAGTTTAATTATACTCAGTGAAGAACTTTACCTTTATTTTATAACTCTGGTTATTTATTTAATTCAAATATGCTAGTATAGACTCATGAATATATATTTTGTACAGCTGTTAAAATCCATTTCTATAATTGTTTATTTTAATTCTAAGTTTCCCAATTTTTAGTAAGTGGGATCCTCTTCAAGATACTTCTATACATTTTAATATATAGAGCAGAATATAGAAGAATATGTCCCTTAAACAGTATACTTGAGATAAGCAAGTCTCATGATCTTATGGCATACAATCTGATTTCTTCTTTGCTGCCATAGGTTAATTTTTTTCTTTAGGGTTTAAAAAAATTATTGGTATGTTATGATTATACATGATAGTATGATTTATCATCCCATACTCATACATACATATAATTTGATCAATTTCATGCCTCAGTACCCTCTCTTTTCCTTTTTTTATCCCTCTAGTGGATCAGCTTGCTGTGCTACACTGGTCTCACTTCTTCCATAAGTTATTTCTAAAATGCAATTTCATTTTTTGTTAAAGCATTTTCATGTCTCAAGTGACCAGAAGCCTCATGCATAAAATTTTTTTATATAGCTAATACTGTGAACACAGATCACTGGCAACTGTATAACTTGCTTTCTATGTTCAGATAATTTCACTGTCTACTATTTAATATACAGATGAGAAAGTGATTTTACCCTTGATTTCCCGCTCTTTGAATTCTGGAACATGAGAGAGGTGAATGCCAATCAATGGACTAATCCAAATCATAGAACTAAAGTAAGAATATCCAAAGAAGCAACGAGAGTGGAGTCAATTCTGATGTTTGTATGAAACCAACAATATCTCTATCCTTTTTGCATGGTCAGTAGTAGATATCATTATGAGAGTAATATCCAGGGCCTTTGTTATTGGCACTGATGGATGACAATATTGTGCCCAATGGTGGCAGCATTCTTAGACAAAGTTTACCTCTGTGTTGTATCTGCACCTCATTACTTAGCTTTTACAGAAGTTTAGATACTTTTAAAAATAAATAATATCCTTTATGAGAACATAATTTTCTGTCTGATTTTGCTTCTGTTATTTCTGGCTAAGAATTTATATTCTGAAAACACTTGCATTTTATGTTCAAAATCATGTCAACAATTTGAATCATGTCAAGGAGTGAAGACTCGGACAACAGTTTGAAAAACCTAGTGATAAAAACTGGCATAACCTCAAACCACCAGGTTCCTTCCTTGGGCTAGAGGTGAGGCAGATCATCACTATGGAAGAGTGTATGAAAGAGTGTATTGGAGGGAGTGGCTCACATGATACAGAAGCAGACTAAGATATGGAAGATACTAAGCATGGCTCACCAAATATATACTCCAAAGGCACGCCTCTAGGGACCCACCTCTTCCATATACATGCTACCAGCCTACAGTTACCACTCAGTTAATTCCTATCAGGGGATTAATTCACTGATTGGGTTAAGCCTCTCATACCCCAATCATTTCACCTCTAAACTTTCTTGCACTGTCTCACACCTGAGCTTTTGGGGAGCACCTCATATCTTAACCGGAACAGATACTAATGGATTTTAATTTAATAGATGTTATGAAAATTAACCCTGGTTTCCTTCATCTGTGGATTTATGTAAGGGAGGATAGAGGGGTTCTTTCAGAAATCTCATTTCATAATAGATGACATGTACTCTTCCACCCTGTTTGCTTCTCTGGATGTTCTCAGTCTTATTTAATTCAATAATTTATTTTGCTGTTATGCTGTATTTTCTGGGTAATTCATGAATTTGACTTTGTTTCCAGAATTCTTTCTCTGGAGACTTCTCTTTTGGGTGGGAAGATTGTTCTTCTGGGTTAGTTTATCCTGTGTTTATCTAACAAATGCCTCCTCCAGTCTCCTCTCCTCCCCTCTCCTCTCCTCCTCTCCCCTCCCCTCTCCTCCCCTCCCCTCTCCTCTTCTCTCCTCTCCTGTTCCTTCCTCCCCTCTCCTCTCCTCCGCTCTCCTCTCCTCTCCTCCCTTTCCCTTCTCTCTCTCTCTCTCTCTCTCTCTCTCTCTCTCTCTCTCTCTCTCCTTCTCCCTCTCCCTCTCCCTCTCCCTCTCCCTCTCCCTCTCTCTCTCTCTCTCTCTCTTTCTCTTTCTCTCACTCTTTCTTTGTCTATAATTCCTTTTTTATGGCTAACCAGAATATAAAATTTCAATTTAACATATATACTCTGCTGCCAATGTTTTTATCATTTGGTTCCTTCTTGAAAGAAAGAAAGGGAAAGAAGAAAAGAAAGAAAGGAGGAAAAGGAAGGAAAGAAGAGAAAAAGAGGTTCATCCATGTCAAACCAGTGTATGGACTTGAGCTCTCCAGCAAATGTATGGCCTCAGTGACTGACACACTTCTCACTGAAGCTGGGTACATTCTATTACATGATTTAAAAGCTCAGAGACTCTCCGTGATTTCCTATCTGTAAAAGACATATGATTTATAATACATACTCACATCCATCAATGGAGTGATAGTTTAATTTATTTAACACTGATGATATATTATTGATAAAATATTTTGGGAGTTCTATCAGAATAGTTTCATAGGTAAGGTAGAAACAGAGAAGCTAGAGAAGAATAGATTTCCAGGATCTATTACTGTAGGTCTCAGGTTTCAGAAAACAGATTCTAAATTTGTTTTTAGCATAATATTGTCTATTATATATGCATACTATATATATGATGAGAGAGAACATCAACTAAGTTTAATTATACTCAGTGAAGAACTTTACCTTTATTTTATAACTCTGATTATTTATTTAATTCAAATATGCTAGTATGGACTCATGAATATATATTTTGTATAGCTGTTAAAATCCATTTCTATAATTATTTATTTTAATGCTAATTTTCCCAATATTTAGTAAGTAGGATCCTCTTCAAGATACTTCTATACATTTTAATATCAGAAGTATACAAGTACTAGTATCAGTAATTTCCCAGGAATTTAGCCACACAAAATTATCACTACAAATATGCATCCTTCCTCCCCTCAATAAAGTATTAGATATTTGAATTTCATTAAAAATAAAGCAAGACTAAAATGCTAAACAAGATTTTGATGAAAAAATAATTGCAAGAAAAAACTTAAAACCATTTTCGTCAACGTAGATATACTAGCTGGAAGAATGGTTTTCTTTAGAAAACAATCTTAAAGGATTTGACTGGGATGATGAAAGTAGATTTCTAACCTGGGGCTAGTTTTTATTGTAAAAGCTTAAAATGAAGGGGTACATGGATCTCTTCAACCTATGTTTATCAAGCTATACTTTTCTCTAGACTTCATCTGGAAGTGACCTTGTGTAGTAATAACTGCTGAATTTAGTACATACCTGTAATTTCTGAAGGTGATCATCATTCTTGTTTTAGTGCTTCCTGCTGCATTTGATGATTTAAGAACAATAGATGATGATGACTATATAATTACTTCAGGATAAGAAATTCAAGAAAGTTTTTGTTTATTTAAATAAATGTAAAATTTGATGATTTTGAGAAAGGATAAAGAATTTAATATTTTTTCACAAAATTTCTCAATTTTATAATTTGTATGAATCTGTGATTATATCCAGATTTCAAATTCACTAGTACAAAAAAATAAAAGGGAAATATTAGAGATATATTTACAATGTTTCTTTTATTAAAAATATTATGTTTATAATAAAATACTTATTATATTTGAAGTGTTGTAGATTCTAGAAACTATGATCAGATATTATGAGGATAGTGGCTTATATTTTAATTTTTATTGCAAAATAAAAATGTATACATCTATGAGTTACAACATAAGTTTTTATTTTATATGCATATATTGTGAAATGGATAAATCAATGTTATTTAGTAAATACATTACCTAACATATTTATCTTTTTTGGGGTGAGAATACTTAAAATCTACTCTGATAACAACTTTCAAGTTTATAATAGAGTGTGTCATTTAATTTTTATTTATTTTGGGGGTGCTAGAATTTGAACCAGGGGTGTTCAACAACTGAACCCTGTCCCCAGTCTGTTTATATTTTATTTTGAGACAGGGTATTGCTAAATTGCTTATGGTTATGCTAAGTTGTTGAGTCTGGACTTGAACTTGTGACCCTCCTGCCTCAGCCTCCCAAGTCACTAGGATTACAGGTGTGCCTCACCATGCCCAGATAATACAGTGTTATTAAATGTAGTAATTGTGATGTACAGTAGCTTTCTAAAAATTGTTCCTCAAATTTTGTCTCCTTTAAAAATCATTTCCCCAACTCCTGCAACCCCTAGCCTCTGAAAACTGCCATTTTCTTCTGTTTCTATTTTGACATTTTTATGCTTTATATGTAAATAAGATTGTAAAATTTTTTTTCTTTTCATGCAAGGTAATACTTAATACAATGTCTCCAGCCTCATCTTATGGTCATGAATGGCAGGATTACCTTATTTTTTAAGGTTGAAAATAAATGTAGAATTCAGGCAATAATTTAGACATATTGTGATTACATTTTTATTCCTAGGGAGAAAGAATCTGTTTCTGGACTGAAAATCAAGTATATCAAATTAGTATCTTCAGCAAAGAAAAATAACCAAAGTAGTATTCCACTACATCTACATACCATATTTTCACCTATTACTCTGCTGATGGACACTTAGGTGACTTCTATATCTTGTCTATTGCAAATAATGCTGTGAAAACTGTTGGAATTCTGACAAATAGTAAACACACTGATTTCATATTCTTTGGACATATATGCAGTAATGGGATTGCCTGATGATCTGGTAATTATAGTTTTAATTTTTTAAGGAGCCTTTCCTATAAGGCTCTATTAATTTACATTCCACCAATAGTGTACAAGTTTTTTCTTTATTCTCAAGATTTTCATAAATACTTGTTAGGTTTTGTCTTTTTGCTAATAGTCATTCTTATTGGAGACAGGTGATATATTATTGTGTTTTTCCTTTACATTTCCTAATTATTAGTGGTGTTTAACATTTTTAAATATATATACCTTTTGGCAACTTGTATGTTCTGTTTTAAGACATATGGTTATCTGCCTTTTTTTTTTTTTTTTTTTTTGGTACCAGGGATTCAGTTCAGGGGTAATTAACCATTGAGCCACATCCATTATCCTTTCAACATTTTATTTTGACACAGGGTTTCACTAAGCTGCTTGGGGCCTCCCTAATTGCTGAGGCTGGCTTTGAACTACTGATCTTCCTGCCTTAGCCTCCTGAGTTGCTGGGATTACAAGCATGAGCAACCACAGCCAACCCTTTGCCCTCAGGTTTTTTAATTGATTAATTAATTAATTTTAATTAGGTATATATGACAGCAGAATGCATTTTGATTCATTATACACAATTGCAGCACAACATTTCATTTCTCTGGATGTACGTGGTTTAGTATGGCACCATATGTGTATCAAGCATGTACCTAGGGTAACGATGTCCATCTCATTCCACCATTGTTCCTGCCACCATGCCCCCTTCCTCCCCTTTACCCAACCAAATTTCCTCCATTTTCCCTACCCCTGCCCCCTTATGGATCAACATACACATATCAGCGAGAATATTTGGCCTTTGGTTTGGGGAATTAGCTTACTTCTCTCACCATGATTTTCTCCATCCATTTACCTGCAAATGCCATAATTTTATTATCTTTTAATGCTGAGCAATAGTCCATTGTGTATATAGATCACAGTTTCTTTATCCATTCATCTATTAAAGGGCATCTGGGTTGCTTTCACAGTTTAGCTATTGTGAATTAAGCTGCTATAAACATTGATGGGGTCGCATTACTATTCTATGCTGTTTTTATGTCCTTTGGGTATAGACCAAGGAGTGGGACAGCTGCATCAAATGGTGGTCCCTAAGGAACCTCCATTTGTTTTCTAAGGAACCTCCATAGTGCTTTCCATATTGGTTGCATCATTTTGCAATCCCACCAGCAATGTATGAGTGTGTCTTTTCCCCCACATTCTCACCAACATTTATTGTTGTTTGTATTCTTGATAACTGCCATTCTGACTAGCAGGAGATGAAATCTTAGAGTAGTTTTTATTTGCATTTCTCAAATTACTAGAGATGTTGAACAATTTTTCATATATTTGTTGATCAAATGTGTATCTTCTGAGAAGTGTCTGTTCAGCTCCTTAGCCCATTTATTGATTGGATTGTTTGTTTTTTGGTGTTAAGTTTTTTAAGTTGATTATATATCTTGGAGATTATTGCTCTATCTGACCTGCATATGGCAAAAATTTGCTCCCAAAATATACAGATTTCTTCATCTGATTGATTGTTTCTTTTGCTGAGAAGAAGCTTTTTAGTTAGAGTCCATCCCATTTATTCTTGATTAGGACACTTGTTAAGGAAGTCAGAGCCAAATATTACATGATGAAGATTTTGGCCTCCTTTTTCCTCTAGTAGGCACAGCCTCTCTGGTCTAATTCCTAGGTCCTTGAACCATTTTGAGTTGAGTTTTGTGCATAGTGAGAGATAGGAGTTTAGTTTCATTTTGCTGCATATGGATTCCCAGTTCTCCCAGTAACACTTGTTGAAAAGGCTATCTTTTACCCAATGTATGTTTTTGGTGCTTTTGTCTAGTATGAGATAACTGTATTTATGTGGGTTTGTTTCAGTGCCCCCTTTTTAATCAGACATTATGTATTCTGGCAATTAAATTTAAGTTTCTTTTATACTATGAACATTATCCCCTTAATGTATCCTCCTATTTTATAGATGTTCTCTTCCTGTGCTGATGGCTGTCTTTGCTGTGAAGTTTTGTAGTTTGATATAAGCCCATTTTTTCTATTTGTCTACTTTGGTTTAATTTCCTATGCTTTTGGTGTCATATTAAAAACAAACAAACAAACAAAAAAAAAACTTTGCCCAAATGAATGTGATAAAGATTTTTGCCTGATTTTATTCCAAAATTTTACAGTTTCAAGTCTTTTATCTAGCTCTTTATTTCAAAACTTTCTTCCTTACTGATATGCTTTTGTTATTGTTGTTTGTTTTTATTTTTTTCTATAAGCTTCCTTCTTATAACTACTTTTGCTATATTCCATAAGTTTCCTATGCTGTGTTTCAATTTTTTTGTCTCAAGATATCTTTTGGTTTTACTTTTAATATTTTCTTTCAAAAATTTTTATTTAAGAGTATATTATTTAATGCCTGCATGTTTGTGAATCTTCTGAAATTTCTGTTATTGATTCCTACTTTCTTTTTACTGTGGTCAGAAAATTCTTGATATTATTCCAATCTTCTTAATTATTTATTATTTCTTTTCTGGTCTATCATGATTTATCCTGGAGAGTGTTCCATATACACTTCAGAAAAAATGTGAACTCAGCTTCAGATAGATGGAATATTCTGCATATGACTTCTAACTTGCAGATGGTACTATAAAGTTGATTTTTGTTCCTTTGTCTCTCAAAATTCCCAAAAGAGAAAGAAAATCCTGAATTCAGACAAATATGAACTGAAAATCCAAATCACTATACAAAAAAAGTGTGAAAAATAATGCAAAAAGAAAAACAGGAGGAAAAAATGCCTATAGATCCTGATTTCATCGAGTTCCAAGATAATATTTATTTCACAGACGAAAACTTGAGTAGAGCAACAAAAACAATACTGCAGTGAAATGAGATATGCATTATTTAGCCCAGCTCCCCAAGACAGACTCTGGGTCCATAATGTAGAGGGACACTGAAAATGTAGGCAAATATTCTGTATTTTTATAAAGAATTCTATACATTACTGTGTAACATGGAGGAAAGAAGATAAAGGGCAATATGAACATTCACACAATATTCTCTCTTCATTGGTTAATTACACTGTTTTACAAAAATACTATGTTATAGATGTTGAACATTTTTTCTGTGAAGTGTCTGTTCAGTTCCTTTTACTTTTATTGATTGGTTATTTGTTATTTCTTTTTGTTTTTGTTTTGGTGTTTTTTGAGTTCTTCATAACCCTAGAAATTAATACTCTGAGTTGTAGGTGGCAAAGATTTTGTCCTCTTCTCTAGGCTTTCTGTTCACATTCTTCATTTTTTCCTTTGCTGCAAAGAATATTCTCAGTTTGATATCATCCCATTTATTGACTCTTGATTTTACTTGTGCTTTAGAAATCTTGTTGAAAAATTTGATTCCTAAGGCAACAAGATGGAGAGTTGAATCTACTTTTTCTTCTAGTAGTTGCAGGGTCTCTGGCCAATTAGAGAAATGCATATTAAAACTAACCTGAGATTTCATCTGACTCTAGTCAGAATGGCAACTATTAAGAGTGCAAGTAACAATTAATGTTGGTGAGAATGCGGGGAAAACATACACTCTTACATTGCTGGTGGGACTGCAAATTGGTGCAACTGCTCTGAAAACTAGTATGGAGATTCCTCAGGAAACTTGGAGAATGAGATCAACATTTTACCCAGTTAGCCCACTCCTTGGCATATGCCCAAAGCACTTAAAATCAGCATATTGTAGTGACACAGCACATCAATGTTTATAGCAGCAGCTCAATTCAGAGTAGCTAAGTTATGAACCAACCTAAGTGCCCCTCAACAGATGAATGGATAAAGAAAATGTGGTATATATATATATATATATATATATATATATATATATATATATATATATATATATATGAGGGAGTTTTACTCAGCCATAAAAAGGAATGAAATTATGGTATTTGCCAGTAAATGGATGGAGCTGGAGACTCTCATGCTAAATGAAATAAGCCAATTCCAAAAACTTAAAGGTTGAATTTTCTGATATGAGGATGCTAACACACAATAAAGGGTGGGATAGAATAAAAGTTCATTGGATTAGACAAAGGGAAATGAAAGGAAGGGAGGAGGATGGGGATAGGAAAGACAGTCATATGAATCAGACATAACTTAAACTCTGTCCAAGTATAAATACAAAACCAGTGTAACTCCACATCATGTACAACCACAAGAATGGGAAATTATATTCCATGTATATGTATATGTCAAAATACATTTTACTATCATATGTAACTCTAGAGAACAAATTTTAAAATGAATAAATAAATAAATAAAGGCAAAGTATGTAGGATCAAAAATACATTATAAATGAACCAATACTTGAAAACTCATTGCAACAATAGGCAAAGTAACTACTTAATAAATATTATGTGTGAAATAAAAATTTTAAAAAAAGAAAGACAGAAATGTTGACCAAGAATAAGAGTTTATAAACTTTCTCTAATGGACCAGATACTAAATAATTTGATTTTGGAGGCCATGTTTTTAGACCTATACAAAAATTGTCATAAATTATATTTACTTGAATAATTGTGGCTGTTTCAGTAAACTATTTATGGTTAGTTACTTTTATTTTCAGATATCAAGAAATGTTATTTTTTTTTCTTTTGAGGTTCTCTCTCTTTATCTATTTTTATTTCAGTCCTGGAGATTGAACTTCAGGCCTTGCAAATGCTAGGCAAGCACTATATTACCTGAGCTATATACACAGCTATTGCAATTTTTTTAAACCTTTTACAAATATGAACTCTATTCTCAGCTTATAAATGTATACATATTGGCATTGGCGAGATCTGTCTTGTGGTTCAGTTTGCTTTCTCTTGTCAAATAGCATTGAGTAACCATGAACAAATATTGCTTCATAAATCAAATATCAGAATCAAAATATAAGAACAAATATTCCTTCATAAATCAAATATCACAATCATTGCTTATAGAAAATAGAAGCATATGATACAAATTATATAAGAGGAAATAGAGATTTTTAGATCAGAATAATTAAAATGAACACAGGTAAAGAAGTGGAAGGAAAATGTTACTATGTGCATTTAAAATAACAATAGTAAAAGCAAAAGCAAATATATATTGCTTAAAATATATAAAAAGTTAAAAAAAAGAAAATGAAAATGGAATTTTGGAAGGTTAGAGAAAATTATCATTATTGAACTACTGGGCACACACCCTATATATAATTTCCTGAAAAGAGAATATGGAATAATGGAATAAGAAAATAGTTTTGTGATGATATATTTCTTATATATTATCAAAACAGAACCTGTAGGGTCTGTAGTTCTTCATTCTGATTTTCACTACTCCTTTATTGTGAGACGAAGAGAACAAGTAAGTCTGGATTTTTGCTTGACGGTTTGGATAGATTAGTTAATATCAAATAAAATCCATATAGCAGTGATTATATTACAAATTGGGAGAAAGATGAGAAGTTAGCATTGTAAAAGCTGTTTGGGGGATATATACATTCGTATTTTAGGTTAATTAATGAATTCAAGAGATCAACTGATTAATATTTAAATTAGGGCTGTTATTTTCAGAATATGTCCAATTAGAAGCATATTCAATTCAAAACATCTTACTTATACTAGAGTGAGTTTTACTGTATCTTAGATATTTTGCCATATTATTTGGAGAACAATTGCTTTGAATGAATAGAGCATGTAAATATTCTGTTGAAAATAAATTAGAAATTTTAGAATGTTAGGAAATAATTTAAAATGAATTAATATCTATGATTACTTTTTAAAATAATAATGTTCTCCCAAGTGTTAATAAAGTGAATATTGGTAGTATTAGTTAGCTCAATTATACGTCTTTTATTGCATATGGATTTACAGTTTTCCCAGCCCCATTTTTGAAAAAGCTATCTTTGATTCAATACATATTTTTGATGCATTTATCTAATATAAGATAAATGTAATTCTGTGGGTTAGTCTCTGTGTCGTCTATTCTGTATCATTGATCTACCAGTCTGTTTTGGTGCCAAAACCATGCTATTTTTGTTACTATTGCTCTGTAGTATAGTTTAAGGTCTGGTATAGTGATAAACCTGCTTCTAAACCCCTATCTCTCACCATGCACAAAACTAAACTCAGAATGGATTAAGGACCTAGGAATAAAACCAGAGACCGAGTTGTTTAATAGAAGAAAAAGAAGGTCCTAATCTCCATCATGTGGGATTAAGCCCCAACTTCCTTAATAAGACTCCTTTGGCACAGAATTAAAATCAAGAATCAAGAAATGGGGTAAATCAAACTAAAAAGGTTCTTCTCAGCAAAAGAAACAATCTGTGTGGTGAACAGAGAGCTTACATCTTGGGAGCAAATCGTTACCCCTCACACATCTGATAGCAAGCACACTCATCTCTAGGGGATAAAAAGAACTCAAAAAGCTAAGCACCAGGGCTGGGGATGTGGCTCAACCGGTAGCACGCTCACCTGGCATGCATGCGGCCTGGGTTCAATCCTCAGCACCACATACAAAGTGTCCACCGATAACTAAAAAAATAAATATTAAAATTCTCTCTCTCTCTCTCTCTCTCTCAAAAAAAAAAAAAAAGCTAAGCACCAAAACAAAACAAAACAAAATAATAACCCAAACCCCAAACAATAAATGGGCTAAGGATCTAAACAGACACTTCTCAGATGAGGATATACAATCAATCAACAAATATATGAAAAAATGTTCATTATCGCTAGCAATTAGGGAAATGAAAATCAAAACTACTCTAAGATTTCATCTTACTCTAGTCAGAATGGCAGCTATTATGCATACAAACAACAATATGTGTTGAAGAGGATGTGGGGAAAAACATACAATCATACACTGCTGGTAGGGCTGCAAATTGGTGAAGCCAATATGGAAAGTAGTATGGAGATTTCTTGGAAAATTGGGAATGGATCCACCATTTGACCCATCTATCCCTCTCCTTTGTCTATACCTAAATGACTATACCTAAACCCAGGGACAAAGCCACATCAATGTTTATAGCAGCACAATTCACAATAGTTAAACTGTGGAACCAATCTAGATGCCCTAATAGATGAATGGATTAAAAATGTGGCATATATACACAATGGAATATTATTCAGCAATAAATGAGAATAAAATCATGGCATTTTCAGGTAAATGGATGAAGTTAAAGAGAATATTAAGTGAAGTTAGCCAATCCCAGAAAACAAAATGCCTAATGTTTTCTTTGATATAAGGAGGCTGCTTCATAGTGGGATAGGGAGCAGGAGCATGGGAGGAAAAGAAGAACCCTAGATAGGGCAGAAGTGTGGGAGGGGTAGGGAGAGGGCATGAGGTTAGAAATGATGGTGGAATGTGATGATTATAATTATCCAAAGTACAGGTATGAAGATAGACTTGGTGTGAATATTACTTTGTATACAACCAGAGATACGAAAAAATTTGCTCTATATGTGGATTAAGAATTGTAATGCATTTTGCTATCATATATAAATAAAAAATTATTAAAAATATAGTCTTTTATTTCCATTGATGATATTGTTGAACATAGTTACACTTATTCAGTATATTTAAATATTTTATCAATCAATTTTATTTTATGTGAAATGTTATAAAATTTTATTATAAAATCATTTTCTATACTCAGTTTACTAATATTTTCCAAATAGATGACCTTAAATTAGCAATGGAATGGCATCTACAAATAACATTTAACCTGTTAAAAGAATAAAAGATATGTACCGCAAAATTTGGAAAGTTTGCTCTATTGTCTGCTGTTGATCCTAAAATTCATTTCAGGGCAACATCCATAGGTACCATTCTTAAATAGTCAAACATTTAGTCTGATGAGATCTAAGATGATTTTCTTTTACCAATAATTTCGTTCAGAATAAATTAAGCAGTTGTGTGTTTTTACTGAAATATGATTAGCTATACCTCTCAGAGATAAAATATATCGAACAAAGCCACCATAGAGTAATATAATAATAATAATAATAAACTTCATTGTTGTAGTTATCTGACAAATATTTCAAGAAGATATGTAATAGGACTAGTGGCAATTTTTACAGTAACAGAAAACTTCTAAGGTAGATGTGATTTCTTGGCAAAGATGGTAGAGATTCTGCTACAATAAAATTTTTGTTAGTTTATTATGGTGCTTTATCTCTACCTCTCTCTCTTTCTATCTCTTCTCATTCATAAATCAGGAGTGTAAGGACCTACCTGTTATTTCTCTCCTTCATGGCAAGTAATTTTTACATGAAGATGAAGAGATAACAATTCTCAAACAAATATCTCTTCCAATCCAATAATTAAAACTGAGGACAGAATAATTAAATTTGCCCTGTGCTTTCCAAATTACTGCCAGTTTTTAAAATTAGTTTCAAAAGAAATAGATTTTGATGGGCATATATTATCTCAAAAATATTCTGCTCTGATAAAATCCTGGTCTATTAAATGAAGCATCACTCCTAGTAGGGGTCACAGTGTACTCAAAGTATGATTAGAAAAAAATATTGTATGCTGTGTGAGGCTGAGATTATTATGCTTGCTGACCTTAAAGTCCAGAGGAAAGTCAATAGTACAGAAGTGCATTTTCAGAGTAGAAGATCTTTCAACTTCCTAGGATAATTTGATAACACTATGGATAAATAATTAACAATATGAGGATTGGGTTAATGAATTGGAATTTCAAGTAACACAGGTATCAATTTATGCTATGAAAGGAAGGAAATAAAATATAAGGTTTGATTGTAACTCAGCAATTATAAATGTGTGATTTAAATCAAGTTATAATGATAAAACACTAGAAATATGTAAAATATTATTTAAATGGGGTTACACTTTAAAAAATCAAAGTAAACATTCAAGAAGTTAAAAATATATTTGTAGTGAAACATAGTGCATTCTAAAGTATATACATGTATATCATGATAAATAATATATGTGTTTCTTATTTTATACTGAGTATTTTATATACTTATTATACCTAGGCAATATAGACATGAAGAAAAGAATTTCAGTGCTTGATGGTCTATGCTATTTTAGCTTTCATTTAATTTGCATTACTGGAAAGTACTATGGAGGTTTCTTAGAATACTCCTTCTTTAATTTTTCTGTCAGCTTTTTATGTAGGATTTTAGGTTTTGTGGATGATTTTTCACTAGGTCACACATTCCATTATTATCCTTGGAGGCGGAGTCTTACCTATCTTAGAGAATGAATGGAAGGCTGCAACCTTGTACCACCTTTTTATCTTTGTTCAACATTTAAAGAAACTCTTAAAAAACTTTTGGGTTTCTTTTGCAAATAACCCACTTGAATCAAATTGTGAAATATAGGGGTGATAGTAGGGGTTAGGAAAGGTAGCAGAATACAACAGACACTAATATGGCATTATGTAAAAATGTGAATATGTAACAGATGTGATTCTGCAATCTATATTTGGGGTGAAAATGGGAGTTCAAAACACAATTTGAGTCTAATGTATGAAAGATGATATATCATGAGCTATGTAATGCTTTAAATAATCAATAAAAAATTAAAAAAAAAAAGCCAAAAAAAAAATTGTGAAATATGATATATTAAGAACTATGTAATGTTTTGAACGACCAACAATAAAAAAAATAAAATAAATGGTTTGTTCATATATTTAAAAATAGCCTGAACATTTCCTTTTGTACCTAGAGTTTTGTTTCCTTTGAAAATTTGTTATTTAAGTATGACCTTCTTAATCTTCATTGACCAATTCAGAAAAACTCACCATTTTGTTGCATTATAACTTTTGTTCAACAGAACATGAAAATCTGGCTTCATTCATCCAAAATCGATTTTTATGTATTAACCTGTTGATTTTCAACTCTAGTAATGCTAACATACCACTTTAATTATGTATATTTTGTAAATTCCATCTCACCATATTGAATTTAAGTTTACAATAGCATAACCTAGAAACGTACTTTCTAAACCATGTGACATAAAGGAGAAATCAAACAAAGACAATTTATAGCAAACTAATTTGTATTCAATTCAATGTAAATGTTTGGACAAAACTCCACAAAGGGCATAAAGAGGGAATAAGCTCAAGCATCTACGTAAAGAGTCACCACAATTAAGATTTTAACTAATTCAGTTATAGGTATTTATAAAGCATGATAAGTAAAATTTTAAAAATTAATAAATGGAATGGACTCAAACTCAAAAGATTCTTCTCAGCAAAAGAAACAATCAATGAGATGAAGAGAGCCTATGAACAAATTTTTGCCACATGCAGATAAGATAGAGCACTATCCCCAGGATACATAAAGAACTCAAAAAACTTAACACCAAAAAAAACCAAAAACCCAAACAACCCAATCAATAAATGGGCTAAGGAGCTAAACAGATGCTTCTCAGAAGATATACACTTGATCAACAAATATATGGAAAATTGTTCAACATCTCTAGTAATTTGAGAAATGCAAATCAAAACTAATATTTCATCTCATGCCAATTAGAATGGCATTTATTAAGAATACAGACAACAATAAATATTGGTGAGGATGTGGGGGGAAAGGCACATGCATACATTGCTGGTAGGATTGCAAATTGGTGCATAAACTGGAAAGTACTATGGAGGTTCTTTAGAAAACTTGGAATTGAACCACCATTTGACTCAGCTGTCCCACTCCTCAGTCTATACCCAAAGGACTTAAAATCAGCATAGTATGGTAATACAGCCACATTAATGTTTATGGCAGCTCAATTCACAATAGCTGAACTGTGGAAGCAACCCAGATGCCCTTCAATAGATGAATGGATAAATAAACTGTGGTCTATCTACACAATGGACTCAGCATTAAAAGAGAATAAAATTATGCCATTTGCAGGTAAATGGATGGAGTTGGAAAATATCATTCTAAGCAAAGTAAGACAATCCCAAAAATCTGAAGTCTGAGTTTTCTCTCTGATCAGTGGATGCTGATCCATAATGGGGGCGGGTGGTACAGTGGTGGTGGTGATGGAAAAAATGGGAGAAATTTTGTTTGGTCAAAAAAGGAGGGAGGGGTGCAGAGGGGGCATGGTGGCAGGAGAGATGGTGTAATGAGAAGGATATCATTACCCTGGGTATATGTATGACTGCATGTATGGTGAGATGCTATATTGTGTGTACCCAGAAAAGTTGTGCTGCACTTGTGTGCAATGAATCAAAATGCATTCTGCTGTTTTATATATATATATATATATATATATATATATATATATATATATATATAATTAAAATAAATTTATGATTAATTTAAAAAAGAAATCAAGGAATATCCTTAACTAGATTTTACTGTATTTGCTTTTTTTCTTTGAAATATTATAATTCTTACAAATTCAGTTGAGGATCTACAGTTGAGTAACATCAAATCAACAAAATTTGAATATTAATCTTAATATCTCTTCTTGTGTACCAAAACCTAGTAGTCCCAGATCAATTCCAGTTGATGTTGGCTTCATTTATTAAAAAATGCATTAATTCCAAGTAAGCATTTTAAGTCCTTAGGAAATTAAATGTAGTGGATGTTCTCCCATAGTAAAATTAAATCAAATAAAACAAAAAAGTACAAAAAAATTCCGAATTCCTCAACCCACAGATATTTTGAAATCTATATTGGGAGTTAAAGGCATACATTAAACAAATAATAATCTGCCCATGTAATATTAGATGTTTAATGAATGGGGATTCAATTGGTCATCAGCAATCTTTTCAATTTCCAAATCTCCTTGGAAGAAATGAACATAAAACTAGACCAGGAAGCATGTGGGAGCGCCAGGCCAGGAAGCTAAAGATCAACAAAATTAACACAATGTGGAAAATTGAGAAAGAAGGTCCTACACTCTTTCAGGTAGGACATGTATGTTAAAAATCGGATGACAGGAAGTGATAAATAGGTGGTAACCTAGTGAGCAGGGGAAGGAGATTATTTATGTATCACAGAAATAAATGAACAACCTAGCATAAAGCCTAGTACTGAAGATGATTTGAATACACTGAATTAATGAAGAAGAAATAAATGTTGTGAAAAAAATGATTCTTAAAGTTATGCTTTATATGCTTTGGAAGACATTCACTACATGAAGAATACATCTAAGAAATGAAAAAAAAATCTCCTCCCTACTTTAGAGCAGTGTCTTACATAAATGATTTGGAATTATTTGGTATGGGAGATTGGTTATACATACATACACTTGTGTCCCATTTACTCATTCAATCATTCTTATCAGCATATACTCATGAACATTTGTTTTATGCTTTGGGTTGCAATACCATACAGCCTGGTTTTCTTGCAGAAATAGTTCCATGTTTGGCCATTGGTAGCTCTCTTGTGTTGCTCATCTAACTTTTTAATGTATTCCCACAATATGTGTGTGTGTGTGTGCACACCAATGTGCATGATTGATGGGGATTGTCACCTGTTGAAATAAATGTGATGTGAAACATTGAAGAGAGAATCATTTCAGCTTGCTAAAAAAAGGATGATTATATCTCAAATTGTACATGCAAAAAATAGCTCAATATAAACATTTGTTAATTGACAGAAGGAAATTAACAATTCTAATGTCACTTGTATTTGCTTTTGATAAGTACTGTCTTAAATATTTTAATATAGACAGTTTTAGTTATCAATAGTAGAGCTAAATTGTGATCCCTAATAGCTATTTTAATATATGATAACATAGTAAATTTACACTAAGTCTGGATGTGTGACCATCTTTATAGTGTAATTTTTACTTAAAATATATACCATAGAACACATTGGTTCTATATATCATCTATTCAACTATTTTTAAAATTATATTTTTAGTTGTTGATGGACACAATACCTTTATTTTATTTTTATGTGGTGCTAAGGATGAAAACCAGTGCCTTCCACATGTGAAGTGAACACTCTACCACGGAGCTACAACCCTAGCTCCTATCCAACTATTTTTTATTTGTTGTTAGTGTAACTAGACAGATTCTAATTTAGTTCATAAATTATTTTCTTAACCTAACCTACACTAGTTTAAAAATACTCTTTTAATTTATTTTTGAATCAATGACTATTTCCCAAAATGTATAAAAACAGTGTTTAATTCTATCAACTCAAATATCGAAACAATTGTTTCAAAACGAAACAAATTTAAATAATTTATTTGTCCACATTAATCAGCTTAAATGAACCAAATATTCAGTCAAATGATTGTTCTAATTGGCTATTCGTCCATGGCCCTGACATCTCTATCTTCTTGTCGGAGTCTGTGCAAACACAGGCTTGCAAATCATTTCTCAATACATTTGTGTATAACTCTGACATCTAACTCTAGTCTCCCTTTAATTTTCTTCATTATTTTTATCACATCTGATTTGAGTTAAAATGTTTACCACATTATTTATTTTTATTTTAACTGATATTGCTCATATTTACAGGGTACCATATTTTGATACATGCATGCATTGTATAATATTCAACTCAGACAAACATATTTATCCCCTCAAACATTTAATATAAACCCTATATTCAGACACTTCTCAGGGTGAGGGTGAAGGGGGCCTGCTGCAAAAGCAAGTATGAATAATAAATGGTAAAATATAATAAATGTACCCTGTGAGATTTCACTGTACTCTCAGGTCTGATTTCACATCTCCTATATTGCAAAATGGGTAATATTGCCATTGAAACAGGCTTCCTTTTTCATGTTCTTTTTATGTCCCCAGCTTCATTAGTTTTCATTTCCTCCACTGAATTTCAAGAACCACTTAGCTGCCATGCTCCTGGTTTATCCAAGTCATTCACGTTTTTACTGTTCAGCTCCTTTGCAGTGATTGGTTCACTACTCCTCTCAAAATTCAGCAGATTTCATCACCTTTATGTGCCCTCTACCAGGTCCTATTGTAAAGAGCCATTTTCCTGGTCTCCCGTGCTCTGACACTGCCTGGAGATTCCCCATCTCCAACTGCTCAGCAAGTTTTCAAATCCACTAGCAGATTAACCTTTACTAGCTTATATTTTCTAGTGACTAGAATTCAATAGAGTTCTTATAAGAGTGTGGTAAATCCAGGGCTCATTGTGCCCTAAATACTGAGAATTCCCTCATTTTTCTCCTTGGTTGCTCAAAAGTTGTTTTGTCAAGTTTTGCTTCATATAATTATATAATTAGCTGTTAAAATACACACATGTTTATGCACAGCAAATAGCTTTATCTAAACATATTTATTTGAGAATTACTAGCCTGGATTTAGAAGAAAAAATATTAATAGAAATCTATTAATATTTGTCATTCAAAGTTTTTCTCAATTTAATTCCCTCCTGCATCTATTCAGGGCAAGTAACATGCTTTTCAGCCAGTGTTACCTATGACTTCATCTGGAGTCATTTTGCTTAGTTTTTGAAGAAATTCATCTTTCAGGTTTTTTAATTTCATTAGATTTGTTTTGATAATTTGAAAAGAATTATAAGTCTGATGTTTTGGACTATTGACCTTTTATATGGTACACTAATTAATGGATTTATGAAAAATTACTTCTAATAAATCTATAGTTCAGTTCCAATATGCCAATTGTGATTTGTTCAGAAAAACTAACTTTTGAAGCATCTCTTATTAGTTTAATGACAGTTGCTTTGACTGTCTAAGTATGGCGATATACCACAAGAGATCCTATTGTGGAAGAGTTCACTGCTGCACTCTATGAAAATAATTGAACCTTACTTGTAGACCATTTGAAATCATCTATTAATATTTGTATAATATTGTAGAGAATGTATCAAGATCTTATTTCTGTAGATATTTAGATATGTTGTCATATTTCAACTTCCATATAGTGCAAACATGCATATGGCATATGAGGACATGACTGATCTCACCTTCCTGGCCTCCATGTGAGCTTCCTGTATCAGCCAATGCATAGATAATCTGCATGTCTCCCAAACTATACCGTAGTTCTCATCAGTGTTGTTTTTCCATTGTCATAAGCCCAAATTTTTTAAGAAAGTGCTTCTTTGTATTTTACTCTTCTTATCTTTTAACAAGTACATAACTTTAAAAATGTTTACATTTATGACACTATGTTTCACATAAATATCAAAATCAATATTCATGTTTAAAGTACTGACAGTTAAGCCTTAATGAGATGCTTATTGGATCTAACATTTCATTTTATTCAGTTTTTAATGTAAAAGTAGAACATGCAGGAAAGTCTAGAAATATAGAGAATTACACCTTTCAGTAAAGAGTAGTGAATTTCTTCCAAATGACTTATACAACATATGAGGTGCCCCGTGACATCTCAAATGAAGACTTTTCTTGCACATTGCCCCTTCTATACTAAAAATAAATAAAAATCCAGTTATTCTTTATTAAATGACAATTTTCAATCATCTCAATTTCCTTAAGACTTTATTTTATGAAAATAAATGTTTCACTATTTACATGCCTAGTCACAAGATAAACATCTAATTATATTGTGGCATTATTAAATGTACTATTGACATGATGTGGGTTTTATTGTGATTAAGACAAAAAGATGTCTCCAAAGCAGATTGATGATGTCCTAAATCAAATCACTGTTCACATTTCAAAAAGAGAATTGCTCAAGCTAAACTGTATTATCTACAGAAACAAAACCATTTACGTTTTTATGCCATTATTTTGTGTGAAATAAAAACACAAGTAATTACCCTAACCTGCACTGAATTATATTTATGGTTTTCAAAAACACACCACAGGTTACAACCCAGTGTATCATTTTTGACTATTGAAAAGGTGGCTCAATTTGTAACTATTTCCTCTTGGAATATGGGCAGCTCTATCCCTGTAATATAAAAACTACAACAGACTTGTCACAGTTCAAAGCACAGCTTGCTGGAATTCATTGTATACTTCAAATCCTATCTTATTGTCCTTCATCCTGTCTACATGGAACTTGGTAATACATGAGAGTTTTATTAATAAAATAACTTAGCATTTAAAAACTGAAGAAATAAAATAAATATTCTTCAATATACAAAATGTCTCACATATTTTTGATATACTGAATGTTTCAGCTAAGAAAGTATCATTTAGATGCATGCTTAGTCTAGTTATTTGCTACATAAAGCATGGTTAATTGATCAGCTGTTATCACGTTGAATTTCGGTAGAAATATAGAAGCTAAGGCTCCTGTTTATACCAAATGAATAGGAATGGTCATTTGTAGAAGATCCTCCAGGTGATTATTATACACATTAAATTTTTTGAAAACCCTCCTTTGTTTGATTCTTGATGTATTTTGAATTAAAACTAAATTCTAATTCAAATCAATGATTCAATTGTGTCTGTGCACAGTAAGATAGAGAATAACAAGAATTATCTGTTTGCTGAACATTTATATGAAAAGTGTGTAGTAAGTTCTAGTATGTGCTGGGCTCTATGTGAGGTATGGAGCATACAGAGATGGCTAGAACATAGTTTATACCTTATAGGAATTTCATATCTGGAGTAAGAATGAGGAAATTAATTATGACATTTTAGTGCAACAAGTGCTTCGTATAATAATCTAAAGTTGAGAAATTCACCTTTATCTGGCAAAACTATCATTAAAAAAAGATTTAAAAATAATCTGACAGAAGGCCTATTTATAAATTGCTTCCTAAAGCCAAATAAAGAAATATTCTTAGATGTTTGATGAAGAAAATTGGACTAAAATGATTCATTTTATACCCATGCCTATATATAAAATATAGAAATATAAATAAGAATAATAATTTATACAATATATTAAATATACACATATTTTACTTTCATGATTACATTTCATAGACTCTGAACAAAAATGTAAATGAACTACCCAAAGTTCACAGAATAAATAAAAAGTAAAGCTGAGATGCAAAATAATTTAGGCAAATAATGTAAATAAACATTTCCTCAGCAAATCTAAACAGAGAGAATTAAAAGAATCAATATTGTGATAATATTTCTTCTCTTGCAACAGTTGTTTTTGGATTTTCTTTCTGTAAAACATTTAATTGATGAAGCACAGACATACGTTTTTGAGCAGGTGTATAATACATTTGATCCATTTATATAACAGTATACATACCATAATTAGGTCTAAAAACAATAGTTGCTTACTACATCTATATCAATGGGAAATTGAAGGCAAACAAAAAATAGTATTCAATAATTCATTTCAGAGCTCTTGGAAAATAATTATTTTAAAATATTTTATTTTAAAGAGTTTTAATTCAATCTTTTAATTATGATCAAATTTAAAAACTTCAAAAGTATTCATCATTGCATCCAAGTAGCAATGAATATACGTGAGCTATTGGGCCCTCGAGTAGAAGCAGATGGCTTGTCTGAGATTTTGCAGATCAGAAGCAAACCTCATTTAAAAGCAGCCAGAAAGCAATGGATGGTATTCAAATCCTGAATGTGAAAGAACAAACACTTTTTCTAGGGTTTATTTGGTAAACTCTGTGACAGTTAAGCATCTGGATATGATAGAAAGGAGGAATTTTAAAGCTACAATTGAAACCTGTCCATGTAAATTAGATGATCCATTCTCTGTAATTAAGACTAAGTAGTGGGTATCTGTCATGAGCCAAATTAATACAAATTAATTCAAAAACCTTGGAAGGGACATGCCATGCTGATCTGTGTAGCATGACCCTGAAGAGGACATTTTATTTTGTGAATAAGATTTCATTGTCAAAAATAAATGTCACTCTGGCAAATGCTGAAGAAGGCAGGGAAGTTTTTCAGAGGGTAAAGTGCTTATCAATTAGTTGTAAATTAGCATGCTGAGGGCACCATTTAATAAATGACTGCTTCCAGAAAACTAAATGCTACCCTTTTCTATAAAAAGAAGAGACAGTCACCCACTCAAGGGTGAGGGCACTAGACTTAAAGATCAATCTATTGCTTTTACAATGTTATATGATTTTTTATGTTTAAAGAATGAAGTAGACAGGTTAAAATGCCCTTTTTAGTTTGAAATGAATACTGAGGGGAACCAAGGTAACATGCCTCAACATATTTACTGTAACCCCCAGAGATAGGACCTATAAAAAGTCAAAGGTGTTCAAACTTGTTGTAACATTGTGCTGTAATCTGTAGAATCATCATAATAATCTAATTTCCAATGAAACATTCATACATTTGTTTAACTATGTAATTCATGTAGATTGATTACTTATTTTTACATTAACATTTCTGCATAGATCTAGCACCCTTATAATCAGACTTTTGTGTAATACCAATTTTCATGTTTGGAATGCTGGAAGAAAATGTGGTTTCTGTTCCAAAGAAATCTTCAAAGAGGCATCAATATAGACTCTCCTCATCTGTGGCATATGGACCCTAGCCTTCTCTTTACTTTTCCTCCATTTTATCTTTCTCTTCAGGCTGTATCCTCTGTTGAACTTTTGTCTTTATCTCGGGTTTTTTTTTTTCCTTTTGTCTTCTCATCCTCTGATCTAATTTATTGTATTTAAATATTTTCATCTCCATCTTCTTTTAACATTTTCTTTATTCCTCTTGTTTTTCTTCTTTCTCTCAATCTTCTATTTTATTTTTTCTTCTTCCTTTATTTTCTTCCTCTTCAGAATTCTTTTCTTTTTTCATACCCAAATTTGCTAAGGTACATATGGGAAAAATTTCTGTATATTTATGGAGTACAATGTTATGTTATATACACACACCTACATGGTAAAATGTAAAAATAAAGCTAATTACCTTATTTGTTACCTTATATAGTTACCATTTTTGGTGATGAGAACCTTCAAGGTCTACTCTTTCATTAATTTTCATGTCTATATCATTAATAATTATAATCACCATGCTGTATAATAGATCACAATTGATTAATATTGCATAACTGAAATTTTCTACCCTTTTTTCAATATCTTCTTATCCCCTCCAGCTATAAGAAACCACCATTCAACTGTCTAATTACATGAGTCCAACTATTTTAGCTTCAACTTGTTAATGAAATCATGCACTGTGTCTTGTCTTATTAAACTTTGTTTATTGCCTTCCAGTTTCATCCATGTTTTTGTAAATAACAGGGTTTCCATAAATAAAAAGTGTCCTCTTCTTTTAGGACTGAATAGTATTTTATTATGTATGTGTATATTTTATAATCTACATATAAAGTAGAGAGATTTAGATCTCATATTTTTGTCTGTCATCCACTGATGAATACCTAGGTTGATTCCATATATTAGCTATTGTGAATAATGCTGCATCGAACATGGGATGTCTCTTAGACACTCTCTGTTTCCTGTGTTTCTGGCATCCTATTGAAAAAGAACTTTGCCAAGATCAATGTGATGCAGATTTTTATCTATGCTGTCTTCTTGTAGTTTTAGAGTTTCAGATCTGAGTCTCTAACTCATTTTGAGTTGATTTTTGTGTATAATATAAGATAAAGTTTCAATTTTATTCTTCTGCCTGTGGATATACAATTTTCCCAACACTATTTATTCAAAGAAACTCTGATACACATTGTATATTCTTGGCATTTTTCTGGGAGATAAATTGCCCATAAATGGGTGGCTTTATTTCTCTTCCATTAGTCTAAATGTCTATTTTTAAGTCAACATCATGCTTGTTTTGTTAATATGATTTTGTAGTTGATTTTCACATCAGGTAGTGTGACATTTCCAGCCTCATTCTCTTGTTCTAGATTGCCTGGGCTATTCAAGGTCTTTAGAGTCTCTAGGATTAATTTTTTTCTCTATTTAAAAACTATCTCTGGAATTTTGATAAGGAATTATTTGAACCTGTAGATGACTTTGAGGAGCATGGATGTTTTGTCACTATTAATTCTTTCAATTCAAAATCACAGGTGTCTTTCCACTTCCTTATGTCTTCTTCAATTACTTTTATCAATGTTTTAGTTTTCAGGGTAGATATTTTTCAGCTTGGTTAAAATTATTCCTAAGTAGTTTTCTTTTTTGTATGCTATTTTACCTTTTCTCTTTCTCTGTGTCTGCTCTTCAACACCGACTTTCTTTGCTCTGTCCTTTTTACCACTTCATTTTCCTTTTTTTTTCTTTTATATTTCTCTTCCCTCTTATTTTGACTTATCTCTGCTCCTTTGGCCACGATAATCTTTGTGTTACAACCATCCATCCACCTATACATCAGTTTTCAGTATCCCAATAATGGTGCACCAAGTTAAGAATTTCAATTCTGTCTTATCTGCTGTAACAGTGAGGATTCCCCCAGAGATATAAACCAGTATGATATAGATTATATATATATATATATATATATATATATATACATATATATATATATATACATATATACATATATATATATATATATATATATGAAATAGAATGAGAAAATATGCAAATGGAAATTACTGTGGAGATTATTATGAGGAATTAGCTCATGTGATTGTGGATGTCAGAAATCCCATGATCTGCTGTCTGCATATTAATAAACCAGGACATGTGGTGGTATAATTCAGCCCATGTCCAAAGGCCTGGGAACCAGGAAGTTAATAATGTAAATCCAGTTCCAGGACCAGAGTGAGATGTTGCAATCAAGCAGGCACTTAGGAAGCAAGGGAGAGACTTTCTCCTCCTATCACCTTTTGTCTCATTTGGCCCCTACATGGACTGGATGATACCCATCTACAATGAAGATGAAAATCTACTGAGTTCATCAATCCAAATGTTAATCTTATCCAAAATGATACATAAAATTAACTACACTATCTGTCTAAATATGTAGATTACAGGGCTGTGGTCAGAGTTCTTTTGTTTACTTAATGTATTTTGTTGCTGCTGATGATTAGATGGAAAGTATTATTGCTTTCAAAAATATTTTTTATAGGGCTGGGGTTGTGGCTCTCAGTAGAGCCCTTGCCTAGCATGTGTGAGGCACTGGGTTCATTCCCAGGCACTACATAAAAAATAAATAAAATAAAGGCATCCATCTACAACTAAAAATATATTAAAAATTTAAAAAACATTGTTTGACTAATGGATACAAGCAATCTAACTTTTCTGTCTATCTTTATATATTGTGTTTCTGCTTCCCAAGGTTAAGACTGGATTTGTTATGCTTGCCAATGTACTAGGGGGAAAGATAGGAATTATAGAAGAAGGAAACTAATTCAGTTATTTTTCTCTTCACTTCTTCTTGGACTGAATTATTTCTGGTCTTAAATACTGGTGAAATGCAAAGAAACCTTGAAAAATTATGTAAAATATCAGGACTTCAACTTCAACTGGTCTATATTTATGATTTCATTTAGATTTTCCAAAACAAATGACCACTTGTTTAGTAACACAATTCAGAATGTAGTTTAAACTCATTATAGCATGATATATGAAAATTCAAGTTTGAGATGATCTAAGGACTCTTTGAATTACATCCCCAGCCCATAAAGTCACAATTTCTTTTAGAAATTGAGCTCACAAAGCTATTGAGGTAAATGCTTTAAAAATATATATTTTTAGTTATAGTTTGGCACAATACCTTTATTTTTATTTATTTTTATGTGGTGCTGAGGATCCAACCCAGCACCTTGCACGTGCTAGGCGAGCACTGTACTGCTGAGCCACAATCCCAGCCCCGAGGCAAATGCTTTTAATAATGTAAAACATTGGATTAAGAATTGAGGTTGGAGGGCTGGGGATGTGGCTCAAGCGGTAGCGCGCTCACCTAGCATGTGTGCGGCCCAGGTTCAATCCTCAGCACCACATACAAACAAAGATGTTATGTCTGCCGAAAACTAAAAAAAAAAAAAAATAAAAAATAAATAGATATTAAAATTCTCTCTCTCTCCCTGTTTTTTTTTTTTTAAAAAAGGATTGAGGTTGGAGCCAGGCACTGTGGCGCACCCCTGAAATTCCAGTGGTTCAGGAGGTTGAGGCAGGAGAATTGCGAGTTCAGATTCAGCCTCAGCAACTGGGAGGCACTAAGCAACTGATGCAAATAACACAGAATGGGATCCTAGCTATGACAGTGAAAAACTGAAGGGATGCACCTCTGTTAACAAATTAGTATATGAAAATATAAACGGGCTCTCTATCCCTAGTGCCTCGGGGGTCAGGAGAGGTCATCTGACATCTATCAGTACCTCAGATACCCTGAATATCAACAACTCAGCCCAGGGAAGAACTGCATTATTAAACTATAAAAATTTGCCATCTTTGCCTCCAGTTTGGAAGCCAGCAAGCTAAGTAGGGATGAAGATGACAATTTAGGACCAAAGATCCCATGTCTCAATGGCTACCATGATAATCTAGATCCAATGGATAACAATGTAAATACAGAGAATGTAACTGTGCCAGGAAGCGCTCACAAAATAGAATATTCAAGGCGTTGGGACTGTACACACCGACAGTCTTTAACTTTGATATCAGACACCCAAGTTTAGAACACAAGCAGCTCAATTACATACAGGTTGACTTGGAAGGTGGCAGTGATTCTGTCAACCCTCAGACTCCAAAAACGCCTACCACTCCCCTTCCACAAACCCCTACCAGGTGCACAGAGCTGTATGCTGTGGTAGACATCAAGAGAACTGCTGCTATGTCAAATTTGCAGAAAGCACGGCCATGAGAGGATGGTACATCTAGGAAAACTAGACATAATTGTACTGATCTGCCCATGTGAGCCTGGAAAGCATTATGTTGTTTGCACCTTTGTGAAGTTTTTAAAAATGAGGACGCAAGTGCTTCATTTTCATTTCTACATTAACTCCTTATATAGGCTGATAAAATTTTTTTCTGCATATCTCATTCACATCTTTAACTAAAGGGAATTAATGTAGAGCAGGTACTCCTTAAAGAGTATAGAATACTTACTATTGTATGGCAACATTCCCATTCTCTGAATTTTTTGCGGGGGTGGGGGGCCTGGGCAGGAGGATGCTGAGGATTGAACCCAGGGCCTTGTGCATGCGAGGAAAGCACTCTACCAACTGAGCTATGTCCCCAGCCCACCATTCCTGGTCTCACAGTGCTTATTTAAAATGAGTTGAAATGAATGATGTGCTGGTTGACTTTTATTCAACATTCTAGACTTCTGTGTATCTTTCATGTATAAGTCACAGTTGGCATTTAAACCTTTTTCCAGAGCCTCTTGATAATGTGCATTGCCAACAGATAACTCTAGGCTTTGAAAGTAATACTGCAGATTTGCTTCACAGCTCCTTTATTTCATGAATTAAAGGTTTTGTGACTTGGCCAAGACATATGTAAAGGAAACAGAAATACCACATCTCCTTTGATAGCAGTCAGGTCCTTTGCCTTCAGTGTTACCAGAAAGAGGCTGTGTCGTGCGTAAAGTTTGCTTTAGTGTGCTGAAAGACCAGCAGGAGACAAGATTTTCTGTTTACTCATCTCATGATGTCATTTGAAGGGCATGTCCAGGTATCATACTCAGAATTACAATAGGCTTAAGAATCAGTCTCAGGTCACTTTACCCAAAAACATTTTTTAAAAATCTGAACGAAGATCTGTTGACGTTTGTCCCCTGTAGGTTACTGACGACAAATTGTTTTCTGGAGGCATTTGTGTCATTAGGTTCCCATTTGGTTTTTCATTTTTAAAATTTTTTTTATTTGTTCTTTTTAGTTATACATGACAGTAGCATGTATTTTAATGTATCAAACACACATGCAGTATAACTTCCCATTCTTGTGGTTGAACACGATGTGGAGTTACACTGGTCGTGTAAGGTGTCCACTATTCCAGTCAGAATGGCAGCTATTATGAAGACAAACAACATTAAGTGTTGGTGAGGACTGCAAATTGTTGCAGCCAATATGGAGAGCAGTATGGAGATTCCTTGGAAAATTGGGAATGGAATCATCATTTGACCCAGCTATCCCTGGGTCTTTACCTAAAGGATTTAAAAACAGCACACTACAGGGACACAGCCACAACAATGTTTATAACAGAACAATTCACAATAGCTAAACTATGGAGCCAACCTAGATTCTCTTCAGTAGATGAATGGATAAAAAAAATGTGGCATGTATACACAATGGAATATTACTCGGCAATAAAAGAGAATAAAGTCATGGCATTTGCAGATAAATGGATGGAGTTGGAGAAGATAATGCTAAGTGAAGCTAGCCAATCCCCAAAATCCAAAAGCCAATGTTTTCTCTGATATAAAGAGGCAGATTCATAGTGGGTAGGGAGGGGGAGCATAGGAGGAATAGAGGAACTCTAGATAGGGCAGAGAGGGTAGAGGGGAAGGGAGGGGGCAGGGGGTTAGCAAGGATGGTGGAATGTGATGGACGTCATTATCCAAAGTACATGTATGAAGACACGAATTGGTGTGAATATACTTTGTATACAACAGAGATGTGAAAAATTGTGTTCTATATGTGTAATAAGAATTGTAATGCATTCTTCTGTCATATATAAATAAAAAAATAATAAAAAAAAAGAAAATTCAAGTTTGAGATGATCTAAGGACTCTTTGAATTACCTGTGTTTGTTTTAATATTTCCCAAAGATAATCAATTCATGATTAATTGCATTGTTGTAATTAGTTAAACTGTGTAGTAGATCTAATTTAATTAATTGAAATGATTTTAGATTGAAATTCCTATATTTTTTGTCTTCTACCACAAAAATCTTCATTGTCTGTGTTCTATAATTATTCTAAATACATCTTGCAACTAGTCAAATTCAACCCTTAGGCTCAGAAATATGAAATTATTTCAAAGATAAGGAAACTATGCCTGGCATTTCATTAGTGTAAGTACCAATGATGTTAATGAGAGCACATCTAGTCCAAACCTAGTCCACTATCAAGAAATACACAAGAGTGGCAGTAATACATGAATACAATAGCAGTTCATGATGAGAGTTTAATGAGATGTTTATTTTCTTTGATTTCTGAAATTTTATAATTATTTGGTTGACATTCCAAAGGTGACATTCAGTGACCCCACTTACAGCAGTCAATTCATGATTAAGATCTCAGATTCAAATTGATGAGTATAAATGCAGGATGTTAACTGTGTGTGTGTGGGTGGGTGTGGGTGTGTGGGTGTGTACTATATTGTCTCATTGTATACGATGCCTATTACCATTATTTTTGGTAAAATTAACATTTTAATTAACAACAGGGGATATAAAAAGATACAGACTCAAAGAAAACTTTAGTGACTCAGAAAGAGCTTTGTTGAGAGAAGGTTTTTGAGAACACAAAATACTACCTAATAAAAAAACTGTTATTTTAATATATGTTTTTCTAATAACCAGGTTCTAATGTATTGCTTATCACTTTTTCTTCCCCTAGTTGTACTGCTATTCCACCAAAACTCCAGGAAGCTGACCAACATTGTCTATGGTGAAATTATAAGTTACAGTTACAACCTGGTCACTATTGTGAAAACATTTATTTTAGGAATAAATTTGAGTTAGAGTCTCAGATCTAATAGTTTTGGTAGATTGAAATTATTATGCATATACTTAGGCCTTTGGTTGTTCATCTCAAAACTGGAATAAAAAAGTATGCCTCATATAGTGTTCTAGATATTAAATAACTCTGAGAAACATTTTATCAACCAAAGTGCAAAGGTTTTTTGTTGATGTTATTGTCCTTCTTTCTTTTCTCTCTTTTGAACCTAGGGTCTCATGTACACTAGGCAAGTGCTCTAGCATTGAGCTTTACCCTCAGCCTCCTTTTTTTAAGAAAATGAGTTATTTCATTTAACTCTTGGAATAGTCCCATGAAGTAGATATTGTTCCATTATTTAGGTGCATGTACTGAGTCTTAGAGGATATAACACATTTGTAATGCTACATGGTCAATGAAAGGAGATGCAGATATCCAGAGAAAGAATAAGCTATTATTCAGGTGTTTCTTGTTATAAATTAACATTGATCACCATCTTGTAATGAATATCCATCCTATAGTCATAATAAAGCAGCTTTATACAGACATTGTCTAGAAAGATTCTAATAAGAGAGAACCTATGTTTATATAGCAGACAATAATTAATTGTAAAAAAGAATAGAATTTGTACACAACATTCATAGCATCAATATTCACAATAGCCAAAAAGTGATAACATCTCTCTGAAAGAGATGAATATGCAAGAAGCTTATAGAAAGTAGGATTGGGGAGGAGAAATTGGGGTGTAAATATAACTTCCACAAATGCCTAAGTAGATATCATAGAGGTCTTCGAAATTGTCTCATGTCAGGAACAGGGATCAGGCCTATACCTGTTGCAATTGGTAATTTGATGCATATTACCCTAAAAATGTGGTGGGTTCATGGACTGTAGGAGTCTCTTCAGTCAAATCAGTTCCAAAGACGACAGTAAAGGTATTCTGCTAGCAACTACCCTGCAGCGTGAGGGAATATGTTTTTGGAGCATCTGGATAGCACATCCTAGCAGCCACTGTTACATTTTCCCATATAAAAGTCTCATGGATTCTTGATAAATCAATGAGACAGCCAGGGCAATAATTTTTAGCCAAGAAACAGACTAATATTATATTTTAAAGTTGACACTATAAGGAGTTTATTTATCTTAGCAAATGCAGAAATGTCTTATGTAACTTTAGTAAAGAAAGATGATGCAAAAAAAAAAAACATCTACCTATTGACATTTGTAATATGTGTAGGAGTGATTTAGATTACTTTGATACTAAGAAAAAAGCCACATAGAAAATCTAACCAAAATGAAAATGATACATTTATGATGATTGATGGGGAAACTGAAATCTCTTATTGTGATTCAGTATCATCTCTAGCTAAGATCTGCATTGAAAATTGCATAATGACACTTAGAATGAGTTAACTGAGCGTGAAGATAGCACGTAGAAATTTTGCTTTGCCTACTACCTTTTTTTTTTCGACTTTTTTGTGCATTTTCTTGTACTACAACTTCAGACAGGCTCCTGCTGAGAAATGATGGTAGACACAGCAGTGGATCATGTTTTTGACAAGCCTAAAGCTTGGTGACCCATGCACAATATACTTACCTGCTGATTTTTTGTCAATATCTTGACAAGGTCATCATGCATTAAAAGGAAACATTCAGATGCTAACATCCTAATGCTCACTTTTCTTGAGGAAAGTGTGCAAAAGGTATAATTTTAACACCTCGCCTTCATTTCTGACTACATAGTAGGCACTTTTGCTCCTTGTAAGTGAACTTCTTGCATGCAAATATGTCAATCAGAAAGTAAAGTGTTCCAAGTAATAGCCAGCTTCAACTTTAAAAGATTCACCAGTTGACCTCTAAGTATCATTGTGGCTTAGAACTAAACCAGGTGTTTTTCAAGCACGTTTAGCAGTAGAACCCTTTCATTTAATAGGCTGAAAATGCTATTATTATTGTTACTTTTGGTGTGTATGAGTGTATGTGTGTATGTGTGGACTTGGCAGGCAGCTCCTGCCTCCCCAGCTATTACTAAGAGTTTAATCACTGAGAACCCCTTGGATACTCTAGTATAATATTAGAAAAGCTAGTATTTATTGTCAAATTTTAGAGAACATCAGGAAAGATTATAGACATGTCATTACTCCATGACTAAACATTTTGAACATCTATTTTAACTCCTAAAATACAGTATAAGACTAGCTTATTTAAAAAAAAATTACCTGCTGCTTATATTTTGATTTTAGTTTGTGTTTGTGTTCTTTCTCTTTTTATGTATCTATCTATTTACCTATCTATCTTTTTCATATATATGTATCTTCCCCTAGATTTACTGAAGGAATGTTTGTCACAGTTGCATTTAAGTATATGAAACAAAATATGATGAATATTTTTAATATGCTTATCAAATCATTTATAGCAAATAACATTTTATATTATTCTTCTGAACACTTACACAGAAAGAATATGATCCAAATGGTGATTTGCATACATCCGATTCTTTTATAATTATACACTCTTATTTCATGTTCTACAACACTTCAAATCTGACAAAAGGGGTGCTATTTCCTCAGGGTGACAAGTCAGACAGGGATATCATGAATACATTTATAAATTCAACACAATACTTACTTTGGGTAGAACTCAGACTTGTGTATTGGCTGCTTAAGCAGAATGGAACATGGAACTTTCACCATATAATAACTATTTCTCTTAGAACATAGTAGGATAATCCAATTTTTATTTATAGGAATCTAAGTACTGATAGGATGTTTCTTTACCTAGAGTCCATTGCCTTGTACTTCTGGATTCTAGATATAGGAGAATCCAGAAGTACAACTATTGTAAGTTTTACCATTTAAAATATATGGTAAAACTTACAATAGTTTTACCATGTATTTTAAAGTCCTAAAGAAGAGCTATTCTTCAACTCTCCAATATACACATGTACAATGACAGAAAATTCATGTGAATAATAAGCATATCTAACCACCTGTATTTTAAAAGTGTAAGAAAACTGAATCTCTCTCTCTCTTTCTTTGTCTCTTTTACACACACAAACACACATACAATTGCATGTATAAATACATACATATATTTTATAGTATATTATTATATAATTAGTCAAATAATACATTTGGAAAAGTGTAAATTTTAAATTATAAATTCAATCCTCTATCACGTTATAGAATAAAAAATGTGAAAATGATTGGAACATCTAAATCCAGGTTACAAGTGATTCTATAAACAACATATCCTTTACAAAATCAACATACAAAGGCCTGTAGCATTTCCAAACACCAACAGTAAACTATTTGCAAAGGAAATCAAGAAATAATCCACTTTATAATAACTACAAAAGTAAAAAATATTTTAAAATAAGTTTGACCACGGAAGTGAAAGATATCTATATTGAAAATTATAAATCATTGATAAAAGAAATTGAGGAAGACACAACTGGATGGAAAGATATGCATAGACTGGAACAATATTATTAAAATATTCATATTATCCAAAGAAATCTACAGATTCAATATAATTCCTATTAAAATACTAATGAGGGGGGCTGGAGTTGTAGCTAAGTGGTAGACCGCTTGCCAACACATGTGAGGCACGGGGTTCCATCCTGTGCACCACATAAATATAATCAAGTCATTGTGTCCATATAAAATTTTAAAAATTAAAAAAATACTAATGGTATTCTTCACAAAATAAAAAAGTATGAACTTAAAATTGGAGCTCCCCCTTCCCACCAACACACACATACACATGTACACAAACCAAACATCCAAAACAAGAGGCATCAAACCACCTGACATCCAATTATACTACAAAGCTGTTGTATCCAACTGCATTGTATTGGCACTAAAACAGATGCATAAACCAATGGAACAGAATAATCAGTCCAGAAGTAAAGCCATTCATTCATAGCTACCTGATTTTTGAACAGGCAGCCATGAAAACACAAAGAAATAAGAGGGATATTGTTCAATATATGGGTGATGCGAATACCAGATATTCACATGCAGAAGAATAAAATGAGACCTTCATCTCAACCTATATTAAAAAAAGGATAAAGACAGATAAAAGACCTGGACTATGATACTATTAGAAGAAAATGTGAGAGAAAACTACATGATATTGGTCTGAAAAATGATGTTTTGGATCTGATTGCCCAAAGGACATACAACAAAACAAAAATAAATGAGATTACATCAAAATAAAAACCTCTGTGCAGCAAAGAAAATAGTAAAATTATGAAAAGACAACCTACAGAATGAGGAATATTATTTGCAGACAATATATCTGCTAACTAGAATAAAATATATTCTATGCTTATATAATTATATCAAAATGGATTCTGCTGTCATGTATAACTAAAAGGAAACAATAAAAAATACATTTGCTAAGAGGATAATGTACAAAACATATAAAGAATTCAAATAACTCAATAGCAAGAGAACAGACTACCCAATTAAAAATAATAGCAAATAATTTGGATAGACATTTTTCAAAAGAACAATATACAAGTAGCTAAAGATAAAACAAAAAATGATCAACATTACCAATCATCAGACATATACAAATCAAAAGCACAATAAGATTTTATCACACACTTTTTACAAAAGCTATCATCTAAAAGACTAAAAATAACAAATTCTAGATGTATAGAAAAAGAAAGTCTTTTACAGCGTTGGCAGAAGTGTACATTAATATAGCCATTATGGAAAACAGTATGGAGGTTTCCTCAAAAATAATGACTCTAACTATCATATGATCCAGCAATATCACTCCTGGCTATATATCCAAAGGAATCAGAATATTAAAGAGATTTTTTATACTCCTGTGTTAATTGCAGTAAAATTATTCACAAAAGCCAACCTAACTGTCCATCAGTAGATGAATACATAAAGAAAGTAGGATATATACACATAATGGAATTATTTTATCCATAAAAAGAATAAAATCTTGTCATTTGCGATGGTGTGGATGAAGCTGGAGGGCATTACATAGTGTAATAAGCCAGGCACCACAAGACAAATGTTTCATGATCAGTCATATGTGTCACCAAAGAAAAAGTCAATTTTTTAAAGGTATAGAGGAAAATGTTGTCTACCAGAGGATTGGGTAAGTGCTTAGGTAAACAATACAAAATTTCAGTTGGACTTGAGGAGTACATTCCAGAGATCTATCATATAATAAGGTGACTCTCATTAGTAAGATATTAGAGCATTGGAAGATGCAGAACATGGATTTAAAATGTTCTTACTACCCACTTGATAACTATGTGAGGGGGTCTTATTTAATAATCCCACAATGTATATGTACTTCAAACACCGTACAATTTTCTGTTAATGTAAAATACAAAATGAAACAAATAGTATACTTAAAACTACCCCCATAAACAAGGAAATGAAAGTCTTCATTAATTATAGGACATTGTTAATGCTTTGAATTTCACCTTTCCTCTTGAAAGGGATTTAGCTCCAACAGAAGTATACTAACCAAAACTATGAGGACCTTGGTGGCATTTATGTAGATTTATACTTATTCACCATGAACAGTGATGAAGCAAAGCTACTTTCAATGTTTTTCATAGGACATGAAGAATGTAAGTATTTTCCACATTGGGGCACTGATTAATGAGCTTACTCAAAGAAACTTATCATTAATTACTGTTTGATTTTTGTGGGAAAGAAAAAAAATACTACAGCTGTAGGATTTGACTCCAGGTGACTTTGCATCAAAGTTACATATTTCATATAGGATAGTAGCAGTTACTTAATTTCATGCCTGTGCATTATAAGTTGATTTATAAAATCACAATCTGAATTGACATTAAATACCTTACTGGTTTCATCTCAGATATTCTGTTTATGTGCACTTTATATTGAGGCTCTAAACCGTTGAAAAATATTGGAGAATGGTTTTAACTTACTGAGCAATCACTCCATGACTTGAAAAATCCAACATATTTCTTATCTTATTTCTTATTTTGAAAAAGGTTTTCATATTAAGAAAAAGTTTTACAGATTTTTAAGTCGTGGTTTATACACATTCACATTACAACACTTCATTCAATTTTTCATCTTGACAAAGAGCTTGAAAAGTCCGGTATATTTATTCCTATTCTTAGATGAACAAACTAAATCAGAGAATACAGGATACAAAGTCAATTGGAGAATTGGAATTTTACCAAGATAATTTTATTTTACATGGTAACATCAGTGTATTTTCTTCTATTAAAATTTAGCAACAGCAAGGAGAGTATCAGGTTTGCAAATTTTATCTTCTTATTTTCTTACCTTTTTATTTTCACGTGTATGCCTTTAAAATATAGCTGTTACTAAGCATTCATTCCTCTAAAGTTCTAGACAAAAATCTCACCCTGGCTTGCTCCCAGGTCACTACTCTGGTTCTCACTAGTCTTGGAGAAGGATAAGCCAAGTACAGATGAGCCAAAAGGAATCATCCAGAGAATCAATTGTCATTGTGACAAGGTAATAATGATAACAGCTGCCAAAAGAAAACACAACTGTGACAATATGGGTACCCAAGCACTCCATAGTTTTGTTGTGCTTTGAAAGTTATGCAGAAAATCCTGTGATCACAGACCTGTACCACTGGGACAGTATGGTGTGTTTAATCTTCTCCTGGCAACTCTTTGCTTGTTTCTTCTTTGTCAGTGTCATGCTTGCCTCATCCTTTAAAGAGTTCAGCTTTAAATAAGAAAAAAAAAAAAAAACCATAAAAGCCTACAATTTTGCAAGCACTGAATTTCTAATAGAATGACATTATAATATTTCAGTTGTAAGCAAAGGGAACAGTTAAAATTAACCAATAAACTTGACAGTACATAGAGCAATCTTTAGGCACAAGTAAATTCCCTACTAGCTGTCATCCAGGCACTGAAAAACTGCATTGCTAATGCTATTCTTGAACTTAATTCAATATTTTATAAAACTATGTCTCTCAAAATGACAGCAAGCAATAAGAAGCTGCATAATGTTTTACTTCCACAATTTAAATGGAACATTTTTAAATGATAAAAAAAAATTCCTGAGTCAAATAAATGATATAAACTAGAAGTTTTAATTGCCTTTGGCCGAATATAAAATGAAAACCTATAAAGCATTATTATGTGGTCAACATTTATAATGATAAGCTCATGAAACTCAGTGTCATTTACATATGCTTTTAAGGAAGACTGTGAAATACTTTGAACACATTTATGATTCTGATTCAAACAGACTTTTTAAACAGTAAAATGCCAGGTGGAAAGGCAAGGGGAATGCTAGTAATAGCTACAGCAACACATGTGCTTATAAATCCATGAGGATTCAGGTAACATATGCTTGGAAATATGGATCTAAAAGTATATGCCAGGTGGGATACATGAAAAGCCTTATACATCATTAGATTTGTTCCATATTGGGATGAGCACAAGGAAACATGCTTGCAGACGATTCCTTGCCCTAAAATTCACAGAATTACATAACTAAAAGCAGTATTGGAGTCTATTTGATTGTATCTACCACATAAAGGCGAGAAAATTAAACCCTCTAAAACTCAAGTTAATTTCTCCAGGTCACAAATAGTACATGCACAGGACAAGCAAATCTAAAATGTACTTCCTCATTTTCACCACTTAACATTTTATTTATATACCGCCTAGAAGGCTGATAAACATAATGCTATTCATTCAATGAATATTTGTTTAAATGACTGAAATTAAATTGAATTGACTCTCTTAGCATGCTTCTTTAACAAAACACGTGATGGGGTAATTTATAAAGAGTACAAATTTATATTTCTGGAGGCTGGAATGTTCAAGATGAGGTGCAAGAATTTGGTCTAGTGAGGGCTAAAGGGAAAGACAGCAGGCTACTAAAAGCTGAATGACATCTTTTTTACAAGAAACTCAATGGGGAAGGAGACCTCATGATCTAATAACCTCTTAAAGTACCACCTTTTCATATTATCATATTGGCAACACTTGAATTTTACGTGACATTCAAATCAGCACTGAAAACTAACTGTGAAAGTATTGTGTAGTGTTTCCTACACTCAAGATTCTTAATAGATATGACATGAGTAGGAAATGCCTACCATATACAGAAATGTTTAACCTATTGAACACTTCTTACATATCACTTCAAAATCTTCTGAGCCTCCCTCTACTTCACTCAAGCTTGTGATAACCAGTTCAGTAAAGGTTTCTATCAACTTCATGCAGGAGAATCTTACAGTAGCTCATCTGGGACCCATGCTGCATTCCACTTGCTCCGTGTTTCTATGACATTGCAACAAAAGATGCCCTAGGACAAGAGATTTGCACTCAAAAATGTATGTACTTCACACATGCATGACCTGTAATTCCAGCAGAGTTAATGTCCACCAAGTTACTCTTAATCAATAGATGCCCAGATTTAACACAAATTCTTCCCCCATTAGAAATTCTAAAAACAGATTTCAAGGGGGTTCTCCAAAGATCTCAAAGATTTCACAGGCCCAAGTAACAGGTGCCCATAACAGTACCTAACTTTCTTGTGCATTCTACTTCCCCTGATTTATTTTGCCCTGTCCCTGATCTTGATCCTTATACTTAATATTTGGGATCATTTTGACAATATACTTCCACAGGCATGCCATTGTCATAGGCTCTGCTTTCCAGAGAATTTAGACTAAAATTTAGAGATGTGTCCTTTAATATTACTAATGTTCCTCACTATGGTTATGAATGAGATCAGTAGCGAAAAGCCCATAATTCAAATGTGAGCACCAACAAAACTATAATTTTGTAGATACTATTAGCATGTTTATATACCATGGATCCTTGTAGTTCTTCACGAAAACTTACAATGAAACATATTTATGACATTGATGACATTGACATCAAGGTTCTATTTTTAATTACCAAGTATTAATAGAGTGACTCAAACACATAAAAAATTTATCTAAATTTGTGACAGAACTGCAAATGAGAAACTTTCAATTAATTGATTTTTAATTGGACTCCATTGCAGCCAATGGCAATAGTACTGCTAATATATATAGTTATATATAGATATTAGGAAGTCATACCACTAGCATTTCTTATTTAATTATAATAACAATTGTAACCCTACAATTTCAGTTTTAAGACAGAGAAAACTGTAGCTGAAAGTTAACTTTCTTCCCCTAAGATATTATATGTTGAACAATGTGCCACTAGAAACTTTCTCCAAATTCTATTCCCTTGGCTTTGAATTCTATCCTTCTTGATTTTTGCCATGTCTTTAACTCCATATTATTATTTTAAAATCTATGAGAACTGAACAGTCAGTAGTGTGCATATGCTAATTTAAGTTTATGATGTGTGTTGTAACTAAAATACATGTTATGTGTAAGTACACATGAGTAGAGGTTGTATAATATTTACTAAATATATATTAACTGAAAAAATATACTTTGTGCAGTGGTGGGGATTGAATCTAGAGCCTTGTGCATGCAAGGCATGTAATTGCTCTATTACTGAGCCATATTCCTACACTCTTATTGAAAATATTTTAACCTATATGGGAAATTGATCCTAATATAATTACAGCTAACAGTGAACTGTTCCTAATTAGTAGGTCCCATGGTGAACTCATGTAAAATTTGTTACCATATTCTCATTCAGTGATGATACACATTGGGCACTTATCACTTTATCTGAGCCTCAGCCACAACATACACTGCAATCCGTCTCTTCTCCATCCATGTGAACCAGTGACTCTTCCTCATGATAATAAAGTAAAACAATGATGTCCTGATGCTCAAAATTTCTTTTAGTCAGAATTTCAGGCAAAGTAAACCCTTAGTGGGTATAGAAGGGAGTATGAATGGATTTCATTAAGACTGTTGATATTTAAGGTGTTATTACCTTGTGCATATTAGGATTCTTTAAAAGCAATTTTTAAGAGTCCTATGATGTATACACACCTATATCCCTGCAGTATGTTTGTATGTTAACAAGCAACCTGTCTATCAAAGGAATAGATAAAAGTAAACTGGGGAGCTGTTGAATTCTCTTTTTTCTCCACTCCTGCAGTTTAAAATGCAAATTTTTCATTGGAAAGAATACATAGAAATCTAATTTAAAGATATTCACAATGTACCCTTTGGCAATTTAGCAGTTGTAAGTACTAAGTGCACCTAATTATATTTTCTCTGCTACTTGAATTTCCTCTTGAAAAAAATGCAATCTTTTCAGTACATTTTATGACTAAGCAGATAAATATATGGCTGCCAAGTTCTAATACATAAAAGACCTATTATCTATTATCTGCACCCTGCAGTTCATCCTTCAGGCTGCCCCAAGGGAATCTTTTCAAAATGCCAAAATCATCATTTTATTGTACTTCATTAATATTCTTTAATAATTCACTATAATACAATTGCCAATTAGACATTATCTCACATGACTTCTCAAAATTATTGTTAATGGTTGTTTGGAGTGATGTGATGAGAAGGATTCTGAGGACTCAGAAAAAAAAAAAACAGAAAAAAAAATGCCATTTTTGTTTTATGGGGTCTGTCACACAGAATAGAGCAATAATGTTAGGAGCAATACTTGTAACAGGAAGTCCAATACTATGGTACTATATAAATGTGCATTTGATGTGTCTGTCACATACATCAACCTTAGCCCTTCTTACTTCTTCTTCTATCCCATAGCCGTGTGAATACCCTCACAGATCTTGAATGAGTATTCTCCTACCTCTGAGCTCCTGCTCAGGTTGTTTATTCTACTTGGAATGTACACATCCTGCATAAACCAAAACAGCCAGCTTCTAAGCGTCTTGAAAGACTGAACTTAATCGTTTCTTGTACTGTGAAGTCTTCCCTGATTTGTTCAAGCATTGTCATTACTGCCTCATAATTGCTTCTATTATACCTAGTACAAAACTAACCTCTTTTACTTACTCATTCATTTACAGGTTAACCAACAAATATTCTAAATGTACCACCATTTATAGTATATGGAGTTGTGTGTATGATTGTGAAAAGTACAGAAATGGTACCAGCTTGTAGATATACCATTGTAGGAATGTTTTTATTCAGTCTTTTTTTGGGGGGGTGGGTGGAGTGGGGTACCAGGGATAAGACTGAGAGGCACTCAACCACTGAACCATATCCCCAGATATCTTTTGTATTTTATTTAGAGACAGGGTCTCATTGAGTTGCTTAGCACTTCACTTTTGCTGAGGCTGGCTTTGACCTTGTGATCCTCCTGTCTCATCTTCCCAAGCCGCTGGGATTAGAGGTGTGCACCACCATGCCTGGCTTCTATCCAGACTTATACAACTTAAGACCTCTACTAAATAGCCATAATATTTTATAGTAGTTATGAATGGTTTCTAGTTATTTATTTATATCCACCCCCCATATTAAACCATAAATTCTTTGGAAGACCAGTCTGAAGATAGATTTATTTGTATTCCTATTTAGCATTTAGCCCATTGTTTGACATAATTTCTATGCATAAATGTTTTAATGGGATAAAATTGATCTAATAATCCATTAGGACAGTAGCCCCTAATTGTGTATTTTTTCTTCCAGCAAGTCTTCCATGCTTGGATTACATACATATGTATATGCCTTATGATACAGCAGGAGATCACAAAAGGAGAACAGTGAGCAAGGAATCCTATTCTAAGTCACTGCCAAAATCCACGATAAATCCCAGGAGCATTCTTTGCTGAAAGTGCAGCCAAAGCTCACTATATAAAGAAATGTGAATTATTTGTTACAAATTCAAATGAAACCCATGCTTAGAAGAATGACTTTAGAATATGTTAAAGCAATTCATTTTGAAGCCCTTAGAAATAAAAAGAAAAAATTAAATTAGCAGTAATTAAACAGAATATTCAGGGGAAGGTGTAATACAAATCTATCAACAAAAGTCACTAGAGAAAATTCAACTCTCAGTTTCATAATATTATTATGATTTTAAAAATGTGGGAAAAATTTACATTACTCCATTATCTATCTATAAAGAGAGTAGAAAAAATAAGGCATAAACATAAGATTAATTTACAGCTCAGCACACAGAAAGATATGGTTAATGTAGCTCTTTGTTCATGTCTAAGACCACAAAGCAGAGAGTGAACAAAGGGCTTGGATTTACACATGCATGCTGGAGCACCTACATTGTCCTCAAATTATATAGTGGCTTGAATAATTAACTGTTTCATCCATTACATTGTTAAGATGATGAACAGAATTTGTAATATTCTCTCTCCCAGCACATCTATATGTGTGTGTGCATGCACACACACACTCACAGTATTGTCCCATCTATTCTCAAAGTAAGGTCCTGTTAAACATTGCTTCTGAGCAATATCTCTATGAAGGATCTAAAGCCAAATACAAACATTACCTTTCTATTACTGCATCTGAAGTACTTACTGTACTTTCAAGCTCAGTAAAAGTCCACCAGACAAAATTCAGTTAGGTACATCAAAAATTTTGATTGACTTTAACAATTAATGAATTATTATTATATGTTATTTTCTGATTTAAATTTCAGCTTTCATATTTAAAATAATTGATTCTATTAAAACTACTATTTTTGCAAAGATGTTCATTCTTTCATATATTTTATCAAACACATTTTAAAATAATTAGAGAGCTGGAGTAAGACTTCTGAAGGGACCAGGGAAGGAAGTTTGTGCCAAAGCAAAAACAGAGCATTGAGAGCATTCTCAGTACTCTAGACATGTAGACAGATATTGGTATAGTTGAATCTTGGTATAGACACAGATGAAGGGATAGAGATAGAGACAGGGATAGCACTGGAATAGCAATAGATCTGCAAATAGATGAAAACAGAGAAAAATATATATAAATTCATGTATAAAATGTTAACACACTCTATCCATTATACACAAATATCTATAATATCATTAGAAATCAATTATTCCAAGACACGCTGGCATAGATCCCCTGGATGTGTTTAAAATCATTTACTTTGTAGAATGTATGTATCTATTTTTTCTGTTGAATATGTAAAATAGAAACACTTCATATAACTTATAAATTATTTTGCCATAAGCTGTAAATCTGCATATCAAATTTTTATGAAACCTTGTATGACAAATTTTAGGTGGTTTTATTTTCCTTCTCCAGCAGGATATGAGATATTCCACATGGATTTTAATCCTTTTGTCTTATACCCTTGGGTCAGAAATGGCAGGTTTGGTAAGATGATCTCCAATATCCTTCTGGCTAATAACATAAAATTTTCTTTTATAGAAATATAATTGTCTAAATTCATGTAAGACTTTTGATATTTGTGAGAAAAATAACTTTCATGTTAATGATGTTTTTTTTTTCGTTTTTCAGTTTGGGAAGACTCTTGTAAAATCTGCTCTGTTTCTCTCTCTCTCTCTCTCTCTCTCTCTCTCTCTCTCTCTCTCTCTCATAGCTCAGTAGTCTCTTTCCTCTCTCTTCAAGCCTCCTTAGAAATTCATATTCTCTCCTCTTGCACTCATCTTTTACCATAAATATCTCTCTACAATATTTTAATGGTTTCCTTTGTATCTGGAGTGACTCTAAACTCCAGTGTCAAGAACTAGAACCTTTTTCTTACTGCCCAGTTACCAATATTGACTACTTATAGTAGCAATAATACCCAATACCCAAGTTTGAATGACCAGTTGCATAATCACTCAAACTATAAGCCTTCTCCATAATCTTTAACTTTAGAAAGGTTTAAGCAAATTCTCCAAATCTTTTTTTTTTTTTTATTGGTTGTTCACAACATTACAAAGCTCTTGACATAACATACTTCATACATTGGACTGAAGTGGGTTATGAACTCCCAATTTTACCCCAAATGCAGATTGCAGAGTCACATCGGTTACACTTCCACAATTTTACATAATGTCCTATTGGTCATTGTTGTATTCTGCTACCTTTCCTATCCCCTACTATCCCCCCTCCCCTCCCCTCCCATCTTCTCTCTCTACCCCATCTACTGTAATTCATTTCTCTCCTTGTTTATTTTCCCATTCCCTCACAACCTCTTGTATGTAGTTTTGTATAGCAATGAGGGTCTCCCTTCATTTCCATGCAATTTCCCTTTTCTCACCCTTTCCCTCCCATCTCATATCTCTGTTTAATGTTAATCTTTTCTTCCTACTCTTCCTCCCTGCTCTGTTCATAGTTGCTCTCATTATATCAAAGAAGACATTTGGTATTTGTTTTTTAGGGATTGGCTAGCTTCACTAAGCATAATCTGCTCTAGTGCCATCCATTTCCCTGCAAATTCTATGATTTTGTCATTTTTTATTGCTGCATAGTACTCCATTGTGTACAGATGCCACATTTTTTTTATCCATTCATCTACTGAGGGGCATCTGGGTTGGTTCCACAGTCTAGCAATTGTGAATTGTACTGCTATGAACATCGATGTGGCCATATCCCTGTAGCATGCTCTTTTAAGGTCTTCAGGGAATAGTCCGAGAAGGGCAATAGCAGGGTCAAATGGTGGTTCCATTCCCAGCTTTCCCAGGAATCTCCAAACTGCTTTCCAAATTGGCCGCACCAATTTGCAGTCCCACCAGCAATGTACAAGTGTACCCTTTTCTCCACATCCTCGCCAGCACTTGTTGTTGTTGGACTTCTTAATGGCTGCCAATCTTACTGGAGTGAAATGATATCTTAGGGTGGTTTTGATTTGCATTTCTCTGACTGCTAGCGATGGTGAGCATTTTTTCATGTACTTGTTGATTGATTGTATGTCCTCCTCTGAGAAGTGTCTGTTCAGGTCCTTGGCCCATTTGTTGATTGGGTTATTTGTTATCTTATTGTCTAATTTTTTGAGTTCTTTGTATACTCTGGATATTAGGGCTCTATCTGAAGTGTGAGGAGTAAAGATTTGTTCCCAGGATGTAGGCTCCCTGTTTACCTCTCTTATTGTTTCTCTTGCTGAGAAAAAACTTTTCAGTTTAAGAAAGTCCCATTTGTTGATTCTTGTTATTAACTCTTGTGCTATGGGTGTCCTATTAAGGAATTTGGAGCCCGACCCCACAATTTGTAGATCGGATCCAACTTTGTCTTCTATCAGACGCAGAGTCTCTGATTTGATATCAAGCTCCTTGATCCATTTTGAGTTAACTTTTGTGCATGGCGAGAGAAAGGGGTTCAGTTTCATTTTGTTGCATATGGATTTCCAGTTTTCCCAACACCATTTGTTGAAGATGCTATCCTTCCTCCAAATCTTTTTTTTTAAAGAGAGAGTGAGAGAGGGAGAGAGAGAAAGAGAGAGAATTTTAATATTTATTTTTTAGTTATTGGCAGACACAACATCTTTGTTTGTATGTGGTGCTGAGAATCGAACCCCGGGCCGCAGGCATGCCAGGCGAGCGCGCTACCACTTGAGCCACATCCCCAGCCCCAAATTCTCCAAATCTTAATGAGATATTCCTAACACTTCCTTTGTTTCACTGAAGCTCAACTCCCACTTGAAGAACGGTATTTTTTCCTGTCACTGGCCTCAAATGATGTCTTCTTCCACAAGTCCAAATTCAGAGGAGAAAGCTGACATTCTTTTGACTCTGCACTGCCACTGTCAGACTGAGCCATTATTTTTGTAAATTTCTTTGTTTTGAAGCTGAGGTCTACATCTAAATCTGCAGCATCGTTCTACCTTCCCTTGGCCTTATTATCAGCTGACAGTCTGGCTTCTTCTGTAGTTTTTTGAATGATGGCTCTGAGGCTGGACCTGTGCTTGCTGACAGTCGGACTTTGGTCTAGATGACACATATAGAAGCCTAGCCAGAAATGTCTATCATCCTCTAAACAGTGGCATTCTTGTTTTCTTCATTCAAGTATTACAAAATAATTTCCAAACCCCATCTACAATACTTCCTCACTCAGAAATAGCCCTTCTGAACTCTTGAATTACAACACCTTTTCTACTGACTCAATGCCCATTTGTCTTCTCTGTTGTACATGCTTTCATTGAGAACATCAAGCCCACATAACCTTTCATTTTGCTTTTTATTTTATTGTTTTACTTTCTTCCTTTCCCTTCTCTCCACTTCTTCAAGTAAAGTAGAGTTTGGTTGAAGGAAAATTGGAATCTCACTTTTTTCAGGGCATTCAGTTATTACTCTCTCTCCTTATTTTCAACTTTCCACTCTTTAATTGCCTTTTCTTTCTTTGTACTCCAGCATCTCCCCAAATTCCAAACACATTAAAAAATTCATTTCATAGTCTGCTCTATCTCTTTACTTCTCTTTATTTTCAAATACTTTGAGAATATTATCTAACTCTAGAACCTTTCTCACCTCTCCTTTACTTTTCAGTAGACAAACACACCCATCCTTACAATGCTTCACCAAGTTTTAGTCACCTAAGCTACAACTTAGCTTTTCTTGCCTTGATAGGTATTAGCACTGTTAATCATCTCCTCACTGAAAGTCTGCCTTTAACAAAAATTTTGATTGTATTTTTATTGCCCATTCCTTCTTAATTTTGATGACTTTCTTACTTTTCCACAACACTTGAATCTTAACTGTTCCAAAATGTCTATTCTGACCACTCCTCTTCCTCCCCCTCCCCTCCCCCTCCCCCTCCCCCTCCCCCTCCTTTTTCTCCTTCTCCTTCTCCTTCTCCTTCTCCTTCTCCTTCTCCTTCTCCTTCTTCTTCTTCTTCTTCTTCTTCTTCTTCTTCTTCTTCTTCTTCTTCTTCTTCTTCTCTCTTCTGCTTAACACTCAGCATTTCATTAAAAGTAAAAGGCAAAGTTCTTTCAGTGTCCTTTGAGGCTGTCATGGATACTATGATCTCGATCTACCCTTCAAATTAAAAAATAGGGCTGGGGATGTGGCTCAGTGGTTCCATATTATCACTCCCATATTGTGATAACTTATCTAAATCTTTTGTTCCCATCTTCAACTGACTTCTTTTATTTTTGTTTTTATTTATTTACCTTTTATATGTACTGGGAATTGAACTCAGGGGTACTTTACCACTGAGCTATGTACCCAGTACTTTTTAATTTTATGTCAGAGTCTCATAAAATTCTGCCATGGGTCTAAGCTACTGAGGCTGGCCTTGGTTATATAGAAGGGTAGATAATTCACCTTCTGCTTTTGTTCTTGGAGGACCATGAGGATATTTTTATAAACCACTGAATGATATACTAGAGATGGAGATGCCATATAATTAAGAATCTATTTAATGGGTCAGGATTCAAAGTAGGTTATATATTTCAGGATTAGGTGAACCAATAGCAAGCAATGACAGTGATTTCACCCTGAAGTTGGAGCCTTAGCTTCTAGGTAGGTGCCACTGGAGTAAAGAAGAGAAAAGTTAGAATGACTGTGAGGGATCCTAACATACTGAGAGTTCATGATGGTAAGTACCAGAATTCAACATTTCTGAAAGTTTGAGAAATGGATTGTTAAAAGTGAGTATTTCTAAATGAAGTTTGAGTAGTTCCTCTAGAATGATAGAATAATGAAATTAATTTATACATTCTTCAAAAATTAATATAGATGGGATCAAAAATCATTTATACTGTCTAGAAATTGTTCTAAAAGAATACAGCAAATGAGAATTCTTTTAAGAAAGTATACTCTATGTCATTAATGGCCACACACGAGTCAGTGGCACCGCAGCTGGGGCTTGCGTTCTTGGCCTCAGGTCTAGTTACAGTGGCATGGGCTGAAGCTCATCTTACTAACCTTCTTACAATGTTCTCCAGGAATAAGTTTCTACCATGAAAGGAGGTGTTCCTAGTATGTGCTTAAAGCAAGGAGATTTGAGAAGTGCATATATCTGCTCCATTACCAATACTGAGTTGCACAGCCTAGATTTACCTGTCAGGAGAGGACATATTCTCTCAGTTGCTGACAACTAACTGATGCAAGGACATAACAGAAGTCTTTCCTGAAAGAAAAACTACTTCAAACACCCACCTTTGATGACAAAGCTCTCCATATTACTGGCTGAATCTATTTTGAAAATTTACTACAACCCAACTTCTGCCTAATCTTAATTTTCTCACCTAAATTATGCAGATGTTTATACCGAGAACATGTCCTCATAAACATTTTCCTCTAATTTCTCATTTTACTGTTAACTTCCCAAGGACCTCAATCTGTGTAAAGACCCTTCACTCACTTGCTGGCCACATTTATTCTCTGGCCTACTTTGTGTGTGTCTTAGTGTTCAGTTTGCTCCAACTCAAGGTCCTTCCCCATTGTCCTTCTGTAAACAAGACAAGGATATTCCACTTTAGACATTGTCTATGTCTTCGGTATCTGAGAGGATACTATTCTTCCAGCTGCACTGGACACTTAATCTCCTTCTGATTTTGCTCAAGGAGGGATGTAAAAAGAGAACAGTAGAATGAAATTGATCACACTATGCTATGGACATGAATGAGTATGCCACGGTGAATTTCACCTTATCTATAAAGCACTAATATAAAAAAAACCCAAAACTATAAATGAATAGAAGGAAGAACAGTAGACCAGTATATTGGAGGAAAGGGAATGGGGTGGGGGTTGACAAGGAAGTAATGGGGACTAAACTCCTCATGTATTCCATTTTTGTATTATGCCAAAATGAACCTCAATATTACATATAACAATAACACACTAATAAAAAGTCAGAAAAAAAAGCTAAAGTTCTTAATCAGGTCTATCTGACTACCCTAGACATACACACAGACTCACCTACTTAATAAGCAAGTACTTCTAACTCTGTTTTATATTTTCTCTCTGTATTTTCATGACATTCACCAAATTTTAGTAAACAGCACCTTTCACATATTCATTGAATTTATTTTACATTTTGACTCCACTTCAAAAACATAGTCTCACCTAGTGAAGGATATGTGGGTGCTTTTTATACAATACTACTCTATTTTAAGCAAATAAGAATGCATCATGCCATATATTAGATGACACTTACTGGTAAAATAAATGAATGCACCTGTCTTGAATTTACTACTATGTGCTTATGGCTCTTATATTCTTGTATCACTAGTTGAAACCTCTCTTCTGATGCTTAAACCCATATATTAAGAAACACACAAATATCCATTTAGAAATTGAACAAACATTCCCTAAGTTATTTGTCTAAATTATCATCCATGATCAAATACTTGAATGTGTCTCTCTTTTCTACTTCTTACATTTTAATAATATACTACCTAGAAAACAGGTTAGCTATTCTAGGAGCATATCTATATCAATTACCTTTCCAAATAGTTCCCAAATCATCTTTTATCCCAAAGTCATTTCCCTAACACTACTTGCCATTTCTTTTCACTGATGAAAAACATTCTTCATTCTCTCCTAGATCTTCGATTTGAATCTTTTGTAATTCTTTCTCTACATATGCAAAAGTTTTTCTAGGGTAGTCAGATAGACCTGATTAAAACATGCAAGTTGACTTTGATTATTGTCCTGCTTAAAACCCACATTGACTCTAACTCCTCATCTCACTAAATCATTCAGTTTTTTGTCAGAAAACAGTATGCACTGTCATGGAGTGTATCAGTTAAGATATATTTGGCTGCAAAAAATAGAATGACAGCCAAATGCAGTTTAAAAGCTAGACTTTTAATTATCTTTCATAATGAGAATTTGGAGATAGATAATACTGAGTTTAGTATAGCAGCTGAAAATATCAACAGTGAATGAGGTGCTGGCATTCTGCTTTATTACTCTGGCTTTTTGTTCTTCACCTTGCATCATATGCAAGAATGAGAAAGCACAACTCTGAAAATATACCATATTGGAAGAAAACAGAAAAGTCAAAATATGGCTTTCTCTCATTTTTCCAGGAAGGCAATCTGTCCTGGAAGACATGTGTTTCTTATGACTCATTATAATCCCAAATGTAGATGAAGCATATCAAGACCAGCATTACTAAAACATACTTAACTAGAGCCTTTTAAACATTTTCATCACAAACTTCAGAAGAAAATATATTTCCATCATATATTTTATGAAGAAATGCATTACTTTAATCCAAGTGAAGTACTTGAGAGGTTACATTATTTTCTTCTATATTATACATATGTATAATCTGGACAATAATACGTATATCCTAACATACTTAATTTCATCAAATGCTGATTGTTACTTATCTGAACAAAATTGTGGTTGCTTTAAAAACGAAAGAGAAAGGTAACCACAAGTATCTATAATACAAGCTATTCTTTGAATGTATGTATTCTTTTTCTTTCTTTATTTTTTCATCTCTTGGCTTAGTAACCAAAATTATTTCACTATCTAAATGCACAGTTTTCTGTAAGTTGTTGTCCTTGATTATCACAAAATGGATTAATTTTCTTTCTCTCATGTATGATTTTTTTCTACACCACATTTTTCTTACCTTGATTATGTGCTACACAAAGCTTTGATGTAACTGTTACTCTAGAATCACTTTTATTTATTTATATATTTTTTGATGCTAGGTTGGGAGCTTCTCGTGGACAGCAGTGCTCCTTCTGTCAGTACCTTAACAGAATGTTTGACATATACATTTTGATAACTTCTAAATGATCAAATTAATACCTTTGGAATAAACCTTCAACATGAAATTTCTAAATCTTTCATAATTTTAGTGTATGTTTGAAGTGCATGCTCTAACATACAAGGAGAATTTTTTTCATTAGATCTAGATAAAAATTTCTCTAAGTGATGTACACCATGTTTTATATCAGAATATACTGAAAAGTTGATTGGTCATGGCGTTTCCCACAAAACATCTTCCAATGCATAACAACATAGCTTACTTAAAATTTGTGGAGGGCTGGGGATATAGTTCAGTTGGTAGAGTGCTTGCCTCGCATGAGCAAGGCCCTGGGTTCAATTCCCAGCACCCCCCCAAAAAAAAAAAACTAGTCAAAGATTTAATCTCACTCCAATCAGAATGACAATACAAGTAACAATAAATGTTGGTGAGAATGTGGGGAAAAGGGTACACTCAAAGGTGGTTGGAGGGACTGCAAATTAATGGAATCACTCTGGAAACCAGTATGGAGATTCTTCAGAAAACTTGGAATGAAACCACCATTTTGGGGCTGGGGATGTGGCTCAAGCGGTAGCGCGTTCGACTGGCATGCGTGCGGCCCGGGTTCGATCCTCAGCACCACATAAAAAACAAAGATGTTGTGTCCGCCGAGAACTAAAAAAAAATAAATATTAAAAAAAATTCTCTCTCTCTCTCTCTCTCCCCTCTCTCACTCTCTCTTTAAAAAAAAAAATGTGGACTCTCCCATGAAGCATTTTTCTTACCTTAATCATGGCTTGCATATATAATAAGTTGTTCACATTGTGAGGAATGGAGGCATAGAGATACCTAGAAATGTTCAAAATTCATGTGGTTGTTCTAGAGGATGCATTGTAATTCTATATTTAGAAATATTTTGATTTCAGTGTTTTGCAAATCCATTATATATTCAGGAGACCTGCCTTTAGTTTGTTTGTTCTACTCAAAATGTGATGTAGTTCTTGTTTTATACAAAAAAATATGATGATGATGATGAATAATAATAATAATAATAATAATAATAATAATAATAATAATTCTGGTATAACATTACTTTCTGGAGTTATGTATAATGGCTCATAATATAAGTTTAACCCAGATATACACAAATAAAAATAAATTCAAAGACTTTTTGTGTCTTGAGAATGACATATTTGACATAAATAAAACAGTTAATTAACTGGTGTTTTATGACATTAGAAGCTATGGAAACGAAGCAAACTTCACTCTTTAAAATGTCCAACATAATAATTTTATTGTTCAAATTAGTTAAATCAGAGTTAACTTTAAAAATTAAAATGATGGAATACATCCAATTACTTGAGCACTCTCGCAAGTTAAGAGAGATGCTGAGGAAAATAATTAATCTTCATTATGTGAAGAATTTGGTACAAGAAGCAGTGTTTAATGACAGTTATGTTTTATTCAGATAGAAATTGAGATAATGCACTTTATTTGATGACCTTCTTTTTCTGTGATATTTTTCTTTTCATAAAGGGAAAATGGATTGAAATTACCTTCATTATTTTTGAGGGTGAAAGCTTCATTGTTTGATCCATTAGACATAACTTTTATATATTTTTATATAATATAAAGAGTATATTTTAAATCTGAGTAGGAAGGTGTCACTGCCAAAGTATTTCCATGTATGAGCTTAAATAATAATACATAACAACAGGAAAAACACTATACTTTTAAATGAGGAAAGTACTCTATATTCTGTTTAAAATACTATGAAGATACATAATAAAACATTTGACATATTGAATCTCATGTTAACTTATTTTATTCTCATATTTCATCCTCTGTATCACAGTATGATCGCTATATTGGAGTAGTGGGAAATAATTCTGTTGCCTAATGATAATTGCTTTCAGAGTTTTTATTTCAAAAAATTATGGAGAAATTCGGGGTATGTGTACTACAATTGGCAAATTTATTTTTTATTAGGCTAAACCATTAAGAAAATTAAAAACAATGGAATAAAATCAAAATGAAGGAAAAGGAGGAGGAGAAAGAGGAATAACAGAAAGGAAAGGAAAGAACAAATAAGAGAATCCAAGAAAAAAATTGTCATCAGCATTTGGATTGCCAAAGTTTTCTCATTTAGGTCCTCCATTTCAGGGGAAAGCAAGATACTTTTGAAAATTCATGCTCATTTGGAACTTCTGTTAAGCAAGGACATCAAACATCATGCCTAATATAAAGTAAGTTTTAAAGGGACTTTATAGACCTTAGATAAATATTGCTATTTTTCACATATTTAACAAATGATGATCATAAGTAAAAGTTCCACTGTGAAATTTGCCAAAATAATGAGGAAATATATATATATATATATATATATATATATATATATATATATATATATATATATATTCACTTCATAAACAAAAGAAAGGTTCAAGTAGAATTTGGAGTTGTGTATTTTTGGGAAAAGGAAATAATAAATTGCGAATGCCTAGCAATTAAACAACCCTCCCCAAACAAGACTTGGTGACCAAAGAATTAGAAGACATTCTAAACCTATTAAAAGATGCTGGACAGTCACAGGAAGGAAATTAGTTGACTACAACTTTCTCAATGATAGAAACCTACTTCTAGAGAGGAATATTTTCTACAAAATAATAGTGATGCAGATGTAACTCTTCCTTTCTCCAGAATTACCAAAAGCAGAAAGTTATTTAAAGAGGATTTATGAAACTGTCCTCTTCCCACTTTAAGCCTATAAATAACAATGCTGCACCAAGCCACTATAATTTGATATAAGGACAGTCCAATTCCATTCCTTTGTCCTGTTTTGATGCTATATAAAAAACTTTCTGATTACATCTTAATTTTCAGCATTCTTCTAAAAGGAGGAAATGCAGTGATCACATGCAGCTACTTTTTAATTATTCAACTAGTTTTAATTCTTTAGAAAAAAAAGTGAATTAATTTCATTTTTAGCTGATTCTTGAAAATGATGTTCCTTGTTTGCAAAAATTGTTTTTGGAAAAATAAATAACATTTAGAACACATTTGTATGATAAATAGTTGTTTTATTACAGGCAATCTCACAACAATTGAGATAGGAATTAGTAGCAATATTTTTTGATTGAGAAATTTAAGCTCACAAGCATTAAAGTACTATATATATGTACTATAAAACAGAACACAGGTGGAAGAACCATAAACTAAACCCAACTTCTGATTTCAAGGTCTTGTTTCATATAATACATGCCACTTTCTCATATTTGTGATATTGCTTACCGGTATCTTATAATATTTAAAGTGAACAATATGCTACTTAACAGTTAACCATTTTGCTAATTTTCATGTTTAGCAATTTTTAATTAAATAAATTAAGAGTTTTCCCAATGGAAAGAAGAATATAATAGACTTTACATTTTCAAAGGGTCTCATGAAAACTTAATGTCAAACAGTGAAAACTTAATGTCAATTTGTTTTTGAGTGATTTGTTGAGATTTTAGGAAAGTGGAAATCAATATTAGGTAATATAATTAAACACAACCCAATTCTTTTTTGTTGTTGTTGTTTTTAATCTTGTAGTGCAAAATAATTGCTTTGCCTATCTTTTCATTTAAAAACTAGTTATTTTAGTAACATTAAATATAATTTACAGAGTGAAAAAAAGTTACAGATGGAAATTTACAATGAACGCCATTTATCACTTCAGGGTAATTAAAAATGTGCAGCTTATTCTCATTAGCCTTTTCCTCAAACTTAGTTTCTATTGATTTTTGTCTGAGGTAATTGAAGAAATTATTACTAATTTTATGTACTCTTGAATACTGTTCTTAAACCAAAGCCTAATTGCTAAATTTTAGCTTTTGTATTAATCAGATTCACCTGTGCTTGCCATTAGTTCTCCCTGTTGCAATTAAGTTCTGCTCAATATTATCAATTTATCTTAAAGACTCAGGGAAAGTTCTTGACTAATATTTCAGTTCTCCAACTGATACATGAAGATAGAGCTTTTATTTAAATACTATCTTGAGAAAACTGACAACAATCTAATATTTTGCAAATGTGATAGAAACTCATCAGTACTATCCATGATGACTTTAAAGTATTGTGAAACACTAGGGACTGGAGGTAGTTGGACAGATACCTTTAGTTATTTATTTCCATGTGGTACTGAGGATCGAACCCAGGGCCTTGAACATGCTAGGCGAGTGCTCTATAGCTGAGCCACAACCCCAGCCCTGGAGGTGTTTTTTTTTTGTTGTTGTTTTGTTTTGTTTTGTTTTGTTTTGTTTTTGATGGCAGAATGTGTATTTAGCAATATGCAAGACCTTGAGTTTACCCCTGCCCATGTACACATATCCACATATGCACATTTGAGTTTCAAGGGTATTTAAATATCCTTGAGTGCAATTACACATCTATTATTTTAGTTCCCTTATCACAGTGTCTAGACTTACCTTCCATCAATGGTTAAATACAATGGGTTCAGGAGCTTCGTATAGACACTCTGTGGGAAAAATCTCATGAGTGAAATTTCACTACCCTCTATATTATTCTTGGTTACATTGTTGTTGTTTATTTTTGAGACAAGGTCTCCTATGTACCTAGGCTGTTCTCAAAGAACTGGGCTCAAGCAATCCTTCTGCCTCAGCCTTCTAGGTAGTTGGCTACAGACCTGTATAGCACCCAGCTCAACTGTTTTACTTAGGATGCCAGAGGGAATGGATAACACAGAACGAGTTTTACTATGAAATTTACAACAGAGGTACTGGTGGAGAAAAGAATCTTATACCAAGATTTAGAAAATGAGGAGATAAAGAGTTTCATTATCTTCCTCAAGACATATTTGTTTATACTAATCATGGAGCATGTTTTTTGTTTATACATTTCAGAAGAAAAATTATGTGTGGAATGTAGTCTAGGTTGTCCAGAAAAGGGTTGCAAAATTTAGGGGTAAAGATTAAAGAAGTATTGTCTTGGTGTGCTAAGGTACAGAACTGACAGGGATTTGAATATACTGGTCCTAGGCAATATAATTGATATTCCTGGCTGCCATGCCATATGATTTATCCATACAAAAATTCTAAGGGCAGAAGAAAAATAAAGAAGGTAGGAAATTCAGCTATTTATTATTATTTTTAAAGCACAACCAGTACTGGATAGTGACTTACAGAGTTATAGCATTTATCACACCTATTAGAGTTACTGATCACTTAATTTTCTCCACTAGACTATAAGCCCTGGGAAAGTTAAATTTTTGCTTTGTTCCATTACTATATCCATTCCTTGACATAAGGACATTAAATAGGATAGAACCCACACTCAATATCTTCAATACTCATGAGTCATTGTTCATGTAAGTTGAATATTAGAATCTGTCAATTATTTACCTAATTTGAAAAATGAAAGATTTTCAAATATATAAACATATGTTCACATCTATTTTCAACTATTTAAAATAATTTGGCCTATATTCCTCTGAGAAGCAATATAAGAGCAATACAATATTAAAAACAATACCAAATTTTTATTAGCTTTTTCATTTACATACTTTTAATACTCTTCAGAGGGAAAAACATTTTGAAATCACAATTTCTTACCCCAAAACTGCATTCTGCCAAGAAAAGAGAAAAGAACCTTTTTCAATTACATATACAAATGAAAAGAGACTTTATTACCACACAGCAAGATAGCAATAATGATTCGTACACTACTTAATTTTGACATTTTTCTCACTATGAAATCCTTTATAAATACTAGTTAGGGATATGTTTAAACCCAACTAAATGTCATATGCCCATGTTGTAGCTGACACACTGATTACTAGAATTTCAGGGGACTTAGCTTGAGTGATAACACGTGGAAAGTTGAGTGCCTTTTCTTTTGCGCTTTGCATGTTAATGTTCAGCTGAAGATAGGAAATAAGGCACCTGTCCTTTGCTGCAACTCTTAGTGAATTTTCTTCTTAAATGAAGCTATAGTAGTGTACAAAAAAATGTTTCAGACTTTCACTCAGTTACTATATCCAATTTAAAAAATTAGTTTTCTTTCCAGAAAATGTTCAGAGAATATAGATTTCAAAGCATTTAGAATTTTAAAGTTATAAAACACTAGTACATTTTCTTAGCATTAAGTGAAAAAAAATTTAACTTGGAACAACTAGCAAATTACATTCATTTTTGGAAGTAACATTTCTAGGGTCACCTTGAACACCTAATATTTAATCTGATAATGTCCTTCTTGGTAAATTAAAGAATTACCAACCAGAGGATAATAAGTGCTGGGAATTTAGATGATTTTATTCTAAATTTGTTATAAAATATTTTAAAATCAAGTTTTTACTTAGGAAATATAACCCTAATACAATTTTAAACCATCTATAGATGAGTTGTGAACAATGCTTTATATCATTTTTTTATTTAATCATAAGTACATTAAAATCAACTTGTGATTTCTTCTCACCTATTTATTTTTGGGTGGAGGTTACTGGAGATTGAACTCAGGGGCCCTCAACCACTGAGCCACACCTCCAGCACTATTTTGTAGTTTATTTAAACACAGGTCTCACTTAGATGCTTAGCCCCTCGCCTGTTGCTGAGGCTGGCTTTGAACTCATGATCCTTCTGCCTCAGCCTCCCAAATCACTAGGATTACAGATGTGCACCACCACACCCAACTCTTCTCACCTATTTGTAATGCAATTTTTGCTAATAAACTAATCTTGGCTTTGTTGTCTTTAGTCATATACAGTAGACATGATTATCAATGAACTCATAAAACGTTGAAAGTGCAGTTGAAATAGGAACTAGAGACCACCAAATGAGAAAAATAAAATATCAAAATGGTGCAATTTGCCCAATGTCATATGAATGAGTATATATCCTTTGTGTTTTTCTGTACATTATTATATATCAAGCATGATTTTGGAGAGTGCTCTCTTATGTAATTCAATAGCAAATAAATGGTAAATTGAGTTATTCAGGGTTCCTGCTGCTTCTTTCTTTCTGGTGATCCTGTGGCCTTCACAGAAATTCATTGTATAATCTCAGCCCATGTGATACTGTAGTACTTCTTGATTCTTCTGTATCACTTAATTTGACAAAACCTCCCTTAAACTCCTTTTTTCTGTTTCAATAAATTTTTGAGTATATGAGAGACTACTTTCCACATATTTATGAGTCCTTTGATTCCTAAGTATTTGAGAAGGACATTTGGTAACTGGTCATGATGAAGTTCTTCCATGAAAGCTGAAAAAAACAAAACATAGCTTTCTAGAGGAAAGATCCAACCTCAGTGCTGTTAGATACTCTCAATCACAACTTCACACTTTCAGCATGTGTATATTAAGATTTCTACAAAAAATGGCTTCCTCATTAATAACTTAAATGCTCCATTTAAATGCATTATTTATGACTGTGGTTTTTGGCATTTTCTTACCATACATTAATAAGATGCTCTAGTTATGTACTATCATTCTGAATATTCTTTGTGAGACGCATCAAAATGGCTATATCATAGGTATAATTCACGCCATTCTTCACAACCTTTAGTGAGAGATCTGTAGTTTTCTTGCAAGTTTATCTCTCTATCACATTCTCAAATTCTATTCCATGTAAACTGGATTAGATTTGCCAGCTCTGAAATTTAATTTTATGTGGAATAATGCAGTACATAGTGGTTACAATCTCACTGTCTTCCTTTCTTAAACATGCTTTTGATATAAGTCCCTGTTTTTGTGTGTATCACATTGCTTAGGGTTTGCTTTTGATGGTTAATTAGTATTGTATTTGTCTATTACTTAAATACAGCATTCTCCTGTGGATGGAAATTTCTGTTGTTTCTTATTTGAGGATGTAATTAATAAGGCTCATATAAAAATTCCTAAACAAATTATGTATTTTTTCATTAATTTTTCTAACCTAGCAATGAAATCACTCACTATTAGAGAATGTACATGTTTATGTTTATGAGAAACTGCCAAAAGGATTGCAGCATTTTCTACTCCCACCAGCAATATATGATTGTTCTAGTTGCTTCATGTCACCTACAATGAATAATCTGTATTTATGATGGGTTCATGAAATAGTCATAAAAAAAGATCTCACAAACATACATACACACAATCTCATGAAATAAGTTAACACAAATCTGAAGATTATTTTTGTGATAATAATTGACAAAAATGACAATAAAAAAAGACTGAAGAAAACTTCAATTTTTAGACAATTCTTGATAGTGTTTTATGTAACCACTGCATGAAAAGCTGTCAGTTGAGATTATAAACTCTTTCATCCAATGATAATGTTAACCAAAAAGCTGGTGAACGCAACTTAAAACTGTAATCAGAAGATAATTGATAATACTTATTTATTCATTCTTTCAATTGTTTTTTTCAGTGACACTATTATTATTATAAATAAATATTGAAAATCACTGAACAGCTATTAATTTTAATAAACATGAGAAGAAATTGAAAACAAAGCATAATCAGAAGATAATATTGTGAGGAAACTAAAGTCACCATAATATAAACAGAATATTTGTAGAAAAGAAATAGAAAAAAACAAAGCTAAATTTTTTAAAAGTTCCAAATATATGAATCCTTATCATGCATAATTGGGAATATTTGCATACATTTCTAATGGGAATGTGAATTTGTTCAGGAATTTTATAAATAATGTCTAACTCCTTCCAAAAGTTTTAAAATACCTAAGTCTGATGACTTCTTAATGTAATTTTAAGGAATATATTCATATAAATAAGGCACTCAGTATTATATATACAATGACATTTATTGCAGCACTATATGTACAGGCAGATAAAAATATAATCATATTGACAATTATTTAATTAGTAATGGTATGTCTAGCATAGGGATTATTATGTATGGATAAATAGAATAAGCTAGGGTTGTATATAACTTACTTCTGAAAATCTATTATATAAAGTTAGGTTTAAATATATAGTTGTAATAAAAACTTATTTGGTGTCAAAATCTGTCCTGAAATGGTGAAATTAGATGTGTGTGTGTGTGTGTGTGTGTGTGTGTGTGTGGTGTGTGTAGTTGCAGATAATGTATATATTGTGATCCAATACTCTGAAAAAAGTAACTATTTACATATATGTTTTTTTTACATTTTTGTATTTTCACAAATTTTGGAAAAAGTCTTAATTCAGAACAATGATGTTCAAGGAAGATGGAGGCATTGGGAACATTGGGGAGATTATTAGCATTTTAAGTAAAATCTTGCAATGCTTAATGTGTTAAAATGAATTGCAATTAGTGTTGAAAAATGTAAGTCAAAGTCAAACAGGCATGTGACCTATTATAATTGGAAGAATAAACAACCTCAAAGTTCCTATCAGGAAAAATTTGAAGTATTAACGAATGATGTGAAAAATGAAGAACAAATAATTTAGTTTGCTTCTGTCTGAAGAGACCAATCATATGCTGAGCAATGTTCCTTCACTGGGGCCTTCCCTCATGATGTGGTGCCCCACCTTGGGCCAAGAGCAATGGAGTGGGCCATCTATGAACTGAGACTTCTTAAAGCATGAACTCCAAATAAGCTTTTCATCCTCCAAGTTGTCCTTGGCTATTTTTATTACAGCAGTTCAAAAAATGACTAAAGCAATGAGGTATAGAGAATACTCAATTTACATTGTATATATGTATATGTATACATATACAGATATACAACCTCATACTAATTGAAAATTTTATAATGATATGTGTTAGTATTAAGTACAACCTAAAGCAAAAAGCATATATAAAGTACATACACAGAATTATTTCTCAGCTCTACAGAAGTTGCAAAAGTGTCTGATAATCTAATAATAAAATTCTGACTATATTCAAGTAATACAGAGTGAAAATGACTTCAAATACTCATTCTATTCCAATAATATGCTATTTTACTAATATTAAACTTATGGGTAACTGCATCACTCATGAATCACTGAAAATATATTCTACAAAATTCTTCCCTTACAAAATTTCCAGAATTCTATGATGTACATCAATTCTGAAATTACTCAACTTCAGCGATGAGTTACAAATATTTTTTTCTAATTTCAATGGCTTATTTCTCTAATAGAAGGTCTCTTTGACTTATGTCTGTATCTCACTTTAAAAATACTGTAGGTATCACAATACTGGAATTCAAAATATACTACAGAGCTAAAATAAATAAACAGCAGGTTGCTGGCACTAAAGCAGACATGAAGACCCCATTCTTACTGTGATCTGATACTTGACAAAGGTGCCAAAAATACAAATCGGGAAAAATACAGCCTTTTAAACAAATGATGCTGGAAAAAACAGGAAATCTATATGTAGAAGAGTAAAATCTGACTTCTCTCTCTCACCCAGCACAGAAGTCAAAAGTGAAATAAAGAAGTATCAAGGGAATTAGGAGTCTGTTGGCAACATAAACAGTTCAGAAACAATAGAGTCTTGATGGAGAATGTGAGTAAATGAGAAAGAAGTGAGAAAATTCTGACTGGATATAATTTGAAGGTAGAGATGACATAATTTATTGACATATTAAGAAAAAAAAGAGAACAGACAGGATAACATCATGACTTTAGATGTAAATGACTAGAAGAATAGAATCGCCTTTTATTGAGATGAGAAGACAATGTAACACACTGGGGCTTGGTGGGGGGTTTGACTTTTGGGGATTTGATCCTCAAGGTTGGCTGTTTTTATACATTAAGTTACCCAAATAGAAATGTCAAATAAATAGTCTGATAGGTTAGATTAGGGTTCAGAGGTAAATCAAGATGATGGTGATAGGGAATAGAAAAATGTGACTGATGGTAACATGAGGTTATGGGAATTGTTGTATAAAATAGGCCCACTGTATACCTCCATACAATTTCTAATTTAAAAAGCATGCCTGTACTGGGTGAGAGATCGGGTTTAAATTTCACTCTGCTACATAGAGATTTCCAGTTTTTCCCAGAACCATTTGTTGAAGAGGCTATCTTTTCTTCAATATGTTTATGGTGTCTTTTTCTAATATGAGATATTTATGTTGGTTTGTCCCTGTGTCTTTGATTCTGTACCATTGGTCTTCATGTCTGTTTTGTTACCAATATCATGCCATTTTTTGTTACTCTGGAAAAGAAAATGGAGCTCTTAGTGTAATTTAAGTTCTGAAATTGTGATGCCTCCAGCTTCACATTTGTCACTAAGAATTGCTTTGTCTATTCTGGCCTATCCAAGAACACGGGAGATCTTTCCATCTTCTAAGGTCTTCTTCAATTTCTTTCTTTTAGTGTTCTGTAATGTTCAGTGTAGAGGTCTTTTACCACTTTTGTTAGATTGATTCTCATGCATTTTCTTTTTATGAGGCCATTTGGAATGTGATAGTTTTCCTAACCCCTATCTCTTACCCTGCACAAAACTCAACTCAAAGTGGACCAAAGACCCTGGCATTAGACCAGAAACTCTACACTTACTAGAAGAAAATCTACGTCCAACATTCTGTCCTGTAAGTTTAGGAAGGAACTTCCTCAATAAGATTCCTAAAGTGAAAGAATTAAAATCAAGTATCAATAAATGGAGTTGTATCTAAATAAAAAGCTTTTTCACAGTAAAGGAAACAATGAAACACATGAACAGACAGCCTATGGAATGGAAGAAAATTTTTGCCATGTGCACCTCAAATAGAGCATTAATCTCCAGGATATAGAAAGATCTCAAATAAACATTACCAAAAAAACAAATAATTCAATCAATAAATTAGCTAAGGAACTGAACAGGTACCTAGAGAAGAAGGAATATGATTGGTCACTTAATATGTCAAAAAATGTTCAACATCTTTAGCCACTAGAAAAATGAAAATTAAACCAGACTTAGATTCCATCACACTCCAGTCTGAATGGCAACTATCAAGAATCAAGTAACAATAAATCATGGTGAAGAGGTGGGGAAAAAGGTATACTCATACACTGCTGGTGGGACTACAAACTGATATAACCACTCTGAAAAGTAATAATGAGATTCCTCAGAAAACTTGGGATAGAATCACCATTTAATCCAGTTATCCCACTCCTTGGTATAAACCCAAAGGACTTAAAGTTAGCATACTACAGTGACGTCACCACATCAGTTTATAGCATCACAATTCACAGTAGTTAAGGTATGGGACCAAATTAGGTGCCCTTCAATAGATGAATGGATTAAGAAAATGTGGTATATATGCAATGAAATATTACTCATCTATAAAAAGAATGTCTTTTTGACTTTTCCATTGAATAGTTGGATTGGGAGACTATTATGCCAAGTGAAATAAGCCAATCTCAAAAAAAAAAGGTTGAGTATTCTCCCTGATATGTTAATGCTAACATAAAACAAGGGGGTGGGTAGAGAGAATAGTAGATTAGACAAAGGGGAATGAAGGGAGGGGAGGAGGATATGAATAGGAAAGTCAGTGGAATTAATCTAAGTTAACTTTCCTATGTACATACATGAATACAGGACAGTGAATCTCCACATCAGGTACAACCACAAGACTGGGATTCTAATTAGATAAGATGTACTCCATGTTTGTATAAGTATTTTTAAATATACTCTATTGTCATGTATAACTAATAAGAACAACAACAACAATAAGGCATGCCTGTAGTCCCATGGACTCAGAAGGCTGAAGCAAGAGGTTTGCAAGTTCAAAGCCAGCCTCAGCAGAAGGATCTCAAATTTGAGACCAGTCTTAGGAAGTTAGTGATGCCCAAAGCAACTTAGTGAGATACTGTCTCAAACTAAAAAAATTTTAAAAAAAAAGCCAGCTTCACAACTTAGCGAGGGCCTAAATAGCTTAGCAATACCCTATCTCAAAATAACAAAATAAATAAATAAATTAAAGAGTGCTGGGGATATGTGCAGTGGTTAAGGGCTCCTGGTTTTAATCTCTGGCAAAAAAAAAAGCAAATTACCTGCAGGCTTAAATTAACAAAATATATTACATTCCTCAGCAAAACAATCTTTTATCTGCTGAGGAAATAGAGGCCTAAGATGCCAATAAGAAGAACATAAATTACCCTGAAGGGGAGGATATCTGCTGTGACCCTTACACAGAACAGATGCCAGAACCCAAGAATTATCCATCTCTCCTATAAGGACAGCTCCCTACAAACAGGTCCCAACTGGAACTGTTGATCATAGGCCAAAATGACATTGAGTTGCCATCACAACGGAGACCTGAAAGTCTGATGTCATTTGTGCTGTTGGTCAAAATTTAAGAGGTATATCTGGGTGTGAATTTCTAGAAACTTCCCCAGGACCCCCAATAAAACGTGGGGTTAGGAAGAATATGCCATACCTCTTTTCTCTGGGAGGACCCACACTTTCTCTTTAAGAGTGTTCCATTTTCCCCTTTCTGACCCTTCAACAAACTCATGCCTGTTACTCTGAGTGACACGTCTGAAATCTGGCATGATTGCTAGAATCAGGGTGAAGGAAGGCCTTTGCAGATGCCTCATCTTCACAGTAAGCCTTATGTCCTTTAACAGTGGTACCAAATTAGGAGCTATGAACAGTTAGACACAGACATTTAAAATGTATGACACCGATTAAGATCAACAAGGAAGTGGACATAGACAGCAAAAGGAAGGAAAGATAAAAACCAAATCCCTGGGAGATTCCAATGATTAAACAAGATGGAAAGCATTTAAGATAAGAAAGAGACTGACAGGGGCACATATTAGGGTATAAGAAAAGTCTGATAGTGTCTGTCAGACAAGTGAAAAAAAATTGTTAAAGTGGTTCACAAAAGAGTGGTCAATTATGTCTAAACTGTGTATAGATCAAGAAAAATGAAGAATAATTTGAAGAATAGGTTTATAAATATGGAGACTGGATAATTTAAAACCCTCTTGTGATTAGGAAGATTATAATTTGGAAAAACCCTGAACAGTGGATTAGTCATCAAGTATTAATTAATAAAAACTACTTAATTTATTATAATAATAAATACTTAATATAAGTATTTCAATGAGAGGCAATAATTTATTAAATCTCCATTTAAAAATCAGAGGGTTAATATTAGAAAGGGAATAGTGCAATTAATAAAGATGTTTTCTACAATGTCCTAAGCAATCTCTGGAAGCCTTCTCTGAATAAAATCTTCATAAATATTTTATGTAGAGTGTTTATAGTTCTTCCAAGGATGAATAGAGTCAAGAATGACCTCAAACCTTTTATACTAGAGTTGAAAGAACAATTTTATTTCCTTCTCAGAAAAATCATAGACATGGCAAGTATATTAAACTAATGTTCAGAAGCAAGAAATTTTCAATCTTATCAGAAATGAGTTGAGACAGATTTTTTTAAAGCATCAATAATGTAATTTCTGTCAGCTAGACTGTATTGTATTGAGTATAGCAGAAAAATAGAACAATAAATTTGAGCATATACACCATAATAATAATGCCTGAAGTCATGATACTGAATATTATTAGTCATGTGTAAAATATGGATACTAAAACAAATGATGCCAATAATTGAGACCTAGGACAGGATTTAAGGGGTATCATTACTGATAGAGTAATGGAAAGAATTCACAAAATCATATTTCCAACAAAGGCAAAGTGTTAAAAAATTATTCACTTTATTTTTAAAATAAGCAGCACAATAATGTTTAGATCCTATTGTTGGCAGTAATAGATACTTGGGAATAAGAAGCCAAATGTCATTTTTAATCCTATGCTCCTTAAAATCAAATTTATGCTTATAAAAATTTACCTATCAAAAGCAAATTCCTGAAAAATATTGGCCAAGCTACAGCAGCATCATAGAGGGAACAAAATATGTAAAGCAACTTGTTCATAAATATGACTTAATTTGCAAATATCATATAGATGTGCAAATATTATATATGTGCAAATTATATATATGCACAAATTATATATATGTGCAAATTATATATATATGTGCAAATTATATATATATATGCGCAAATTATATATATGTGCAAATCATATATATATATATATATATATATATATATATATATATATATATATACACATATATCATATATATATATACACATACACAAACCAGGAAATAAAGTCTTTCAGAGAATTTCAAAATACTAAATATTTCATGTCAGTGGATTTGGTGAATTTGTTCCATAAAAACAGATTTTCTTCTTAATTCTGTTATAGTTTCTTTAGAAATCAACTTTTATATCAGGATTTCTACACACCATCCATGACCCTTCAAGGTAATATGATTTTTTTAATGTAGAAGAGATAAATTAATCACCAGTCTCCACCCTCCCCTGAAAAGAAAGTACAAAACAATAAAATCTCAAATTAGAGATGAGCAAACTGGAAATGCTTGCCTCATGCTATAACAAAACATGAGGAAACATAAAACAAGACATTTTAAGAAACAGATTAGAGATATAAAGCCCTCATAAGTATGTCAGTGATATTGGTTTAATTACATCATTCGACTCTTACCTTCCATGTGGAAATACACTTTTTGGAAATATCCAGAGGCTTAGATTTTGGGTCTCACAGGACTTGGGAAGGCTCTCCTTGACACTGCTATAGCTTGCCTACAAAAATACATGAGGGAAGGAAGAAGAGGGAAACAAGAGAGAGGTTTGTGTTTTGTCTCCCAGTGTTATGATTTCTTTTTCTGTCTTCTGGGTCAGAACTAGAGCATTCTTCCTTGAGGTTCTGTTCATGTTTATTAAGCCCACTTCTGGAGTTGACACAGCATTGAATACATTCAAGCAAATAAGAGGAAAAAATGGAGTAGGGCAAGGGTGAGGGAAATTCATTTTTAGTGGTGGTGTTTATTTATTTATTGAGTGCATAGAATATTTTTCTAGAAAATTAGCAGGAAAAAGTTCACAAAATATTGCTCCTGTCATGTTGATAATGAAACCGTACATGATAATTGATAGTAAGTAAAAAGTCTAAGATTTTTTGTATATTCTAAAAATTACAGTGTTCTGGAACATCACATTAAGGTTAAATATTATATTAAATAATGCATAAGTATATATGGGTGTTTGTCTAAAGGGCTAATTTGTCCCATCATTCATGTTACTATGCAAGATTTCCTGCTTGGGTCTGAGACAATTAGAGACACCATAGGGACAAAGGGCAATGCACTCCTGGGCCCTAACTCATTGCCTACCAGCCACTGAAAGTACTTTATTTTTCTATGTTTTCTCACATTAACTCATAGCTTATTAGAATTAAAAACTTGGTATGTTCCTTCCTATCCCCCTTAAAACAACCTTATTATCTTCAGGGACCAGGTGCATCATTAGGGCCAGGATGCTCTTGCCATGAATCTCAGAGGACAAACAACATAAAGGATCAAAACAGTTGAGGAGCCATCCAAAGGGCACATTCCCAGGTCCCTTAAATTGTAATTTGCAGTAATTTGTGTGCTCTTCTATTTCTCACCTGTGTATTCTCTTAAAAGCTACAGCAACTCATCCTTATCACAAGACAGAGATGTTTACAGAGAATGCCATGGTCTCAATATGAAAAATAAGCAGTAGGCTCCAGGATGACTGACTGATCACGTCTTCCTCAGAGTTAAAGTGTCCTCATAGGAACAGAAAAGCACACCTTTGAAATGTACCTAAGGACAAATAATATTCCAAACCTTAGTCCTATAGCTTGAATAAACGAACTCTTTCCCTTGATTCAGGGAAGTGAGGCTGACACTCTGGTCAGTGCTGCTTTTCCTTCTTTTGGGAGAAGCTCTAATAAAACCTTTCCTGCATATTCTCTCCCTTGACTTGTTTTCTTTTCTACTATCACCAAGTTCAAGCTCTCATGTCTGGCATCACATCCAGCACAGTTTTGACAACAGGAATTGTCATCTAAGCATCACAGACAGGTGGCTAACAAATGCCAAAATTGTCCCCAATAGCACACACATCAAACAACCCTCCTTTGGATTGTCCGAAAATCACAATTTGTCTACTGAAGTGGCCCAGAGAGGGAGTAATCAGTCGCAGGTCTCAGAATGGTATGTGGATTAACTTGTTAGGACAGACATAGCTATTTGGCTGAAGAATTTGGTCCTTCAAGATCCCTGAAGTGTGAGATAGTAACTCTTTATGTGCTGACTCCTATGCAATTGTAGATTCTGGGGGAGTGGTCAGGTTGTGACCATAGCAACGTAAATATTTTAAGATACTGGGTGGGCAATCTAGTATGCATTGATTAAATGCATCAATCCAGGGTATAAGGAAGCAAATGATGGTAAAAGGAAACAAAAACAAGGAAGCATCTTTAATCTTTAATATAGGAACAATAACAATATCTAAGTGAACAAAGCTTTTTAGCTGTTTGTAGGAAATACTTTTTAAAATGTAGTATAAAAGAGCATATATATATATATATATATATACACACACACACACACACACATATATATGTAACTATATATGTAGTTCATTATATATTAATGGCTATATAGAGAGAGAGTTGAACTTATTAAAATTATTGCAATTTTTAAAGAGTGCTGAACATTTCCTTTATTCCATTAATGTATTAATTGAAGACTCTTATAAAATCATAATTGAGACACTTAAGAGTTCAGAGAAGTCTTCTAGAAATTGACCACAATATGAACCTCCAATAATTATTGTTGCTATCATTTTGAATACCGTGATTGCCACTATTAGGATTAGAGGAGAGACAGAGAGGTATGAAAACAATGTACAGGCTGGAGGATGAATAAGAAATGGAGCTAACAATACAGATGAGACACCATCACAGGCAGGAGAACCAGAAAAGTATGTTAGACATTTGACTAAAACAAGACTATACACACTGATTAACTGGGAGCTAGCTTATTCATCCTATTCAGCCTATACATTCTTATTCATCCTCCAGCTTATACATTCTCATTCATCCTCCAGCCTATACATTGATATTGTATATCAATATATTATATATATGTACATCAATATATTGTATATATATAGAGAGAGATTGATAATGATATGCTAATATCATGCCCCATCTCAGATACAATGCATGCAAATATTCCTATATAAAATGAAATTACTTTAAAATATAAATTATTATTGGAGGTTTTACAAATGGTTAACAGTAAAACTTGAATAATGCTATGAAATCAATTATATTTTTCACACAATAATGCCAATTTGTATTCTTCATGTATATAATGCATTTGGGGGTATCAGACCTCAAACTTTGTCTGTAAAAACATTCCCCAGATAGACTCAAAACCAAAATTGGCATGATTACATAATGCCTAAATTTCAGGGTGAAATTAAATACGAATCAATTTAAGATAAGAACTATGAAAATTCTTGTAATAGCTTTATATTATTAAATTATTTCAAATCATTTATATGAATAGTTATGAGAATATTTTAAGTATAACTTACTTTACCTGTTACTTTGATCTCAAAGAGATTAAGTCCTTATGACTTTTTACTTCCTTAATACATACTTTTTTTAAAGACCAAATAATCCTATATAAAATGGAATTACATTAAAATATAAATTATTATTGAAGTTTTTACAAAATGTTTAACAGTAAAACTTGAATAAAGCTATTAAATCAATTATATCTGTCACACTATAATGAAAATTTATATGCGTCATTACATTATTATTGTATTTGTGAAAGACACTTCAATGAAATACAAAAATTTCAGTTTGTATTTCTGCATTATAGTCACTTGAAATTCTTAAAATAATTGTATATTATGATTCTAGACCTTGACACCAGATAAAATTAATTTTGTTTGGCTTCCTGTGTCATCATAATGTCTCTTTTCATACTAATGCAGAAAATGATAAAATATTAGTATAACAGGATGACATAAAGATAGCCTTTTTCATTACGTTTACTAAAGTTCAAACTAAGGGGGAGAGAAAATGGTGGTACCTGTATCCCCAGGGACTGAGGATGCTGAGGCAGGAGGATCACAAAAACCAAGGAATTTGAGTCCTACCTGGGCAACACAGAGAGACCCCCCATCTCAAAAAATAATAATAATACAATACAAAACAAAAAGAATGACACACAGAGAATGGCAAAGTTGTTGATGTTTTGTTTTAAAAGAAATTCAGATATAGGTAAATAAAAACATTGATAAAATGATCTGAAGGGAAGCCTTAAAAATAAAGGCAGTTGTTTTTAATAAGAATTTTAGTAAATACAGGAGAAAGAATAGACTAAGCAACATGCTGAGAAACTGAAACATGAATGAAATGGAGCAAGTTTACTGAAAAAATCCTCCACAGCAGGAAGCAGATGAGCAATCAAGATGCACTCAAAGCCATTTTATTTATTCATGTATGTATCACTCATTTATTCACTTCAATTCAGCCATGGAAACTTTCCAATAAATAACTACTATCTATAGACCCCTTTTGAAATAGGAAGGAAAATTTTAGTTTCTAACACGAGACAAAAAATGCAGAAAAATGAACAAGGATAAATTAAGATGATCCACAAATAGAACTCAGTCCAGAAAGTCAGGAAATCAAAGTCAAGAGAATGTAAGACCCATGGCAAAATCCCCTTTGAGACACTGGCTGTGACAAAGTCTATAAAGTGACATTTTAAGCCCTTAGGCTGGAGATGGGAGAGTAGCTGAGAAATAGGTATTGTTACAAGTAGGAAACATGAGGGATCTTTGTGGTAAAGGAATTGCATATATATATATATATGAAATAAAATGTGGTATATCATTTTAAAATGAACTTATCTTATGAACAGAGTATAAAGTTCTATGGAGCTTTAACATATAAGAAATAGTCAAGTTATCAATTTGTGATAACACACAGTATTATATATATATATATATATGTGTGTGTGTGTGTGTGTGTGTGTGTGTGTGTGTTAAGGGAATTATATATATATATATATATATATATATATATATATATATATATAAGGTCAGAAGATTCCATCAATGTAAAAATCCTCATTGTACTGTAGATTTACAAACTACTAAGATTTGGGGAAATTTGGTGAAGGCACACAAGATCTATTCATAACATCACAATTACATGATTTCTGCAACTATCTCAAAAACAAAATATTTGAGAAAAAACAAATATAAGTTTTTGAATAAAATTCTAAATTGAAATAAAAACCCTGATATTATGTGTTCAAAAATATTTAAATGAGCAAAGTAAACATAGCAGGTAAGAGATTTACGGAAACTGGAATTTATATAAAACAGAAATATCCAACATAAAACACAAAGTCAACAAAGCTGAAAAATAACTAAAATGTTAGTCAGTGATCTATATGTTTACCTCAGGAAGTAAAAAAAAATCATGTAACAAGTCAATGAAAATAGAATTAATGGCATCATAAGAATAGAAAGACAGGGATGGGGATGTGGCTCAAGCGGTAACATTCTCGCCTGGCATGCGCAGGACACTGGGTTCCATCCTCAGCACTGCCGCAGTCTGGCTGGGCACAAATCACGAGCCACTGAAGCAGGAACAAACTTTATTTTTGAACTGCAAGAAAAAACCTCACACATGTTCCTGGGGAATTCTCCCGAATGCCACGTGGCTCGTCCAGGAACCCCCAGCTGGAAATATCTCTCCCGGAAATCCCTCCTCCTGCACTTCCCCAACCAATGGGAACTCTTGGGGAATCCCCGGAAATCCCTACGAGAACTCCAAAGTAGTGTGAGAACTCAAAAGAGGCGGATAGTAATGCCTCGCCTGTCAATCAATACTGTTGGCAAAATGCCAGGGGCCATACAGACTCGGCCGTGGCTCTCAGCATCTCCCCCCTTCTGTTTAATTAAACAACAAACAATGTGGCTTAGGGACCGTGCCTGTTAGGTAGTCCAATTCAACATATGGTCCTTACCCGTCATCTGATGAACTGACCTCTAGGCGTCAGCCTCCTGTCTTAGGTTGGCAACACTGCAATTGGATCATACCTGTCACTGACTACCAGTCCAGCATACAGCCATACTTGTGGATAGGCCTTTGCACCAGTGGGGGGGGTGAGATTCTTTGCCTCACCTCTGTTGGCCCCCAAATTTTGCCTTGGTGCCAGTTGGGGGGTGAGGTTCTTTGCCTCACATCTGTTGGCCCCCAAATTTTAGACCATCACTAGTAGAAGGGAGGAGGATGCAAAATGCCATGACACTAAGCCAATTGAGGGCTCCATTGAAAAATTGTACCACCGGTGACACCATCAGCAAAAATACTCCAGCACTACCACAATTCGTTGCACCAACAGATACTTCACAATGCATACAAGTGATACATAGTCCAGGCAAGTTCTGCAAGTAGTTCCAAGCAGAGGAATCTGTCAATATGTCCATTTCCTCCCAAAGTAAATCAACTCCTTGATGGAGCATTACTTGTTGAGTTATTATTCATTGATGCATCAGTTTATACAGTTTGTTGTGATAACTATCGAAGAAGCTGTAGTTTGGGTTTATCTTTGTCTTCACCGGCACTGGGATGAAGATAGGAATTCTGGCAATGATGCTAAGAAAAAAATTATGCAACATTCGAACAGGCACTAAGAAATCAATTTTTGAACAATTTACATTATCCTGAACAGAATTATTAAATATAATGAGAAGTAAAGGTGAAAGTAAACAAACAGATCTGTTAAACTCCTTATTTGTTCACATATTAAAACAATTTTCAACAGCTGTTTACCCAATCTAAATTAAACCATTAAAATCACACGAATAAAAAAAATTCGGATCCATTTATTCATGAGCACTCCTCATATATGATATATGGACATACAACACAAAACAGAAGTGTGCACACATAACATACAACACATAAGACAATAGTAAAGGCCTTGTAGCTTTTCCTAGGTGAAATCTCTATTGCAATGTTTAAAAACTCACAGTCAAAAGATAAAACTGATCAGAAAAACATTAACCTATACTATGGATCAAATTGATGAGTTAGCTAATGAGTAAAATACTTGGGCAATAATCATGTGTAAATCTAATGTTTCATTTGATAATCACTTACCATCTAATCCTTTGTTGTCTTTTTGGTCTTCACATCCTGTAGTTTTTCCAAAAATTACAAGAAAAACCCCTATCATGAATGCTTCAAATATATTCACTGATGGGTCAAATAATGGTACAGCAGCAGTAGTTACCCCTGATCAAACTTTTACATTTTTAGTATCCAAACAATCAGCTCAAAAATTGAGCTCAAAAATAAAATAGAACTTTATGATGTGGGAAAAGGCAATAATAAAATAAATATTGAAAAAAGCATCCTGGTTCATCACTGTCACAGATGTAAGAATAGCCAAACTGGAGCTCTGGATATCAGCTGTTATGGATTTGAGTCAAATCACTTTTTTTTTTTTTAGGTCCGTAGAATTCGCTTTGGTTAGTTTCTCTGGAATCCAAAGCGGCTGTTGTTCTCCCTGTGGAAACACACAAACAGAACCCTGACTCCAGACAATCACTGGGTCAGGACCTTAGTTAATCTCTCTGGAATCCAAATCGGCTGCTGTTCTCCCTGTGGAAATACACAAACAGACCTGCGATTCCAGACAATCACTGGGTCAGGACCTTTCCATTGTCCTGTTAGAATATCCTTCCAAAGTACCTTAGGCTTATGTATATTTTTTGGACACATATGCCTTTCTGCAGCACTAAGCCCTGATGAATCCAAATTTAAAAAGTTTAGAGTAAAAAGGGTTATTTTAAGTTTATCTTTGGGGGAATATACCCCTTTCCAATTCCCTCTTTTTGCTTTAATAAGTACATCTTAATAGTTTGATGAGCTCTCTTAACTATGCCTTGTCCCTGAGGATTGTATGGGATTCCTGTTATATGAGTAATGCCAAATGATGAGCAAAATTGTTTAAAAGAGGTAGAAGTATAACCAGGTCCATTATCTGTTTTTAACTGTTTTGGAACACCCACAGTGGCAAAATTTTGTAAGCAATGAGCTATAACATCTTTAGTTTTTTCTCCGGCATGAAGGGAGCCCATCAAAAATCCGGAAGAAGTATCAACTGTAACATGCAAATATTTTAATTTTCCAAATTCTGGCAAGTGTGTGACGTCCATCTGCCAAATATGGTTAGGTATAAGTCCTCTAGAATTGACTCCAAGATTAACTTGTGGTAAAAATGTCACACAATTTTGACATTGTTTTATTATTTGTCTAGCTTGTTCCTTAGTTATTTTAAAACACTTTTGTAAAGTATTAGCATTGACATGGAACCTTTTATGAAAATGTGTAGCTTCTTCTAGTGTAGAGAAAATATGTATGTCATGTGTAGTTTTATCTGCTAAATAGTTGCCCAAACTAAGGGCTCCAGGCAATCCTGTATGTGCTCTGATATGTCCTATAAAGAATGGATCTTTTCTGTTCAAGATTAGACTTTGTATAGCAGAAAACAAAGAGAAAACAGTAGAGGAAGGGGAAATCCTACCAGCATCTTCAAGGGAAACTATAGCATTAACTATATACTGACTATCAGAAAATAAATTAAATACAGAATCTTTAAACATCACAAAAGCTTGTAAAACTGCATTAAGCTCAACCTTTTGAGCTGATTGTTTGGGTACTAAAAATGTAAAAGTTTGATCAGGGGTAACTACTGCTGCTGTACCATTATTTGACCCATCAGTGAATATATTTGGAGCATTCATGATAGGGGTTTTTCTTGTAATTTTTGGAAAAACTACAGGATGTGAAGACCAAAAAGACAACAAAGGATTAGATGGTAAGTGATTATCAAATGAAACATTAGATTTACACATGATTATTGCCCAAGTATTTTACTCATTAGCTAACTCATCAATTTGATCCATAGTATATGCAGTAATAATTTTATTGGGAGAAATTCCAAACACTCCCTTTGCTGCCTTTATTCCTTTGAGTATTAATTGTCTTACAGCCTCAGGATACCTGGTAAGAATAGTGTTAGAAGAATAAGATAAATGTATCCACAATAATGGACCTTCTTGCCAAAATACTCCTGTAGGAATATTTTTTGTTGGTATTACAGTAAATAATAAAGGCAAACTTATATCAATTCTATCCAAATGCATATTTTCCATATATGTTTCAATGATTTTTAATGCCTTTCTTGCTTCAGGCATTAACATGCGGGTGAATTTGGATCTGACGGACCTTTTAGGATATCAAATAAAGGTCCTAGCTCTCCTGTTGGTATGCCTAGATAAGGCCTTATCCAATTTATGTCTTCCAATAACTTTTGAAAGTCATTAAGTGATATGAGTTGATCTACTGGTATTTGAATTTTTGGTGGACGGACCATGGTTGAGGATATTAGAACTCCTAAATAATTAATTGGAAGATTTAATTGTACTTAATCTATTGCTATCTCTAGATTATAATTTTTTAATAAATTTGTAAGTGTGGCATAACATTCTAGCAATGTGTTTTTATCTTTGTGTGCTAACAATACATCATCCATATAGTGAAATATTTGTAGTTCAGGATTTTGATTTCTAAGTGGCTGGATTGCTTTGTTAACATAAATTTGACACATAGTTGGGCTGTTAGCCATCCCTTGAGGGAGTACTTTCCATTCATATCTCTGAACAGGACCTTCATGATTCAGTCCAGGGATAGTAAATGCAAAACGTGGACTATCCTCAGGATGAGTTGGAATTAAAAAAAAACAATCTTTAATATCTATATCTAAAACGTACCAGGTTTTTGGCAAAGCAGACAATTGAGGAATCCCCAATTGAGCAGGTCCCATAATAACCATCTCATTATTAATGGCTCTTAAATCTTGCAATAATCTCCATTTACCAGATTTCTTTTTAATGACAAAAATGGGAGTATTATAGGGAGATATGGAAGGTTGTATATGTCCCTCCACTAATTGTTGTTTGACCAGGTCATGGGTTGCTTGTATCTTTTCTTTAGTCAGGGGCCACTGAGGAACCCATACTGGTCTATGTGATTTCCAAGTAATTTTTATTGCCTCAGTGACCCCTTCTGAAAACCCAGTCCATGTCTATTTATTCCTTGATCTATTCAAATTGGTACTGCTATACCTTGTTCTCCTAATCTTTTTTCTTTCCTGAAACCTTGTCTAGCCCTAATAGTGGGTGCATTTGGATTGATGTTGTTTGTTAATTTCAAACCTAATTGATCTAGGACATCTCGTCCCCATAAATTTATAGGAAGATGATCCAATACATAGGTCTGTATACTTTCTTCACATCCTTCAGGATCCTTCCAATCTAATACCATTGCACTTCTATGGGGATTAGTTGCCACTCCTAGGCCTCGAACCATTTGAGTGGCTTGTTGTAATGGCCAATGTTTTGGCCATTCTTGACGAGATATGATGCTAAGTTCGGCACCTGTATCCAGTAGCCCATTATATTCATGTCCTTGAATATTTAGTTTTACCATGGGGTGAGAATCTAAATTTAAAGACAGCATAGCCCAATCTACACCTCTGGAGCCTAATCCCCTGGAACCTCTTTCTATAGTCGACTGGAAAATTTATCATGTAGGCTGGGTATTATTAATAACTATGCTATTCTATCTCCTGGTAAAATTACTGATATACCTCTTGGAGAACTAGCTATAATTTTTATTTCACCTTCATACTTGGGATCAATTACCCCAGGACTTATCATAAGTCCTTTTAGTGTAGAAGAACTGCGTCCCAATAATAAGCCTACTGTTCCTTGGGGAAGAGGTCCTTTTACACCTGTGGGAATGATTTGAACTCCCATCTCTGAAGTTGGTACTGCTCTGGCAGAGGCGCAGATATCCAACCCTGCGCTCCCTCTAGTTTGTCTGATGAGGGATTTAATGGATAATGTGTCCTGGGCACTACTTTGATGTTGCTCCTGGGTTCCTCCATTGCCCCGTATATTTGTGGTTTTGGGTCCCGGAGCATTGGGCCCTCTAGTCCATTTTTTGGCAATGGAGCCCAATGCCCTTCTCCACGATATCATGGGTAAAAACCTGGTTCTTGTCCATTTTTTGATAACGGAGTACCCTCTATGGTGGTTTGAGAACAGCATTCATTAGCCCAATGTCTCCCTCTACGGCATCGTGGGCAAATACACAGTATTCTATTCCTTTGATACCTAGCTTTGTTCAACCCTCCTCCTATGGGGCAACTCCTTTTAAAATGTCCTGTTTGATCACAATTATAGCATGTTTTTGGCCTGGAATCTAAAGCCTGTTGTACCGCTGCCAAGACTTGCCCTTGTTCATCAATGTCTCTACATAATTTAATATATGTGTTTAAATCTTCATGTCTCAATGGTCTAATGACCTCTCTGCAGCAACGATTTGCTTGGTCATAAGCCAGTTTTTTTATAAATGGCATTGCCTGTTCTGTATCCCCAAATATTCTAGAAGCTGTTTGAATAAGCCTATCTACAAATTCAGCGTAAGGTTCATTAGTTCCTTGTATTACCTTAGGATAATTGTCCTTGTAAATCTCCATGCCCCTCTAAAGTTTTCCATGCCCTAATCGCATCTACAGCAATTTGTGTGTATACACCAGGATCATATTCACTTTGTTGCCGTTGACCCTCATAAGGTCCTTTTCCTAACAACATATCTAGATTTCTTTGAGGTTAACCAGCTGCTGCATTTCGCCTAGCTGTCTCCCTGCAAAATTCCTCATTGGCAACCTTCCATAACAAATAGTGTCCTCCATTTAGCACAGATCGACACATGTTAGCCCAATCTGCTGGTGTCATGTCCAAGTTGGTAATGGATTCGACCATGCTTACAGTGAAGGGTGCTTGAGGACCATAGGTTGTTACAGTCTCCTTTAACTGCTTCACTGTTTTGAAATCTAAAGCACAGTGAATTCGCTGCTCTCCTGCCAGCTCAAGTACAGGGCACGATAATCTTTGAGGTCCTGTCTCAGGATCCCATGTATCAACTACAGGGGTTGAGGGCCACTCAGCTATCTCCATAGGTGGAGCTATTGGTTGAATTACGCCCTCTGGTGTTAGAACGGTGTTAGTAGCAGCCTCCTGTTGTATCTTTTTCCCTAATAGCTGTTTCTCCTCTAAGCTTTCTTCCTTTAAATTTTCTTCCTCTGTCTGACTAGCTTGAGAGACCTTCTCTTTTGCTTGATCTAAAATGTCTTTCTCCATGGTCTGAACCTCTAACAATTTACTTAACACTCTTTCAGTTTGTTTTTTACTAATTTCTAATCTGTTATAAAGATAATGCAACCCAATAAGATAACACAAAACAAAACCGAAACAGAATGAATCAAAAACGGAACAAAAATCATTGTATCAATTTTCCTATTTTCTTCACATGTGCATTTGTGGTCTAGTTCTATCTCTTCCTCAGGGGCGAAAAACTTCAAACCTTGAGCCAACCATTTTTCTCCATCTGCCTGAGAAAATTCTAGGGATAGGCAGCTTGAAACAAACACAAAACAAATCAAAACAAGAACACATTGTTTTTTAAAATGGTCACCCATTCTCTCGCCTTCCCTTAGGGGCAAGCAATGTCACTTACCCCGAAGCTTCAGACGTTCCCCGAACGGGCCGCCAAATGCCGCAGTCTGGCTGGGCACAAATCACGAGCCACTGAAGCAGGAAGAAATTTTATTTTTGAACTGCAAGAAAAAAACCTCACACACGTTCCTGGGGAATTCTCCCGAATGCCATGTGGTGGCTTGTCCAGGAACCCCCAGCTGGAAATATCTCTCTCGGAAAAACCTCCTCCTGCACTTCCCCAACCAATGGGAACTCTCGGGGAATCCCAGAAATCCCCACGAGAACTCCAAAATAGTGCGAGAACTCAAAAGTAGCGGCAGAGGCGGATAGTAATGCCTCGCCTGTCAATCAATACTGTTGGCAAAATGCCAGGGGCCATACAGACTTGGCTGTGGCTCTCAGCACAGAACCACATAAAAAATAAAAATAAAAAATTAAATGTTGAGTCCACCGAAAAACTGAAAAATAAATATTAAGAAATTCTCTCTCTCTCTCTCTCTCTCTCTCTCTCTCTCTCTCTCTTTAAAAAAAAAGAATAGAAAGACATAGAAAACTATATACATAAAATTAAGCAAAGGCAAAATCTGTCTATATTAAGATTGATGAAATTGAAAAAAGGGAGAAGGCACAAATTATCATCATCAGGAACCAATAGTATCATTCTTAGCTCTTTCACATATTGAAATGATAATTAGTATATCACATGATTTATGTGACAAATTTGAAGATTCAGTTGAAATGGACAATTCTAGAAACTACAACTTAAAAGTGATAGAAGCAGAAATGAAAAAAATATTTTTTTAAGAGATCAAATGCCTAATTACTAACCTTCCCTTAAAAATATCCAAGTCCAAGTGAATTACAGTATACATTTTAAAACGGAACATATTTCCCATAATAGCAAGCTGATGCTTTGGGATGACAGACTAATTACTATAAAACTCTGACAAAAATATTAGAAGAAAAAAAAATTTTCGGTCTTCATTTCCCATGAATACATATGTAAAGGAATTTTAAAACTAATAAAAGCAGACCAAACCCTCACTCATGTAAGAATAACATATCATGAGCAAATTATGTTTATTATGAAATAAAATGTGGTATATCATTTTAAAATGAACTTATCATATGAACAGAGTATAAAGTTCTATGGAGCTTTAACATATAAAAAATAGTCAAGTTATCAATTTGTGATAACACACAGTAAAACCTTAACATACAAAGGCTAGAGGTAAGCTGTTTAGTGAGATGTCTTCAATGTGATCTTTTTTTTCATTTTTATTCATGTGTGGGTGTATCACGTTTTCAGCACTGTGCTTTGCAGTATAGTCTGTTTTTTCCCCCAATATTAATATAGTTTCTTCTGCTTTGTTTAGGCTATGCTTGCATTATTTTCTACTTTTCTGAATAATGTGTTTTGTTTTTATCATGTAAAGAATATACAGCTGAATTTTAAATTTATTTAAAAAGATCTAGATAATTACTGTATTGATGATCAAACATTTGATTATTTTCTACAAACTTATTTTGCATTTCTGTATGTCCCTCTTATCCCTTTCCTTTCATTTCTCTCTCTCTCTCTCTTTTTTTTTTTTTTTTTTGACTTTTCTTGGGACAATTTGGCTTCAGAAACACTTTGTGGTTGCTACTGATTCTTTGGAAGCTATGTAGCACATGGTTATTCTTTTAGTGGTTTTTCTGAAATTAATAATTTATATAAAACTGTGAATTTAGTTAATAAAATCTTCAAGTCATTTTTAATATTTATATTTTCTCAAGCATGAGAAGAAATCCAATACTTTTTAATTACATCTAAGCCAGGCTCCAATTTCCTCCTTCTTCACATCCTACCCAAGGCAATTATTTTTCAGAGGTGAAAGGAAAGGAGTTATTTTACACATATAGAGGTTATTTTTAAAGCAGTGCTTAATTAATTAGCTAGCATGCTTATCAATGTACATGTCTAGTTTTGTTCCATGGGTCTCACATTTTTCATTTTGTTCAATTTTTCTTATTCCTAAAGAACTACATAATAAAGTTCTGAGAGGTAGAGAGAGGGAAAATATTAATGCATAGGTACCTTAAAATATATTAAGATTTGTATAATATTTAACTATGCATAAAATCCAATTTTTTTCTTATTAATCATCTGAACCCATCATTCCACTGTGTCATTTTATCTGTTATTTTTAGTAAAAGGTCGGCTGTATATGTCTTTTACTTTGTCTTTCATTGCAGTAATTTAAAAAAAATCACCCTCAATAAATTAAAATTTTGTCATCATGCTTTAAAATGAATCATTTTATCTTCAGCACTTTTCCAAATCTAAATTCTCTAGTGCTAAATTAGACACATTTCAAACATTATTTTTTTAAGACTGCTTCTCTGCTATCCAGTATTTCTAGATTAAGATAATGTTGCAGATAATACATCACTTGTAGAAACTAAATCTTCTGTGTTTTTAAATAAGTGCTGAAAGTAGAATACTGAAAGGGCTCACAATACTTTCCAATAGTATGCAGTATATTAACAATGAAAAGACTGTGAATTTGGTTTGGTTTAGATCTTTTATTTTTTTATTTTATTTTATTTTTTTAACAAGAAACCAACAGTGAAAAAGCCAAAATAATGTCTACAAGCTTCCTGATAGGTAAAAGTGCTCCATTTTAGAAGTTAAGACAAGTTAGGTCAGCCATCAGTCCCTGAGGTTATTGGATACCACACTTAAATTTTTAAAATAACTTAAGTGAGTATTGTAACTTCCCACATTGTTGTTGTTGTTGTTGTTGGTGGTGGTGGTGGTGGTGGTGTGTGTGTGTGTGTGTGTGTGTATAATTTATTTTTAATTTTTATAGGAATTTTTTGTAATTGATAAAAGAGCCTCTGTCAGGAATTACTAGCTATATGTTTAAACTAAGTTATATTTTACAATGAAAGAGAACTTAAAGAACCCAGTCATTGGCAAGGAAATATAATTCAACTAATTACATTTTGCTAGTTAATTCTACATACTGAAAATAGTGTTGGCTTAACTGACAGTAAAAAATGAAAGCTAATATGTTAAAATACATACTGTGTTTGACATTAAACTTGTGATGGGCCAATGTAGATTGAATAATATAGCATTTCACACATGTAAAAAGCAAAGAAAGAAAAACTGACATAAATGATAGAGAACTAAATTTGTAAATAGCAGTTTAAAATAAGATAAAGAAACAAATTTGCATTTTTTAGAATTAGTTTCTAAGGTACATAAAACAGTTACCATTATTATGTACCATATAGATTTCCTATGTAATAAGTAATGATTAGCATATTGACTTTTCAATAAAAAGCATATTTCAAAATTGAACATACTACAGTATTTTGTTTTAAAAAATTAAAAACTAAGAAAAAATAAAATTATTTCAATTAAAGGAGGTGTTGTTAATGTGAATAAACACATTCAGCCCATTAGATTGATAAGATCTAGTGAGAATAATTAATTATGATGATTTTATTCATATAAAGTGAGTTTTCTTGAGTAATAGGGAAAAAAAGGAGAGAAATAAGTCCTCAAAAATTGTACATGGGCTAGGAGTGATGATATATGCTTCTAATTCCAGCAACTTTTGAGGCTGAGGCAGAAAGATCACAGGTTCAAAGCCAGCCTCATCAATTTTTGGGAGGACTAAAGCAATTTAACAAGATCCTGTCTCAAAATTAAAAAAGGGCTGTGGATGTGGCTTAATAGATAGTTGATAGCCTCCAGGTTCAATTCCTAATACAAAAAAAAAGAAAAAAAAGAAAGAAAGAAAGAAAGAAAGAAAGAAAGAAAGAAAGAAAGAAAGAAAGAAAGAAAGAAAGAAAGAAAGGGCATACTTGGACAAAATGTTTTTTATACTTTTGGTAATATAAAATCTAATTATAGGTGATGATTGATATCAGAGATATTTCTTAATGCTTTGCAACAAAAAGTAATGTAAAGCTTGAACAAATAAGAACAATAATAGTGATAATAATAAAATCTAAGGTAAATAAAAAAATTTAAAATATCTTTATTTATATTATCCAAGTAATTGCAATATATGCTAATTTTAATTTTTGTTACTGTTAAAAATTAAAATACTTCAATAAGCAAACATCTCATTTGAGAAAAAGTTTGACTTAGTGGAAAATTATTCTTATCCAAAAAAAAAAATGACATTTTAGTTTCAGACTGCCAAAGAGAGTTTTATTAGAATGTCATTAATCACTTCCTTGGAGGTGACACCTGGGGAAAATGATTTAGTGGAGATTAGAACACTCAAATCAAACGGCAACAATGTCCAATTTATATCCATTTGTGGTGAGGGGAATGTGTTTCAGTATGTAATGATTCTTATAAACCTGCCAGAGTTCATTCGTTTCTATTTACTAATACTATTACTTTAATTTACTTAAATAAATTGACTTTAGGAAATTGTTGATTATTAAATAAATGCACAATAACATAATAAATTTTGAAAATGTAGCTAATTGTTATGTAAACTAAATACAGAAATTCCAAGTTTATTTTGATAATTTTTATACTTAAATTTTTCTCTTTACTTCTCCTTTTCTATTAGAGAAATTTATTACTTTTGTAAAATAAAACTAATTTTTTAAATTGATAATTTAAAATCTAATTTTAAAGAGTAACTGATAAATCAAAATATTTAATTTTATTATTTTTTAATTTATTATTCACATTATTATTGTTATTTTTAAATCAACCGTAAATTACTCATCTCCTTTTATACACCAAACTAACTGGTTGTGACTAGTTTCTGAGAAGAGATATCTAGTAATCAGACATTCCCCTAAATAGATTTAAGTTTATGTGTGATAACTCATGTCTTAGACCTTCAAGGGTCACTATTAACACATAAGGAATTTATCTTTTATTTTGAGACTATGTTTGCTTTTATTGGAGAGGAGAACTATTAAGAAATTAATATTTAATATAGATAGTAGCTTTAGAGTTGTAACCCCTTAAAATATGTATAAAACAATATTTTCCCATCTTGAATCCTTTCTACTCCATCAATCTATCAAGAAATCTAAATTCTGAGAACTGATTATCAAATTAATCCCCATCAACACCATTTTCTTTTTCAAGATTATCATCTTCATTAAGATGCCTTTAAGTAGTAATGGTGTTTCTCATATCTTTGGTTCCTTGCACACATCATATGTCAATCCTTAAAACATGGCATCATTACAATATGAGGGAATAAATAAGGAAAATTTTTAATTGATTGACCAACATAGTAAGTATCTGGGCCATGTTTATATGAAGTTTAATGAAAGAAAAGTTAGTTGCATATAGAAATTGCAATCTGATACTCGGACTCCCAATTTTTTTATAGTTATTGACAATATGCTGTATAAGCAGTTATTTCAAGTTCAACAAAATTAATTTAAACTTGTAACAATGGCTTGATTACAATCACCATGGGGAATTTCCCAAAGTGCCTTTTTTTTCCCTAAGTACACAAATCACAAAAATCCATATGACTTTTCTGAGTAAATACACAAACCTATTAACTCTTATTATTTCACAACAACTTTCTTTTTAACTCACATATGATAATATGCATATGTTTAAAAGATAAATTTATAAGTTTGCAAAAACTAAGACTATAATCAAAACACTACCATGAGTGCACATCTATGATGGCCATGCAGCTGACCCAGCAATATGTAATCAGTCCTGAAAGACCAGCCACTTCGGTGCCTAGGAGTCCACTATGTTTTGAGACAACTCTCCTGAAGGTTAGCATTAGCTAGAACTTCTTTACACCCAACTGAAAACTGCTTCCTTGAACACATTTTTTCTTTAGGGTGATGTTTTCCAATTACCTTCCAACTTTTGAAATTATATGCAGGATATTTTTGCAAAGAAGATCAAAAAAGAATTACTAAGAGACTTTTCAGACCAAAAACAGTTAAAATAAATAAAGATCTAGGTTATGGACAGGAAAAATAACATTGAGTGTGTCTAAGTGACCAAGAGAAAATAAAATATGCAGAGGGGTTTATTCAGAGAACACTGGTAAGGGAAACCCAAGCTTCCCATCCCACCCTCCACATCAGCTGCTTTGAAATCTCAGCTGGGAGAGATGCACACAACCAGGAATTAGATATAGCAGGATAGGAATTGATGGAGTTCAGAGATTGAAACTCAGAGTTCACAGTGACTGAAGGGAACAAGGATTGGCCCCTCCACCACAGGAGTGAAACCCAGGGGGCAGTCTCCCAGTTGGTCTGGCAACTGTTGGGCCCAGGAGGTGCATGTATTTAAAATATTTGGAACAAATGCATTTCAAGGAAGAACCTGGAGCCTACCTAAGACTAAACCCTGCCTCCAGGATTTCCCTTCACACTCAATTGCTTACTACTAATTGATGTATATAACATCTGCCCCTACCACCAATGTCACAGCATTTATTAATACAGCAGAAGTCATAGATAATACCTATTGTTTGATTTTAAGCCAGACATAATTCATGATTATTTACTGTTTTTACTGATGGAAATTGCTGATCTATTTCTGCATATTGTATTGTACCAATTAACACTATAGATATCCAAACATGAACTAAATACCTAGTCTAGTGTTATATATTCTTTGCATAGATTGTTGCTACCATTAGACTCCCCTGCCCCAATCTATGAGGAATTAGTAACATAGAGGGACACTAAAAACTCATAAGGTAGAAACTCTAAAACTACAGATCCATCCAGATAGAAGGTAGACACACAAACAATATGAATAATTAAGGGAACAAACCATTGCAAACAACACAGGATACCTCAACAATAGACTCCATTTACACCACAGCAGAGGAAATGTTAGAGATGGAAATCAGAAAGTTGATGATTAAACTGACCTATGAGGTAAAAGATGACATAAGAAATGAAATCACAGAGAAAGTACAAGAAGTGAAATATCAATTCAATAAGGAGAACAGAGATCATGAAAAAGAATCAGTCAGAAATACTCAAAATGAAGGAATCAATAAACCAAAAAAAAATAAAAAATTCAATGGAAAGCATCACCAGCAGACCAGACCACCTCGAAGACAGAATTTCAGGCCATAAAGACAAAATATTTGATCTTCAGCAAAGTAGCAGGTTATAAAATTAACAGTCTTGTGTGTTTGCTCCGGCATTAACTCCAGGTTAAATATAACAGCCATAAATCAATTGCATTTCTATAAACATATGATGAATCAGCTGAAAGAGAAATTAAGAAAAAATATCCCATTCAAAATAACCTCAACAAAAATAAAATACATGGGAACAAATCTAACAAAAGAAGTGAAAAACCTCTACAATGAAAACTACAAAGCACTAATCTTTAAAAAAGATGGAAAGATCTCCTATGTTCTTGGATAGGCAGAATTAATAAAGTCAAAATGGCCATACTACCAAACACAATATCCAGATTTAATGCAATTCCTACTAAAATTCTGTTGACATTCTTTATAGAAATAGAAAAAGCCATCATGAAATTCACTTGGAAAAATACGAGACCCAGAATAGCCAAAGCAATCTTCAGGGATAAAAGTGAAACAAGAGGGCAGCACAGTGCCAGATGTTAAATTATACTAGAGGGCTATAGTAACAAAAACAGTATGATATTGCCACCAAAACAGGCATGAAGACCAATAGCACAGAATAAAAATCACAGAGACAAACCTACATAAACAGAGTTATCTCATAGTAGGCGAAGGTGCCATAAACATTCTTTGAAGAGAATATAGCCTCTCCAACAAACGGTGCTGGGAAAATTGGAAATAAACATGAAACAGAATAAAATTTAACCCTTATCTCTTACCCTGCACAAAATTCAACTCAAAGTGGTTCAAGGGCCTAGGCATTAAACTGGAGACCCTCTACCTACTAGAAAAAAAGTAAGCCCAACACTCCATCATGTTGGCTTAGCAATCAACTTCCTCAATAAGACTCCTAAAGCTCAAGAAGTAACATCAAGAATCAATAAATGGGATGGTATCAAACTAAAAATTATCTTCACAGCAAAGAAAACAATAATGAATGTGAAGATAGAGCCTACAGAATGGGAGAAAAAATCTTTGTCACCTGTACTTCAGATACATCATTTATCTCCAGGATATACAAGAACTCAAAAACTTATCACAACAACAACAAAACCACAGAAAACCCAATCAATAAATGGGCAAAGCAACAGAACAACCACTTAACAGAAGAAATATGAATGGTCAACAGATATATGGAAAAAAACTGTTCAATATCTTTAGCAATTAGAGAAATGCAACTTAAAGCCACACTGAGATTCTATCTCACGGGCATTCAGAATGGCAATTATCAAGAATTCAAGTTATCACCCACAACAGGCTCACTTTCCTCTCTTCTCTCATTTTCAAAAACCAACCCACAAGACTCTGCAAATATAAGGGAACTTCTACTATGGGAGAGAAAGCCACACCCACCAAATACCTGGAATTCAAGCCTGAGTGGTCCCTGTCCTGGGTGCCAACTATGGGCCACATCCCAAGAGGGCAATGGAATCCAGATCACTCTTCGTGGTTTGGGCTGGGGAAGAAAGACCACACAGACTCAGAAGTACTTTTTTCACAAAGCAGAGGGTCAGAGGCTCTCTAGGACCTCAGGGGTCCTCTTCCAGTCTGGAAGGCAAGATAGCAAGAGAGGGGAATCTCTCTATTTACTGGGGAAAAGACATTCAATAGAATAGTCCACCCAAATAAGGCAGGGGATAAAATTTCAGAAGAGGGATTGCCCAATCCCAATTACTTGAGCTTGAGTAATGCTCAAGCCCACAGCTGAAGCATTTCCTTGCTGAATGAAGGTAAGGCCCACCTGCTTCACACAGCTGTGGCATGTGGTGACTATAGAATACCTCCATTACTCAAGGCTGGGGGCGGGGGTAGCTCTTGTACAGGGAGGTCCCCAAGAAAAAGTAACAATAAATGTTGGTGAGAATGTGTGGAAAAGGTACACTCATAAATTGCTGGTAGGACTGCAAATTGGTGCAAACATTCTGGAAACCAGTATGGCTATTCCTCACAAAACATGGAATAGAACCTCCATTTGACTAGTTATCCCACTCCTCAGCATATACCCCAAGGCCTTAAAATCAGCATCCTACAGCCACATCAATGGTTATAGCAGCTCAACTCACAATAGCAAAGCTATGGAACCAACCTTCGTGCCCTTCAATAAATATATGGATAAAGACAATGGGGTATATATACACAATGGAATATAGTCATAAAAAAGAGTGAAATTTTGCCATTTGCCAGTAAATGGATGGTACTAGAGACTATGATGCTAAGTTGAATAAGCCCCTCCCGCAAATCCAAGGCCAAATGTTCTCTCTGACACATGGATGCTGAGATACAATAATGGAAGGGAAGAGAGGATCAGAAATTGATTGGATTAGACAAAGGTTATGAAGGACAGGGAGGAGGATGGGAATAGGAAAGAAAATAGAATGAATCTATCAAGACTTTCTTATGTTCTTATTTTAATATATGGCCAGTGAAACACCACATAATGTTCCACCTCAAGACTGTGATCTCAATAAGTTATACTCCATATATGTATAGCATTTCAAAATACACTCTACTGTCATGTATATCTAAAAAGAACAAATGAGAGAGAGAGAGAGAGAGAGAGAGAGAGAGAGAGAGAGAGAGAGAGAGAGAGAGAAAACTAGTATGCTTACCTTCTCCAGAAGTTTCCAGTGTCCTTTTAGAATGCCTTCTATCCTTAGGGGAACACCTATCTGCTTTCTCTCAGTCTAGTTTGTTTGAAGATTGTGCTATAAATAGAATCATATAATATATGCATTTCTGGTATAGATTTTTAAATTGAACACAATTATTTTGGGTGAATCTTTAATGTTGTTGCATGCATCAACCCAGTCAATCCATTTATATTGCTGTCTAGTATTCCATTTTGCAACTCTAAAGTTTATTCATCAATCTGTTTGATTTACATTTGGATGGTTTCCAGAGTCTGGGTATTGCAAATAAAATTGATATGTCCACTCATGGACCAGTATTTGTGTGGACCTAAGCTTTCGTTTATCTTGGGCAAATAAATAGAAGTGTAATGATTAAATGATGGTGATTGATATTTCATATTTTATAAAACAGCCAAGCTATATTACAAAGTGGTTGTGCCATTTTACATTCTAATCAGCAACATCAGGGAAAACAAAAAAGTGAGTAGTGTTTTATTATTCCAAGATTTAGTTTACTCTGATCTTTTTTATTAAAAGATCACAAATTATTGAAGTTTTCCCTAGCATGTATAGATGGATTTTTTCCTCTGTTGGATTCCTCAAAAGACATTTTTAAGTGCAGAATTACCCATGTTACTTTTCAAATTGCTTTCACATAATCTTGACATATGAGGGAATCCTGGATATATAAAAACAAATATTTCAAGTTTTCTTTCCTTAATTTTCTTAAAAATGTTGCATTAAGTTCTTTGCTTCATATTTTGCTGTTGAGAAATCTCTTTCTAACCTGATTTTTGTCAATTGAACTCTTCAACTGGAGACTCTGTGGAGTATTTTCCTTTACTTTTAAGATTGAATGTCCTTTAATAAATATTGGATATGGCCCGATTTAATAAAAAGATTCAGGTCTTCTTTCAGTTACAGAACATTTTAAAATTCACAATAAAACCCGTTATTCACCTCTAAGGATTGCAGTTTGGTTCTTTTGAGTTTCTTCTCCCTATCTTCCACATTACCCACTTCCTCTCCTATACTTAATGTTTATTTCTTCTATTTTTATTATCTTGGGTCTTTCTATGCTTTTATTCAGTATGTTCAATTCAATTTTTTAATTTGAATTTATTCTGTTTTAGGGTCCTGTTAATTTCATCTTCATTTCTAAGATGATTATTTTTAATTTCTATTTCTCTCCTAAAGTTTATGAATTATCTTTTACCTTTTCATTTTGAAATATTTTATATATTTATTTTTACATTATATTATATTAGTACCTGAACTGCAGATTTTATTGAATTTTCCCAGTATTTCCACTAATATCTTTTTGTGTTTTCTATTTCAGTATTCAACCCAGGATGATTCCTTTAATCTCTACCAGTTTTTCAGTCTTTCCTTATTTTTGATGACCTTAATATTTTGAAGCCTATCAGGTATTTTATAAAACTGTCTATCAATTTGGTTTTGCCTGATATTTTCTCATGATTAGGCTAGTGTTATGGATTTTTTTAGCATAATATCAGAGAGCTGCAGTACTTTTTCATCATTACATGAAAGGTTATATAATATCGGCATGGCTTATTACTGCTGATATTAACCAGGATAACTTGGTTAAGGGCTCATCTTCCTGTTTATCTAATGCAAAGCTGCATTACTACTTTGAGAGGATTTTTTTTCTGCATACTTGCAAATATTTTTAATTATATTTAATCACATTAGGACATGTGTAACAATTTTGTTTTATATTTAGTTTGGGGAAAAAAAGTTTTGTCATGTGAAATTGACTTGGACTTTTCGAGTTTTTCCCTGCTTCATCCATTTGTAAGCCTTATATATTTTTTTCTTTATTTAAAATATATTTTCCTGCACTTTTGAAAGATAACAATTTTTGAGGTCGCTTAACTGCAATTCTTGGTTGAAAGCTTTTCTCTTTTGTTGCAATTGTCAGTGTCATTGTTACTTAGTTGTGATATGCATTAGAGGACCCTAAAGTTCTTTTTTTTTTTTTTAATCTCTTTTGAACACTTTGCTACACAATCTCATCAGAAGCTTCCCCCATGTTGTCCACACTTAAATGGTTTTCTCCCAGCACTATTACCTGGGATTTTAACCTTCTCTTTACTGAAGAGAATGTCATCCTAGCCAATTCCCAGGTTCTTTGAAATGGGATGGGTCTGCTGGTTTGTGGTTTACTTAGCTACTCACAGATAATTAGAAATCTATTATATTCTGTGTCTCATTATTGTTCAAAATTGTGGGTTATACTGTATCCTCTCCTTGTTATTCAGCATGTTTTTATTATAGAATGTGTGGCGATTTCAGATTTAGGAACACATCTATAATCCTAGTGGCATGGGAGGCTGAGGCAGAAGGATCCTGAGTTCAAAACCAGCCTTAGCCAAAGTGAGGCACTAAGCAACCCATTGAGACCCTGTCTCTAAAAAAAAAAAATACAAAATAGGGCTGAGGTTGGTGCTCAGTGGTTGAGTGCCCCAGAGATCAATCCCTGGTACAAAAATAAAATAAAGTAAAAAAATATTAATGATATGTTCTGAATTTTCAAGTCAGTAAAGATAAAAGACAATGGATTAACAAACTTCAAGGAAGTATATAAAAGCAAAAAAGATGACATTTCCAACCGATTTAATTCTGAATTTTTGTTAATATTCAGATATAAAACATTAGTAAGTGGGTTGATTGTTCTCACTTTACTAATAAGGATACTTTCCTGAGTTTCTTGCCAAAATTTAAAAGACAGTAACTAATACTGCCAATAACATTTGCATAGCAGCCTCACACTTTGTTAGGTTACCACATCATCAGGTATTACTGATGTGATGTTATAAGATTTTTGGCTTTACCTCTTCCACTCCACATCATTCTTCAAGTTTGCTTATTCTGCGAGACTCTTAATTATTCACAGATATTATTGAAATAAAGTTAACATCATTTTTATTTTTCTTTACAATTGCATAGTCAATAGTGATTAAAAGTTTTCAGAGAAAGATGTTTTAGCTCTAATACATAGGATCGGAGTATTTGAAAACCTGATTTAGACAACATAGAATGAATTATTTTGACAGAATTTATTGTTTATGTTAATTATGAAAGGTCATCTATGCTAACTATGAAAATCACTCTTTAACGTTGTTAGAGTGTAAAAAATAGGTAGATTAGAAACTGGAAATATAAGAATTGACAATTATGAAAGCTTTTACAGGCTATATTACAATCATGGACATTTTCATGAGAGCAATGCAGAATTCTAAGCAATATAAAGTAAATCATATTCAGATTAACCACTTTTCCTAAATTGTGTAAAATAAATGGGAATTAGGATGTTGTTGAGAGCAAAATCTGTACAGGAATCTAGGAGATAAAAGATTAACCACTTTTCCTAAATTGTGTAAAATAAATGAGAATTAGGATCTTGTAGAGAGCAAAATCTGTACAGGAATCTAGGAGATATGATCGTGTCATAAATTGTGTAAGAAAATAATATATAAATACCTTTGAATTAAGGTTTTAGAAAAACATAAACATAGAAGTTAACTTTCAGTGACTGAATACTGTGATCAATTTATTTTTTAAGGTCAGTAACTTTAGCAAATTATACAGGCAAAGGGAGAACTTACGAAATTTATACCGTGAGTCACATTCATGCATGTTTCTCAGATTGAATTGTGCCAACACTAAAACCCATACATTGGGGAATTTTATGGTAGGTCTATTATACATATTGTACAAAAGTTATTTTACAGTAATCAAAATCTTACTTATATAAATGGATTGACTTAGTCATTGTTTTATACTTGACGAAATAATCAGCCAAATCAAGAGTAACACAATTAGGAGGCTTATTTGAATAACTCCATATAAAAAGTGCTAAAAGGATTTGAAACCATTATTACCATTTATGTACCTCTAAGGAATGAATAAATGATTCAAATAAATAATATTGAGGCAAAATAAATGCATTTTTGTATAGACAAGAAGTATCTTTAACTGCACAAAACATATATACATATTAATTTAGAGATTCATCATTTTTTCTTTCTTGTGACATTTTCTCTATTTTTCATTTTATTTTAAACATCTCAAAAATTATTTTGTCCTGTAATTCATATCCAAGTGTATATGATTCACTGGCTTTGTGAAAACTGTTTCCTTTCTTACCTCTAACCTCCATCTCTATTCCCTTGATAAGTTAGCTTTCACAAGCTTCCTACAGAAGGACCTTGTGTCCCCCCGAGCTTAGGAAGCAATAAAAAATAAATGGAGGGTTGGTATAAAAGAGCACCTGTACCATAAAGAGATAAAAGAAAATAGTTTAAATGAATAAACCCCAGAAAACCTTGGCTATTTTGCTTGTTTACATCTTAAGAGCAAACTATATATTTGCTAATTTGACAAATAATAGTCCTCATAGAGAATATCCTATTATTTATTTTATGCTTTGATACATATTTCTGAAAGAGAATTTGGCAGGAAAGCAACAATATAGATTTTATAGGTCAGAGAATCTTTCATCTTACAATCTTTGTTCTTTATTTGTTAGGAATATGGCAAATAAAACCTAACAACAAGATTAAATTATATCATCTGAGTATTTTCAATTGCAAACTTAGAATAGGACTTAACACATATTTTTACATTTTTTCTAGTTTACATTCTTTTTTTGTGGATGAATTCTCATTGCAGAAGTCAATAAAAAGCCATAGCACTATACTGGACTTCATTTCTGGAAGTTGACATCTAGGATATTTTGAATCCAATAAGAGTCTTTTTGAGTGAGTTACATGTACTATAGACTGGACCTCCTAGTAATGAACCAGGGCATGATGGATGCTTCTCCTTTAGAATGGCAGCTTTGGGTTTGGGTGTTATATGATGATGGTCATTTATCCTTGGGTAGGTGATGTGATTTAATACTCAAGTTAGTCTGAAAGACACACTGTGGCATTTGTATGCTGAACATTGCTTCTTTTAACCTAGGTGTTAAGTACATATTCTCTTTCCATGTACTCCATTAATTATAAAAAAAAAAGAGAGAGATGGATTACACCATTGTAATTTAAACGTGGTTTTATTTAAAAGAGTAAAAAAGGAATATATTATTTGACAGGCTTATTTTCAGTCCAGTGACCTTACCTGATTTCAAGCCCAGCAAAGTGTCCATGTGCTATCTCACAGGGGCTGTCAAATAGGCAAGAGACTGTCAGTGCTCTTATGTGAACCTCTTAAATGTCATTTGTTTAAGCGATGGTGTTATGCAGTGGTGTTCTATGATGTGATTCACCTGACAATGTGTTCCTAAATATGTGACACGAGAGAGCTGCCTTTGGCTTCTGTGCTCAGAGTATTAGTTAATATATGTCCCAATAAAGCCAGGTACGAGCATTAGGAGTTTCCTCAGCACTGCAGACTATGTAGTCAATAAGCCGTAGGAAACAACAGGAAACTTATTTACTGTTATAATGTCAAATTAAGCAGCTTAAGAGCAAAGATTTAAGAAATGCTAGGCCATGTCTCATTAGACATTAATGTAATTATTTCTGAACCAAAAAACCCCACAACTTTCTGAATATACATGTCTTCATAAAAGAACCGATCACATATTTTCCTTTTGTTCATTTATGAATTACATGTGAAAATTTCATTGTTTAATTTTTTATAAAACCCAATAAGAAAAAAGTTTTAAAATAAGACTTCTATAATTTTATTAAACTCTATGTTAAATTCATTAAAATCAATTTAATTTTTTAAATTAATATTCTTTTTCTGGCACATCTCAGACATGTGGAAGCCAAACAGACTATATTTTCCCTGGCTTGATATATGTATTTGTGTACATATATGTGTGAATGTGTGTAGTAAGCCTTTTTAAGTCTTGTATATGCTTTGCAAGACCCAATTAGGCTAAAGAACAAATCAGAATTGGAGACATCAAAAAATTCAAAGGAGGAGAACTTAAGGGCAAAATTGATTTGACTTGGCAAACAAAATCATATATTAAAGGATGTAAAGCATCATATATAATACAAGAATAAAATGTTATAAAATGTCCTGCATTAAGGAATTTTAAAATGAAAGAAAAGCTCCATGAAATTGAAATTGACTGCAAAAACATAAAACGAACTATAACTATAAAAGAGACACAAATTAAATCTATAATTAAATGTGCTTATCTATGCTGGTTGCTCACTTAAATAAGGAACATTCCATTTGATTATCATGATAAAAGAGATAGAATGACCTTAAAACTGACCCTTATATGAAAACATAGCAAACTTTCTAGCCAATTTAATGATCTTTAAATGAAGCCAAAAAATTATAATCTCTCATTAGATGTCATTTATTGATTTTCTTGCTATCATGATGACAAAAACACAGATGAAAGAGGTTAAAAGACCAAAGTTATTTCTTAAGGAAAATGAACACTTTAGAAGCATCATTACTATAAGATCCTGAAGAATAAAAATGATATCGAGCTAGTCAATTAATGTTGGCATTTATTTTCTCCCATAAAATGAGGAGTGTGAATAAGTTGATCTGTCCATTGCTTGCTCTTAATCAAGCCTAGGGAAATCTCTTATCTTCCTATTTCTAATATCTTTCTCTATTTATTCCACTCCCAATTTGGCAAGTTTAATTAGCAAATTCTATTCAAAACTCAAGCAACATTCTCATATATCTGTTTTGGAAATTATAGTGATATATTAAGAAAAATGATTTTCTTAACTATGTCTGTTAAAGTTCATGTTTCACAAGCAAATTATGAAGCCCTTTGGTAAGACGATAACTATTTTTATTACAACATAAAGTTTCTAGCACTGACCACTAGATATAAATTTGTCCCATTCAGTTTGTTATGCAGAAAAATAGTTTGTTATAAGGTTCTGAAGTGCTTATAAAATTTATAAGGCAGTATGTGCTCCATAGATAAAGTATGATTGCTTGACTAAACATCACTAATTAAAACAACAGCAAGTAACCAAAGGGCATATATCTGAGAATATCTATTATAATGTTAAGGTTTTGAGGCACTAAACATGATGGTTTTTAAGAATTTTAACTTTGGATCAAGACAAATATTGGTTTTTGTTTTTTTGGTGGGGGAAAAGGGTACTGGGGATTGAACTCAGGGTCATTCAACCACTAAGCCACTTCCTCAGCCCTATTTTATATTTTATTTGGAGACAGGGTCAAACTGAGTTGTTTAGCGCCTCATTTTTGCTGAGGCTGGCTTTGAACTTGCTATCATCCTGCCTCGGCTACCTGAGCCTCTGGGATTACAGACATGCACCAGTAGGCCCAGCTAATACTGTTGGTTTTAAAGGATAACAACTGGTTAGCTTTGTGACCTTTGATTATTTACTTAATCTTTCTAAACTCACTATATAAAAGAGGAAACTGATGCTATCTGTTTAATTGGAATATCTTAGTACTAAAATGTCAATGTATGTAAAGTGCATCATATAGTGCTTCTTAGATGGAAGATACTCAATAGATATTAATTGTTACAGTTGTAAACTGTTGTTATTACATCTGAAATTTAGACTTTATAAAAATATAAGACTAAGAGAAGGGAGTTTACAGCCCTTGCTTTTCAGTAGGTGGAGTACATTTAGAATCATCAAAAATATTTATGCACAATCAATCAACAAGTACATGAAAAAATGCTCAACATCGCTAGCAGTCAGAGAAATGCAAATCAAAACCACCCTAAGATACCATCTCACTCCAGTAAGATTGGCAGCCATTAAGAAGTCCAACAACAACAAGTGCTGGCGAGGATGCGGGGAAATGGGTACACTTGTTCATTGTTGGTGGGACTGCAAATTGGTGCAGCCAATTTGGAAAGCAGTATGGAGGTTTCTTGGAAAGCTGGGAATGGAACCACCATTTGACCCAGCTATTCCCCTTCTCGGTCTATTCCCTAAAGACCTAACAAGAGCATGCTACACGGACACTGCTATATCGATGTTCATAGCAGCACAATTCACGATAGCAAGATTGTGGAACCAACCTAGAAGCCCTTCAATAGATGAATGGATTAAAAAAATGTGGCATTTATACACAATGGAGTATTACTCTGCAATAAGAAATGACAAAATCATAGAATTTGGAGGGAAATGGATGGCATTAGAGCAGATTATGCTAAGTGAAGCTAGCCAATCCTTAAAAAACAAATGTCAAATGTCTTCTTTGATATAAGGGGAGTAACCAAGGACAGGGTAGAGACGAAGAGCTGGAGAAGAAGAATAACATTAAACAGGGATGATAGGCCGGAGGGAAAGTGAGAGTTAAGGGAAATTGCATGGAATTGAAAGGTGAGCCTCAGGGTTATACACAATTACATATAAGAGGAAAGGAGGAGTAGGAGAAAAATTATATAAGTGGAAGAAACGATTTATAGTAGAGGGGATGGAGAGAGAGAAGGGGAGGGGAGGGGAGGGGAGGGGAGAGGGGACAGTGGAGAATGGGATAGACAGCAGAATACATCAGTCACTAGAAAGGCAATTTGTAAATCAATGGAAATGTAACTGATGTGACACAGCAATCTGTATACGGGGTAAAAATGGGAGTTCATAACCCACTTGAATCAATCTGTGAAATATGGTATATTAAGAACTATGTAATGTTTTGAACAACCAACAATAAAATAATTAAAAAAAAAAGAAGGTAAAAGAAGAAACCAACTGAGATGTTAAGCTTAAGTTCATTAAAATTTTACTCATTTTCTAGTAAGGAGAAGTATATTTAAACACGCAGAAATTGTAGTGATATCTGTATGATGTTTAATTCACCTAATAAACCTGATATTTATAAAAAAAATATTTATGCACGAAGTGAGAAGTGAGTCTATAAGTTGGGTGAAATAACTTTAACTGGTGAGCTATTTAATTGGAGATTCATTTTCATGCATATGAATAGCCCATTGTTCCAGCATTATTTTTAAAACTACTTCTCCACTGATATTTTTTTGCAAACTATTCAAAAATTAACTGAGCAGAAACACTTCTGGGAAATTGTTCCTACATAAAAACAACACAATTCTTCTAAAATTTTTCAAAATCAGTTTCTTAAGAGCTCTAGAAACTAATCAGCCTTGCCACAATTCAAAGATTTATTAAGAAAATAGCTGAATTTCTGTAAGAACACTGAGATTTGTGGGGTTAACTTGTGTAGTTTAACATCCCAATCCTCATCTTGAAAAATTACATCTCTGCCACTTTGGTCCAAAGAATTTTTGTCTAATCAGTGCTTACTGCTAACTGCAGAGACCTCAGTGATTGGTGAAAAATAATGCAAGCTCTCCTCATGTTTATTCTAGTCAAATCCTCTAAAAATAAAGAGCAAGAGTAACCACAAGCAAATGCAAACCATAAGGAGGGGGAGATTTAATTGTTTGGGTTGTCATCTGATATTACTCAATATGTCTAGATTTTCAACAATAAAAGAGCAAGAGATACTTAAAGCAATAGAAAAATTTGGCCCATATACAGGTAAAGCAGAAGTCAATAGAAACTGTTCTTGAGAAGTTCAGATGTTAGGCTGACTAGAAAAAGACTTAACTCATCTGTCACAAATACAGTGAAATAATTGAGAGGACTGTGTCTCAATGATGAAACAAACGTTTGACAATAAGGCTGTCTTATCAGATAGAAAATATGCATACATAGACTAATGAAACCACTGAGCAAAAAGCTAACAATATCAAAAAGAAGAAAAATTCAGAGAAAAGGGTAATTCAATAATATTAGTTGAGGTCTTCAGTGACCTATTTTAAATCATAAATGAAACAACTAGCAGGAGATCAAAACAGAAATTGAAGATTTGAAAAACAGCAGAATCTGACTAGACTCAAAATATATTTATATCTCAACATAAAACAACTGAAAAAAGCAGAAGTAGTAGTACCTATAATTCCAGAAATGCCAGAGGCTCAGGCAGGAGCAGCACATATTCCAGGCCATTCTGGGCATATGAGCAAGACTCTGTCACAAAATAAAAGTTTAAAAAGGGCTGGGGATGTAGCTCAGAACACATCTGCATTCAATTGCCAGAAGAGGAAAAAAAAAAAACCAGGTGAATAAATATTCTCCAAGATAAAGCATTTATTATATTATAAAACAAGTCTCAATTAATTTAAAAGGGTTTAAAATGTAAAAACTCTGCTCACCATTCACAATGATACTGTATAATAAAAATGAATTTGGGAAACTCAAATATCTGGATGTTTAAAAATATACATAAAAATTGTTGTTCAAAATGAAATCACAAAGAAAAGTAGAAAATACTTTGAGATTAATGAAAATAGAAGTATAACATACAAAATAAAGGAAAACAGGGTACAACAAAGAATAGTCCTTCAGCGGAAGCTTATGACTAGGTAACTCTCTGTTAAAATGGCAAGAGTATTTCAAATACATAACTACTCTTCTGGCAAAATAATGTACATATGTGTACTAAGTTTTGCACATGAGGGAGTTATGCTTCTCAAGGGCCAGAATAAATGTATAGTTCTTCAATAATTTTTACATATACTAGCTCATTAGAGGTCATTACACACATCTGCCTCTGTCATCTTTTCCTGAATTTGTGAATCTCAGTTCAAGTTATAGAAGTAAGAATTAATGAACATAATTTAGTGTACATTCAGAGGCCATATATAGTACAGGTCTCAAAGAAATGACTATTCAATAAATAATTAATAAACAAGTTGACAACCACTTTTATTTTAGATCTTACGTATAAATGCCAGCTTCTGATCCCTAAAGCTAGTGATCAGAAGCATTGATTTTATTAATATGTTAATAAGAATATAAAATGAGCACTTGTAAAACTAATATTCATAATTATAAAATCTACTCTTATCACTTCATTAAAGTCTATTTGTATAGGTATGGAAATTTCTCCTTACACATCTATTAAAATTCAATCGATGAAGTATAATTTAAATGTGTTGAAAGAAACAGGGACATTTCTCACATGAAGATCTTATTAGGGTGAAATTGCATTCGGCTGCTTCTCTGTAATATGGTACATCAATATCTTAAGCAAAGTAGAACTTTACATTTTACGTCTTTGCTAGGTAATGAAATGGAATATAGAAATATTTCTACATGTTTTGAATCTTTTTTTCTTTTAGTACAAAGTTGTGGTGATACATGAACAAATTACTGCAGCTATATCACAGCACATAATAAATGAAATCATATAAAGATAGATAAAAATACCTCTTGATAGCTTCCTCTGTCAGCATGTTAATAGATTATTGATGGTGGAACTCTAAAAGAAGCTTAAGACCAAGTAAGAAACCAAAAGAGACAACATAAATGGAAATCAAAGCTGTCCCAATTTATTTCCCACAAATTGGTGATCATGTGAAAATATGTCAAAGTAAGTTTATATCAATAAACTCCTCTTCCCAAATTAAAAAAGTTGATATCTATAAAAAATAGATACTATTTTTATATACATTATTTATAATAAAATTAGAATATGTATGACAACAGAATGCTAATCAGATCCAATTCTTCCCTAATAATCAAATTTTATTACATTAAATTTAGTGCTCGAAATTTGGATAAGATTTTAGATGATTAAAATAAACAGAGGCAAATGGAGTCCTTTTGATGAAAAGGATATATAGAAAGTATACTAAAAATGGGACACTATTTTCTATGAAGTAGTCAATAAGCTGTAAAGATGATCAATTTAAGATATTGAATTGATACATAGTAAATTCACAAAAATGTTTTAAATTCCCTCCTCATATGTATTTTAATAATAGGATTTTGGGTTATATTTCATTTCTTCACAATTATTACAGAAAATAAACTTGGTTAAAAAAATTCCAACCTAGATTATAAGTGGATAAATCATTGAGTCCTGAGGAAATAGCAACCAAATTGAGAATACAATGATATTGAACTTTTATTATTGTGAATATATAAAGGGAAAAAGCTCATATATATGTGAAAAGAAATTTATTTCTGAAACTAGAAACAAAAATACTCTTTAAATTATGTTTAAAATCCTAAAAATTTGCTGACAAGATTAGTATGTGGAAATTACTTGTATCTGATTATTGGATCTTCTAAGGAGGGCAGAACTTGCAAGTAGTATTCTATTATCCATAGAAGAATAACACACGAGAATATTCATGGTTTTTGTTTGTTTTTTTCAAAAGAGTATGGAAAGTGTCCAATAAATTATTTTCCTTTGAGACATTTGTATTTAAAATTAAGGGAGGTGATTGAATTATCTGGATAAAGGATACACATATAAAAATACAATGGAAAAATATGTGGAAACATTTATACTGAGAAATGCAGTTTTAAAAAGATTTATTTCCCCAAAAGGTTAAAGAATAGATACTTTGGGTTTCTTCTAAACAAATTCAAAATCAGATAAACAAAATTTGATTGAAATGATGCTTATTTATTTGAAGGTACCACTAGTGTCAAATTCTAGGTATTTCTAACCATTAGATGGGGATGCTAGTAGATGTATCAGTTACTGATCACCATCTATTTTTTAGACAGCACTTTGTGCAGGAGCACTGGCACTTGTTGAGGGACTTAGTCTTAAAATGTAGAAATGCTTTGTAATTGATATAACCAAGAAATTTCAGATTGAAGGAATCATCCTTAAATTCTTCAGTTTCAACCATTATTGTTGGATGCTCAGTGAAGATCAGAACAGTGAGTGTTCTTTGGGAGAATATGTTTTCTTTGTTGTATGTGATCTTTTGAAACAACATGGTAGTAGATTATTTTTTCTTACAAAAAATGCAAGTGTCTCTTATCACAAATGTGATTAAAAGTTAAAAAAAAATACATATAGTTCAGGCACCATGCAACAAATCTCAGTAGCAAGAACTTCCCTAATTTATGGTATTTATGGGTCAATGATTGATTTTTTATTCCATTATTCAAACTGAACAGGTTATTTTATTTTATTTAACAAGCCAGTAAAAATCAACAGACAATCATTCCAATGAGTAAGCATTTAACAAATAGACATCTCTTTTTTAATTGACACATAAAATTGTGCATATTTATCAAATACAGTGTGATAATTGAAAACATGTATACAATGTATAGTGATCAAATCAGGGTAATTACCATTTGTATCTTCTTAAATATAATTTCTGTATATTGGAAGGATTCAATTACCTTCTAGGTCTTTATATAATGTATAACAAGTTGTTGAAAACTGTAATCATTCTATATAAGACTAGTAGTCATACTGTAGAAGACTAGAACTCATACCTCCTGGCTAACCCAGTTTTTATACCTTCCATTTCTGATCCCTTTCCTTTTGATCCTCCAGTGATTGCTATTCTAATTTCTTTTCTAAAACCCAAAATTTTAGCTTCCATATATAAGTTAAAAATTGTAAGGTTTGTTGTTCTGTATCTGGCTTATTTTCCATATTACCCCACAAATGACAGGATTTTGTTATTTTTGATGGCTCCATAGTATTGAATTGTGTATATATGCTGAATTTTTCTTTCCTATTTACCCACTGATGGATGCCATGCTTTGCCTATTGTGCAGACATCTCTTTGGTATATCAATTTTATTTTCTTTACACATATATCTAGGAGTGGAATTGCTAGATGTGGTTGTCCTATTTTTAATTTTTGAAGGACCTTCCATACTGTTTTCCATAATGGCTATACTAATTTACATTGACACCAATTATGTAAAACAATCCTCCTTTCTCTGGATTTTTGCAAGCAATGTGATCTTTTTGCTGTCAGATAATACCATTCTATCTATAATGAGACAATATTTCATTGGGGCATTAGTCTGAATTTCTCTGATAAGTAGTGATATTGAGAATATTTTTAGCCTTTTTATGTCTTCTTTTGAGAAATATATATTCACAGATTATTTACACAACCTTATTCAGATTATTTGTCTCTGTTGTTTTTGAGTTTTATAATTTCCAAATTTTAATCTCCTGTTGGGTAAATAGTTAGCAACTACTTTCTCCTATTCTGTAGGTTGCCTTTTCACTGTTGATTATTCTCTTATGTACAGAAGGTTTTCAGTTTAATTTAATCCCATTTTCTTATTTTTACCTTTTTTGTCTTTAAGGTCTTATCCAAAAAAAAAAAAAATCACTGCTTATTCTGATGTACTGAGCTGTTTTTCCTATGTTCTCCTCTAGTAGTTTCATGGTTACAGATCTTGCATTTAAGACTTCAATCTTAAATTATATGTTGATGTGTATTCCTTCTATACCTAATTATATCAGTTTTATAACTGATACCACAAAATACAAAGGATCATTTAAGATCATTATGAACAATTATACACAACACCACACCGGAAAACCTACAAGAAGTACAAAAATTTCTAGGCTCATATAACCTACCAAAATTAAACTATGATGACATAAAGAACCTGAACTAAATAATAAGGAGTAATGAGATTTAATTGGCAATAATATATCTCCAAATAAATAAGAGCCAGGGACAAGATGGCTTTAGTGCTGAATTTTACCAAGCCATTAAAAAAAAAATGGAAATTCTCCAACTATACCAAAATTTTGAAAGGGCAGGAACTCTTGCAAACTCATTCTATGAGGCCAGCATTACCCTAATACCAAAACCAAACAAAAAAACAGAAGAGAAAAATTGGTAAGAAGAAAAAATATTGTTAAAGTGTCCAGACTACCCAAAGTAATTTACACATTCAATGCTATTTTCATCCAAATACCAGGTGCAATCTCATAGAACTGGAAAAAATACTGCACACCTCTGTTTGCATAAAGTCCTCATGCCTGTAACTTCCCACTGCTGTCCCAGAACCTGCAACTGGCACTCTTGTGACTTGATACACCTTGTGGGTATAGTAACAGGCATGGCAAAGCCTTCTTCAACACTAGAAAATTGAGGGCAGCAGAGCTGAATATTTCCCCACGACCACTAGAGTGCAGTCAGCTGTACTGCCCCTCCTGTCCTGAGTGTACCTATTGTGATCATTGAGTGCCTTCCCGTTTTTATGAAGCACAGTGTTGGGGATGTTTTATCTGGTTAGGGTTAACATAAGAGAAGCAGATAACATCAATTGCCCTCAATTTTACAGTGAGAATTATTTTTGAAGACATGCATCTCAAATATCTCTAGTTAAGTAAATGGCAGAAGTGAAAGTACAAAAAGGAAATCAACCCAAACCATCTGTTTTTTTTTTTTTATTGCAAGTATTAAAAGTAATACTTTGTTATGAAAGAAAATTCAGGTGAAATGTAAAACAGTCGGCATAGCAGGACAAAAGGTGAAAACAACGGGGATGTGCAATTAGTCATTCTACATATCCTACCCTCTACCTTTTAAAAAAAAGAACTGTTAAATTACTACCTGAGCATATTTGTCAGTGAATTTTCTAAAGATTTAACCTCCAGCAATGAAGATTGAAAGATAACTCTAGTAGCTAATGAATTCTCACAAAAGCCAACAAAGTATCTTTTTAACATATGGTTGAATTTGTATCTCATAAATCCTGTACTAAATTATAGCTATTATTTCCCTTAAACCTCATCCAAAAATACAATTAAACTTCCTTGCTTCTTTATAGGAGTACAAAATGTGCATTATTTTTCTCTACATTTTGCAGAGGAGTACAGGTCAACAGGAAAAGAAAAAAAACAACACGTATTCAAAGATTTTTGAATAAATTAAATTTTGTCTGTATAAGCTGACTGGAATTGATGAAATTTCACAGTACAGAAATTTAAATCTCTACATAATTATGCAAATTCGGTGTTATGTTCAGGTATTTTATCTTTTCAGAATTTTTTGAGGACTTTGTTTATTGGTAAAAGACAAACAATGAATAATGAGGAGCATTGTCGTCTCTGTCAAAGTACATGTTTTAAGAGGAATAACCAGTTAAATATGATCAATTCAGCACTGGGAACAGCTGCAATATGCCTTTATAGAACACCATAAATTCAAATTAATTAATCCAAAATGAATTACAAATTATTTTTGTAAATTACACATTGATCCTTACGGGTTATTTAAACAGCTGAACTTGATGTCATTTGCCCCATCTGCTACAACAGATGCTTTATTCCAACATGAATATTAAATAGATTTTGAAAGTAGTTTCTATAATTGTAAGAAACATTTACAAAATGGAGAAAAGATGATAGTCTTTCCGATGACTGGGAGTAATTTCTTGAATATTTTATGGTGAACTGTACTATGAGTATAAAGCCTAACACAAATTTGAGTTTCACTTCAGAACACAAGGATGCATAATAAAGAAACTTTCAGCATCACTCTTTTTCCACAGGTCAGTCAAGCATGTCAGCATAGTCATGCTTGTAATATTCCAACTGAATTTACCATCTTCTTTTTAAAGGGTGCATTTTAAGGCAACTATATATGACCACTCCATTTACAGAAAATGCAAAAGGGGAAGAAAACTGTGGACTTGTAGTATACAGTCAGTAATAACTTTTTATTAGCTTGAAATGGGCTGTTGTAAGTACAAAATGGTCAGTGTAAGCCTTTGGTAGCCACAAAACAAAAATCGGGGGTAGAAGCACAAAACAAAAAAAGGAAGGATTCAAAGCCCGTCACTACACAGAACTTATCAAACCACAATGGAAACAGCAAAAGAGGAAAACCTGAGGAAGCCCAAAGCAGCCAAGCAACCAACCAACCAATAAGCAAAAAAAAAAAAATTAACAAAGCATGTTGCTTTTGTCCTTATCTGTCAATTACTTCTTTGAATGTAAATAGATTAAATTTTCCAGGAAAAAAAAAAGTGGACAGAATCCTGAATGTTAAAAAACAAAACAAAACAAAAACACAGAAAAAATTAGATAACTAAAAAAAAAATTGGCCAGTATAAAAACTGCCAATAAGAGATTCACTTCACTTTCAAGGACACATACAGTTTGAAAGTGAATGAAAGTAAAGTATATTCTATGCAAATGGAAACAAACAAAAAAACAGTTGAAATCATGAGACTTACCTATACATGGATCAGACAAAATAGACTTCAAGTAAAAAGCTGTAAAAAGAGACCAAGGACATTTTATAATGATAAAAGTGTCATTTCATTAAGAGGAAATGAAACATGTAACTATATATGCACCCAACCTTGGAACACCTAAATATATCAAACAAGTATCAAAGAATCTAAGGAGGATACAATAATAGTAGAGAATCTCAATACCCTATTTCCAAAACTGGACAGATAGTTTAGATTGGACATTAATAACTTAACAGTGGACTTGAAAATACTTTACACACAGTGAAACTAACAGACATCTAGAGAATATTTCAGTTAACAATATCAAAACAAACATTTTTATCTAATCTATGCAATCTTCTTCTACATAGATCTCATGTTAACACACAAAATTAGTCTTAGCAAGTTAGTAAATTTAAGAAGAATAAAATCATATGAAGTATCTTTTCTGACGAGGGTATGAAACTAGATTAAATGATTAGGGGAATTTTGGAAAAATGAACAATACATGAAAATTAAAAATGATCCTGAAAAATCAATGTACCAATGAAGAAATTAAGATGGAAATTTAAAAAAGAAAAATAGTCTTGGGACAAAATAAAAAAGGAAATATAACATGTCAAAACTTATGGGTATAGCAAAACATTTCTAGAGGACATTTTATAGAAATAAGTGCATACTTCAATAAAGAATAAATATCTCCAATAAAACAACTTAAAGTCTCTCATCAATAAACTAGAGCCAGGGTTCTGATGCATGTCTATAATCCAAAGTGACTTGAGAGGCTGAGACAAGAGGATTGTGGTTCAAAGGAGCCTCAGCAATGTCCATGCACTAAGCAACTCAGTGAGACCCTGTCTCTAAATAAAATACAAAATAGGGCTGGGGATGTGGCTCAGTGGTTGAGTGCCTCTGAATTCAATCCCTGGTATCAAAACTAAAAATAAAAAAATAAATAAACTAGAAAAAGAATGAAGGCCTAAGTTAGCAGATAGAAATAACAAAAATGAGAGCAAAAACAAAAGAAATAAATATTAGCAAAAACCGAAAAGATCAACCAAACTTTGATGGTTTTGGAAAAGATAAACAAAATTTACAAACTTTTAGCTAGACTAAGAAAAAACACCAGAAGACTCAAAAATAAAATAAAATCAGAAATGAAAGAGAAGATATTATAACTGGTACCACAGAAATGCAGAGGATCATAACAATTATATGCCAGCAAATTAGATAACCTAAAAGAAACAGACAAAGTTCTAGAGCTATGAAATCTAAAGGATCAAATAATTAAGAAACAGGAAAACTGAACCTATTAACGAGTCAAGACTAAACCATTATGTCTCCCATCAAAGTAAAACAGATTGGCTTCATTGTTTAATTCTATCAAACACTTAAAGGACTAATACCATTCCTTTTCAAATTCTTCCAATAAATGAGAGAAGGGACTATTTCCAAAGCCTTTTTAGTCAGCACATAATTACCCTAATATGAAAACCTGACAAGGACACTACAAGAAAAGAAATCATGGCAGAGACCATGGTGCACACCTGTGATCCTAGTAAATAGATTAAATTAAATTCACAGGAGGCTGAGGCAGAAAGATCACAAATTGGAAGTCAGTCCTGACACCATAGCAAGACATTGTTTAGAGGACTATGAATGTAATTCAGTAGTAGAGCAATTGTCCAACATGCACAAGGCCTTGGGTTCAACCCATAGTATCACAACAGAGAAGGAAGAGAAGAGAAGGAGAGAAAGATTGTAAGTCAACATGCTTAATGAAGACAGATGCAATAAAATAGGAAAAAACATAAAATTAAACTTTAAATACAAAACAATTAAAATAGAAAACAAAACAAACATAAAGGAAAAACCAGCAAATTCAGCACTTAAAAGGATTCTCCACAACGATCAAGTGGGATTTATCTATGAATATAAGGTTATTTCAACATATACAAAACAATCCATATGCTAAACCACATTAACAGAATAAAAAAAAAAAAAGACATGTAAGCATCTTTCTAGATGCAGAGAAGGCACTCAGCAAAATCGAGTACTTCCATGAGAAAAAGTCTCTTGAAATTATGTACAGAAGAAATGACTTTATTTTATTGAATATTTCTCAATAAAATTAAGTCCATCTATGAGACTTTCAAATGCAATATTATATTCAATGCTAAAAAATTAAAACATTTTCCTGTAAGATGAGGAACAAGACAAAGATGTTCACTCTCACCACTTCTACTCAACATAGTACTGTAAGTCCTAGTCAGAGCAATTACACAAGGAAAATAAATAAAAGACATCCAAATAGGAAAGGGAGAAGTGAAATTGCTACTGTTTGCTAATAGTATGATCTTATACATAAAAAAATCTAAAATTTCCACCCCAAACCTATGAAAACTTATAGTAAATACAGCAAAGTTGCAGAAAAAAAAAACACACAAAATTAGTGGAATTTCTATACAATATGAATGAACTATTTGAAAAGAAAGGGAACATTTTTATTTACAATAACTATAAAAATACTAAATAATAAATTTTACCAAGGATTTCAGTGACCTATACACTGAAAATTCCTATGAAAGAAATTAAAGGTATAAATACATAGAAAGATCCATATTAAATAATTTGAAGAATTAGTATTGTTATAATGGCCATAGTACCCAAATCAATCTACAGATTCAATGCAATTACTATCAAAATTCCAATGTTATTTTTCATTGAAAGAGAAAAAAAATATAAAATTCATATATAACCACAAAATAATACCCCAAATAGGCAAGAAAATAATGATGAAAAGAACAAAACAACAAGTATAATAATACATTACATCAAATTATAATAAAAAGTGATAGTAAGTAAAATATCATGGTACTGCATAAAAATAGATACACTAATCAATACAACAAGATAGACAGTCCAGAAAACAACTCCCACATCTATGGTCAATTATTTTTTACAAATTTCCAACAGGAAAAAGATAATCTCTTCAACAAATGGTATAGGGAAAATTGGATATTCACAGCCAGAAGAATGAAATTAGATCCTTATTTCATGCATATTAAAAACAATCAACTCAAAATGGGTTGAAGACTTAAATGTTAAGATCACAGACAATGGGTATTCTAGTAGAAAAAATTTCCTTGTAAGAGAAATCTTAAAATATGTTATTCTTTTCAATGATTTTTTTATTTGAGCCTAAAAAACACAGGATACAAAACCAAGAAGATAAATTAGATTCGATCAAACTAAATAGCATCTCCACAGCAAAGAAAACAAATAACAGTGTGAAGAGACATCCTAAAGATTAGGAGAAAATATTTTCAAATTGTACACATGATATGAGGTTAATATCCAAAATATTGAAGGAACTTCCATAGCAAGTAAACAAAAACTTAATTTAAAAATCATGAGGGTCCTAAATAAACATTTCTCAAGGCAATGGGGAGATCATGATCAAAAATCTTAGTGAAACAGTAAAAAGAAGGTTTCTTTCTTTTTTTGAGATCTGTTACATAGCTTGGTAAATATAGTTAAAAATGTCTGTTTCAAATTGCTAAGAATAAGTTTCAAACTGTTCTTAACATAAAAATGTATTTGAGGTGATAGATACATTATTAATTTGCTCTAATTGTTCCACATTGTATTCCTGAATTGTAGCATCATGCTTTATTATGTAAATACATACGATTAGGAAATGTCAACTTACAATAAAACTTTATTTTTTAAAATGCCTAAGGTATTTTAGAATATTTTCAATTCAGACTCTGAAACTTTTTGAAGGACGAATTCAGACTTAAATCCAGAATTGAAACAAATCTGACTAAAGTTCAATAAGCCTTATAAATGTCTCTAATAAAGATTAGAGGAACATATCTCCTAATACAAGTAATCTGACAACAAAAGCTACTTGTCATTTTGAAGGATAAATATTATTTAATTTTTAATGTTCTTTACACAAAATGTCCAACCCACAACAACAACAAAAAAATATGTGTAGGAAGAGCATACACATGGTGAAAAAACTAAACAGTAAATAGGAACATAATAACTATGTTAATCTAGTGAAAGAATGACAGAATGCATGAAGAGATATGAATTTCAGCAGATAGAAATGAACTCTGAAATAGATATTGAAATAAAAAGTAAAAAGAATAGTAAAAACAATAATGTATAAGAAAAAATATATTAGGGGATTTAAATAACTTAATGATGACTATAATGTTCTAATTATCTGGGCAGTGCATTACTAATATGTAGACATTCATAAAAATCTAAGGAAGAGAGACAGCTAAAAACCAACTGCACAAATATATAGTCAAGTAAATATTTCAACCAGAACAATAATTTAATTAATATTTTAAAAAATAATTTAATTAATAAAAAATGGAAAATCTTTTTAACAAATTTCTATTAAATTATCTGGATAGCTCCAAACATTTCATTAGTGTAGCTTTCCACGTCTGCATATATAAATATTACTTTGAGGTAGACCTAAACATGAAAGCTAGTACCATGAATGTTCTAGAAAGAAACACAAAAGTATCTTCACATCCTTGGAATGGGTAAGTTTTCTTAAACAGTTCATATAAAGCACTTATCATAAAAGAAAACAAATGAAAAATTAAAACTTATCCCAACTAAACATTTTCCTATTCACAATATACTTTTAAAAATAAATAGAAAAGTTATAGATTGGTAAATACACACAATGCATACTCCCATTCAGAATATATAAGGCCTCCCTCAACAATTAAAAGAAAAGTAATCAGTTTAAATACAAGTAAAAGAAAAAAGCAAAAGAAGAAAATGCATGGATGTCTAATAAGCATGTGAAATTGTCTGCCGTCATTTTAAAACAATCAACTATTCCTTGCTCCCTTTAGACTGCTCTCACTTGCACACATGTGCACAAACACAATGTCAAATAGTGCAGAACTGGAGCAACTAGAACTTTCACACATTGCTAGAGGGTATATAATAAAATATTGTTATCATGGTGGCAGTTCTCTATAAAGCTCAACATACTTAACTCTATGACCCAGTAATTTTGCTCCTGAGCACTTAACTAAACATAATAAATTGTTTTTCCACTGGAGTATTCATAGGAGTTACACCCAAAGAAGGAAAAAAATCTAAAAGTACATCAACAGGAGAATAGATATTCTAAAAATTAGACCAATCAATCAATAAGTACATGAAAAAATGCTCACCATCGCTAGCAGTCAGAGAAATGCAAATCAAAACCACCCTAAGATACCATCTCACTCCAGTAAGATTGGCAGCCATTATGAAGTCCAACAACAACAAGTGCTGGAGAGGATGCAGGGAAAAGGGTACGCTTGTTCATTGTTGGTGGGACTGCAAATTGGTGCAGCCAATTTGGAAAGCAGTATGGAGGTTTCTTGGAAAGCTGGGAATGGAACCACCATTTGACCCAGCTATTCCCCTTCTCGGTCTATTCCCTAAAGACCTAATAAGAGCATGCTACAGGGACAGTGCTACATCGATGTTCATAGCAGCACAATTCACGATAGCAAGATTGTGGAACCAACCTAGAAGCCTTTCAATAGATGAATGGATAAAAAAAAATGTGGCATTTATACACAATGGAGTATTACTCTGCATTAAAAAATGACAAAATCATAGAATTTGGAGGGAAATGGATGGCATTAGAGCAGATTATGCTAAGTGAAGCTAGCCAATCCTTAAAAAACAAATGCCAAATGACTGCTTTGATATAAGGGGAGTAACCAAGGACAGGGTAGGGACGAAGAGCTTGAGAAGAAGATTAACATTAAACAGGGATGAGAGGTGGGAGGGAAACGGAGTGAGAAGGGAAATCGCATGGAAATGGAAGGTGATCCTCAGGGTTTCACAAAATTACATATAAGAGGAAATGAGGGGTAAGAGAAGAATAATACAAGTGGAAGAAATAATTCACAGTAGAGGGGGTAAAGAGAGAAAAGGGTAGGAGAGGGTAGGGGAGGGGAGGGGGGATAGTAGAGAATAGGATAGACAGCAGAATACATCAGACACTAGAATGGCAATATGTAAATCAATGGAAGTGTAACTGATGTGATACAGCAATCTGTATACGGGGTAAAAATGGGAGTTCATAACCCACTTGAATCAAACTGTGAAATATGATATATTAAGAACTATGTAATGTTTTGAACGACCAACAATAAAAAAATTAAATAAATAAATAAATAAAATGTAGCTCAGCAATAAAAGAAAGCAAACTATCAATGCACATGACCATATGGCTTATCTCAAAAACCTTAATGATCTTGCCACATGCCAATGTCTCGGCTGGGCACAGAATCACGAGCCACCACACAGCTTTGTAGATTCAAACAGCAATTCTTTATTCCCGAACTCACACCGGCCTCTACACACGTTCTGGGGCAATCCCGTTCTGCTGCCACCCAATTCACCACTCCACGAGGCTCTCTCCAAAAATACTCTCTGAATCTCACGAGAGCTCAGCGGGAGCTCAGGCAGCAGGAACGCCCTATTTCCAGCAGCAATAATCCTCAACATCGAACTTCCCTAAAACCCAAGGTCTTAAACTGGGAACGCCCTTAACCCAAGGAGCGGGATACTTCCTCAAACTGCAGGACACACCCTAATCCTGGATCCTCCCTGGTCGTTGAGCAGGGTCACCTTTCTCAAACACACATGCAAGGTCAACAGCGAAATTAACATGGGGTACGCTGGCAAGGAAATTTCGATGCGTCATTCCTACTTGGTAATGGCCCTCAGCAGCCACACATATGTGCCATACGTGCCATTGAAGGAAATACTTACCATCTTCATTTTGCACACATTGCACCAAATTTCCAGTTCTTCTATAATTTACACAAAACTAATTTTTCTCCATTCTACAAAAGTTTCTTTTCTCGGGGGATCTAAACCTTAAAATTTCTCTTACATTTTCAGCAATTTCTCAACAGACATTTAATTCTTGCTCTACATATTTGTTCTCAGGTTTATCTTTATAACTACTTTTGTTTGAGTGCTAAATACATTGTCCTATGAACTAGCAAAAAGGATGTGGCAGATCTACAGGGGAAATAGTATTTGCTTTTCTATTAATCTGCGTAAAAACCACATCAAAAAGAAATATATTACATAAAAGAAAATTTAAAAATTAAAATAAAAAAAATAAGAGGAAGTCATTTTCCAGTAAGGGCTGCTTTCTTTAATGTAGATTGAAGGTTGATTGTTTTCCATACTAATAAATTTGAAGTGGGCTTGGGGGCTTCTACATGAGATTGCATTTTCCAAACCTTGTTGCAGTTTGAGTGTCCAATTACCTGACCACTTTTAATGAAATATGAGGAGAATTGATGGGCATCATACAATACAAGATCCATTAGAGGACAAGTGAGACGGAGTCTTTATCATTCTCCTGCATACAAGCTGGAATCCGGATGTGAGTGACCTGTCTGTACCATGGAGTTTCTTGTCCCTCAGCATTGCATTTACCAACGCTCACTCCTTTTAAAATGATATTCTCTGGCTCAACCCTAGAAGATGGGAGGGTGAGTTCTAAAACCATAAAAGTCCCTGTTTGATTAAACCTATTTTTGATTGAACTTATGTACAGTATGTTATTGTAGAATTAGGAAACTGTAGCTTCTAATCTCAACCCCATCCCAAAACAGATTCACTACCATTTAAACGTCTTTAAACCTACATTTTGTAATCAGTAAAATTAAAATAATCATGTAATATTTTAAAGGTAGTTTCAAAAGGTAGTTACTCAAGAGTTTAGGTTTCTACTATTCTTTTCTCTCTGAATTTTATACATCTCATTCTATTTATATTGCTCATACTCCTCTGAAGATAACATAATGCTTATATCTAAGTCTCCAGAAAACAGAAGTTACTCTCAAATATCTGGGTGCTGAGTAAAACAATATAAAGAAACTGTTGGATTATTGCATGTGTTCCTTTACTGCTCTGTTGTCTTGTAGGCCTGGAGTATTTGTTAAACTAGTAACTGTTTGAAAGAAATAAGCAGAACAATTAGAGGCTGAAACCTTACAAATTAAGCCAATCGAACATTCTGCTGCTCATCTGACTCTGCTTCATCTGTTTCATGATTACAAATTTTAAGATGGCCTCTTTTAGCAATCATTCCATTAGCTACTCACTAGTCCTTGTTTTAACATTAGCCTTTGCATGAATACAACCCAGTAAAAGCCTCCAATCACTTATTTTCAAAATAGACCTTCTAATGTATAGATGATAGGGCCAAAAAGAGCAGCAAATTGTGAACATTATTCAGCTCTAAAATTATAAACAAAAACAAGACGAAGACAGCTTTTATAGTGATGTAATTGAATATAAGATTCATGCTGAATTATTTTTTTCAGAACAACAACAACAAAAAAAAACATTGTATACTTTCCTTCATGCCACTAAACCATGTAAAAATATGAACTTTTTTGGATATTCTCTCAGAGTATTTTAGCTGCGTGTTTTCAATATGTAAACAATTTTCTCTGAGACTCGGACTTGAGGGAACAAACACAAAATTCACCCAAAATAGCTTCATGTGACTCAGTTCTTCTTTGGAAAAGAAATTCAATTGACTTCTTGGCTATTATCAAGATGAATGCTTCCGCTTTGTGCTTCTTTCCCCAGTTTAGATTTTGGTAAGTGTAAGGCCATTCATTTCTCCTGTATTTAACTCTAGTAAGTTAAAGGCTGTGCTATTCAGATTAAAGATACATATTACCTGTAAACTGAAATGTCATGCAGCAATTAAAGTGAAAAGAAATCTTTCATGTATTGGCAATCTATTTCTATTACTGCTTTAGCTATCTGGTTTTTCTAAGCAACTGCAAAGAGCAAGATAGAGCTGTTATGCAAAAAGAATATTAATGCTGTACACCAAGTCTTGTGAAATATATTTTCAAGTATATCCAAATTCATTAATAAGCTATTTATAAATTCCTTTTTATAACACACGTTAAGAATGTGACCTTTTCTGCATTAAGCCTAAATCCTTTATCATTTTTAGCAAATAATGAAAAGAGAAGTGACTAAATATTCAAATAAGACTTTGCTCAACATTCAAAGAGATTTATAAAAACAAAGTTTAAAAATAAACCTGGTGCAGTGGTGTACACCTGTAATCTCAGTGGCTGGGGAGCCTGAGGCAGGAGAATTGTAAGTTCAAAGCCAGCCTCAACAATTTATCCAGGCACTAAGAAACCCAGTGAGACCCTGACTGAACAAAATATAAAAAAGGGGAGTGGATATGGCTCGGTGGTTAAATACCTGGCACCAAAAAGGGGGAAAAAAAAGAAGAAGAAGTCCTAATAATAACCTGCAATATGAAATTATTAAGGTGGATAGTATGGCAATAATATTAATATTTTTTTCACAACCCTGTCTCTGAGAAGCTCAGTACCAACTGCTTTCTCCTGTCACCTCTTTTTACTGTCACTGCTAATCTTAATAAATGTTCCTGTGCTAAATACATCTGAATCATACCCACAAAAGGATCAAGTTTAGTGCCCAATGTTATTTCATGATATGAAAGTTCAATCTCACAAACCAGTATCTAGCACTGAAAATAATGTTAAATTTTTGTTGTAATGCAAAGTCAAATTTTTCTTACTGCATTTTAAGCCTTTTTCTGTTACCTTTCTCAATATATCTGTTTCATGAACCAAACTTATTATAGAATTTAATGTGAACTCTTTAGTCTTATTACAACATTCCACAGACTTTTTCTACTGTGAATATTTTGACATTGATGATTTGGAAGAAAAAAAAACAAATATAGCTTAAAGTTTTCATGCTCTTTTCTCGCTTCTCAAAAGTAATACACTTCATTCAATTTTAAGTCTATAAGATCTATTCTACAGTCTTAAACAGAATTTGACCATAAAAGTAATGTGTGCAAATTATAAAATATTTAGAAACTATGATCCCAACATCTACTCACTTCAATATTTTCCTTAATTTCATGAATTTTCAAAATAAAACTGGGATCCAGCATTGTATAATTAATTTTTCCTCACCTTTCTCACTTACTCATAATACTTTTCCACATCACTAGTTATTTTTATCATTCACTGTTTTAATGACAGAATAAAATTCCAGCTTCTAAGTTCCATGACTTATTTTACTATTTTATGCTTGCTAATCTTTTATCATGCTTTCCTATTTTTATTTAAATTAAAATTTAATTTTGAAAGTAGATGTTTTATATTTATGTTTTCTTTTTTTCTTTTTTTTAAAATTCAAATTGCATTTGTTTTTATTTTTTATTTTTTTTGTTTCCTATTTTTTTTATTGGATGTTTACAACATTACAAAGCTCATGACAAATCATATTTCATAGATTAGAATCAATTGGGTTATGAACTCCCATTTTTACCATAAATACAGATTGCAGAATCACATTGGTTACACATCACATTTTTACATACTGCCATATTAGTGACTGTTGTATTCTGCTACCTTTCCTATCCTCTACTATCCCCCCTCCCCGCCCCTCCCATCTTCTCTCTACCCCATCTACTGTAATTCATTTCCCTCCATGTTTGTTATCCCCTTCCCCTCGTAAACTCGTATATGTTATTTTGGATAACTATAAGGGTCTCCCTCCATTTCCATGTGATTTCCCTTTTTTTTTCTCCCTTTCCCTCCCACCTCATGTCTCTGTATAATGCTAATATTTTCTTCCTGCTCATCCTCCCTGTTTTGTTCTTAGTTGCTCTCATTATATCAAAGAAGACATTTGGTATTTGTTTTTTAGGGATTGGCTAGCTTCACTAAGCATAATATGCTCTAGTGCCATCCATTTCCCTGCAAATTCCGTGATTTTGTCATTTTTTAGTGCTGCGTAATACTCCATGGTGTATAAATGCCACATTTTTTTATCCATTCATCTATTGAAGGGCCTCTGGGTTGATTCCACAGTCTAGCAATTGTGAATTGTGCTGCTATGAACATCGATGTGGCAGTATCCCTGTAGTGTGCTCTTTTAAGGTCTTCAGGAAATAGTCCGAGTAGGGCAATAGGTGGGTCAAATGGTGGTTCCATTCCCAACTTTCCCAGGAATCTCCATACTGCTTTCCAAATTGGCCGCACCCGTTTGCAGTCCCACCAGCAGTGTACAAGAGTACCCTTTTCCCCACATCCTCGCCAGCACTTGTTGTTGTTTGACTTCATCATGGCTGCCAATCTTACTGGGGTGAGGTGGTATCTTAGGGTGGTTTCTATTTGAATTTCCTTGACTGCTAGAGATGGTGAGCATTTTTTCATGTACTTGTTGATTGATTGTATGTCCTCCTCTGTGAAGTGTTTGTTCATGTCCTTGGCCCATTTGTTGATTGGGTTGTTTGTTTTCTTATTGTCTAATTTTTTGAGGTCTTTGTATACTCTGGATATTAGGGCTCTATCTGAAGTGTGAGGAGTAAAAATTTGTTCCCAGGATGTAGGCTCCCTATTTACCTCTCTTATTGTTTCTCTTGCTGAGAAAAAACTTTTCAGTTTAAGAAAGTCCCATTTGTTGATTCTTGTTATTAACTCTTGTGCTATGGGTGTCCTATTAAGGAATTTTGAGCCTGTCCCCACAATCTGTAGATCGGAGCCAACTTTTTCTTCTATCAGACGGAGAGTCTCTGGTTTGATATCTAGCTCCTTTATCCACTTTGAGTTGACTTTTGTGCGTGGTGAGAGGAGGGGGCTCCCAGGAGCAGCAGACCCGGTGTGTAGTATATTTATGTTTTCAAGATTTTTGTTTTATTAGCTTATATTGCTTAGTGTAGGAATTATTCAGAGTGAAGTTTAGTAAGTGAAGATTCTCAATACATATGGCAAAGATTATTTTGGAAGGATAATAATTAAGTTCCTATTGGTTTATATAATTGCTGATTTGACCACATCCTTGCCAGCATTGACTAAATTTTTGAGCTCTCCAGACAAATAGCTCAAATAATTGATTAAAGAAGTACAGGGTATTATTGCATGCTTTTTAGCAATTGCTTTTACTGAGTAAATTAAATGCTCATGCCATTTTTAATTGCTTCTCAGGTGCAGATGAATTAATCAAATTAATCCTATACTTCAGATGATGGCAAACTATAATTATCAGTTCAGCCAGTTTCTAAATTTTTAATTTTATTCTTCCATTGTCTAATGCTATTCCCTACACTTCCCTACTTTCTTTCTTTTTTTTAAGTTTTATTGATTTTATTTTTTTAAATACATGACAGCAGAATGCATTACAATTCTCATTACACATATAGCGTACAATTTTTCATATCTTTGTATACAGAGTATGTTCACACCAATTCATGCCTTTATACATGTACTTTGTTTTTTTTTTTGTACTACAATTCCTATTACACATATATACCACAATTTTCATATCTGTTTGAGTCATCATACATATACTTTGGATAATGATGTCTATCACATTCCACCACCCTTGCTAATCCCCTGCCCCCTCTCTTTCCCTCCCACCCCTCTTCCCTATCTAGAATTCATCTAATCCTCCCATGTTCCCCCTTCCTTCCCTAATATGAGTCAGTCTCCTTATATCATAGAAAACATTCACCATTTGTTTTTCGACTCAGCTATCCCTCTCCTTGGACTATACCCAAAGGACTTAAAAACATCATGCTACAGGGACACAGCCACATCAATGTTTATAGCAGCATAATTCACAATAGCTAAACTGTGGAGCCAACCTATTTGCCCTTCAGTGGATGAATGGATATTCCCTACTTTCATTCCAAATCTTTATCATAAACCATCATAGAGTATTTTGAGCATGTTTATTTTTATTTGTTAATATTCTAAGAAAGAATAGTGTTATTTTTATAAAAGTGTAATTAATTTATAAAAATGTCATTATGTTATACACCTTGCTCCCATTTCTACCTGTTTTTTCTTTTCAACAACTATATAAACAATTAGTAAGGAAATTTATACTTTCAATACAGAAAATTCAATTTTTGTATTTCAACAAGTATTCGTTTACTTTCTATGAGAATGAAGAAGACTTGTGAAAACAACTTTGGAGCTTTGTTTGCATTCTTTTAAACACACATTTTATACTTCATTCACTAATTAAAATCTTTAAAGTGTGAGATATTGTGTCAGAGCATCTTATAGTCTGGTAAGATGCTAAATAAAACATCATTTCAGGCCAGGTACACTTAAGGCTGAGGCAGGAGGATCCTGAGTTCAAAGCTAGCCTCAGAAAAAGTAAGGCACTAGCAATTCAGTGAGACCCTGTTTCTAAATAAAATACAAAATAGGGGGGATATGGCTCAGTGGTTGAGTGTCCCTGAGTTGAATCCCCAGTACAAAGAACAAAGAAATATCATTTCAAGTATGAAAATGTTAAGAACTGCAAATGCAAGGTGTGGGAGGACTCTATTATTCCTAAACTTAAACTTGTCTGAGATTCACTAAAAGCTTAAATACTACTTCCTCAGTGTTTAAGATAAATATTTCCCATAAACATAAAAGAAAGCAAAAAATAAATACATGTTTCTAATCACATTATCCCCCTATGATGATTGACTACCTTCTGAATAAATTGACAGCAATATGTCTATAATAGATATTTCCTTAGCAAAAGTAAAAAATGATTCTTTTTCTATATTATTACCACATTTTTCTCAAATTCTTGTTAACAATTTTGATTATTTCCAGCTATTAAATATTGCATAATAGGGCTGGGGATGTGGTTCAGGTGGTGAACTCGGTTCAAGCTCGCCTGGCGTGCTTGTGGTCCGGGTTCGATCCTCAGCGCCACGTGCAGGCAGAGATGTTGTGCCCGCCGAGAACTAAAAAAAAAATAAATAAAGATTGAAAAAGGTTCTCTCTCTCTCTCTCTCTCTCTCTCTCTCTCTCTCTCTCTCTGTGTGTGTCTCTCACTCTCTCTTTAAAAAAAAATTGCATAATATAGTTTTTATTATGGTTCCAATATCAAAACATTTCTGAGATTCTTGTAGCTGGATAAAAATAAACGTTGAATAAATAAATGAATGACTGACAGCATTGATTTGCAGAGAGTATTGGAAATCTGGATTGATAAAAGGCAAATGAGCTGACAAGTAGCTAAGAGTTTTAGTAACTAGTAAGTGGAAGTGAAATTGACTCTGGTGTGATTTTGGATTCATTCCAACCATATACCTTGTTATACATCCATTGAAGACTCAATTCTTTATGCTAATGGAATTTGTGGATGATTTAAAATAATTTACTACTAATGATATGAAATACATTTTTATACTTACAGAAGAATATGAAGGACTCATGTGCTAAGATTTCACAATCTATCAAAATATTACAATATACATTGAGAATCTTACTCAAGAGAGGCTGTATTACATGCACACATACACTTTGTTCCTTATCCCCCGCTCTATTGATCTTTTCTTTTTGTGTCCCTTAACTTCAGAGGTTTAGGTATATTTCATGACTGACTTATACACAATGCTAAAATGAGCTTTCCAAATCTTTCCTAATATTTTGTTCCTGAATGCTTTAAGAAGGAATTCATTAAACCTCCTGGCCTTTCCTGATAAATAGTAAAAATTTAGTTAATTCTTCATTCAATTAAGAAAAAAAATGAACAGCCTTTTATGTTCTAAGATGTATTCTAAGCAGTAGACATTTGCTACAGAACACTATCTTTGATTTTAAATAGCTAAATTATTATAATAAAAGAGACAAATGTATAAACAAGTGAGAGCATTGCTAATTGAAAAGAACCACCAGAGAAAAAAGTACACATAAAACCAAATAATATATGAATTTTAGAAGGAACGCCTTTTAAATTGAGATATGAAGTCATAGTAAGAAAAAGTAAAACTTTATTCAATTTTTAAGGAATGAGAGTAAGCAGGTTTTATAGGACAGAATTTTTCATGCATATTGTCTTAGATTGAACTCCCCAGAAACAACTCAGAGGCAGACTCCTTCTAAATAAACACAGAATTTTTATTGGACAATGAAGCTGACATACAGTCCTGTAAAGAAATGAGGAAGGCAAGATTGGGAAGAGAGAGAAACTGGCTTCAAATGCAAATATAACCAAGGTTTCAGCTGGTCCTATGCAGAGTGCTTGAATTGAAAGGCTTCTTGAAATTGTCTGTAAGTTCATTTCTGCACAATCATTGCCATAGCTCTTTCCTTGGAGGGGATATTAATTTTTTTAAGATCCCTATAACAGAATAATTCCTAGGAAAAGAAGTATATGGAATGTTACATAGTACCTAATCTCTCCGTAAATAATTTGGCTATCTGTCCTCTGACCATGAAACTTATATTATCAAAAAGGAGGTGTGGAAGCTGACATATGACCATCCACAGTTACATCACACAAAATTGTCAATAGGTGTTCGAGCAGACATTAGAAGGAACAGTTGAAGCATCAGGTAAAGAATAATAGCTATTTTAGTCAGCTTTTTCATCATTGGGACCAAAAAGATCTGATAAGAGAAATTAGAATAGGAAAATTTTGATGTAAGGTTTTGGAGGTCTCAGTCCATCGACGGCCTACTCTGCAGTTGTGTGTCCTAGGCAAGGCAGAAGAACATCATGGAAGAAAGGCATGGAAGAGAAAAACAGCTAAGGACATGGCAACCAGGAAGCAGAGAGAAAAAGGATCACAAAATATAAACCCCAAGGCACACTTCCAGTGATCTACTTCCTCCAGCCCAACCTGCCTATAGATAACACCCAATTAATCTATATCAGTGGACTAATGCCCTGATTAGGTTAAAGTTCTTATAACACAATAATTTTGCTTCTAAACTTTCTTGCTTTGTCTAATGTATAAGCTTTTGGGAGTACACTTAATATCTAGACCACAGCAATAACCTATATAAACTGTGTGAGAAATATAGATACATGGAATGAATATATATATTAAAATAAGAATGACTTCCCTTTTCACTTGCAGTCATTCCACATAACTCATATGGGAGAGATTTTACAGGTCACATCCAAAATTCATGGCTTTGACTGTAGAAATATTAGTTTCCAGAGAGGAGATCTACATATTAGAGAGACACAGGTCTTCAATACAGTTACTTCAAGCTCTTCATGCCAACAGGTAAGGGAATGCCAATATAATATCTGGATAACTGACTCTTCTGTAGAAAAGAAACTGTTACTACAAATTAGGTAAGGGAAGAATATTTTTTGGCAATTATGATCCACAATGAACTTTCCCATGCCCCATTTAAAGATCTTTTTCCCAAGTATAGCAGTCATATAATAAAAAGTAGATGTTTCAACTTGCCAGGCAAACAATGTAGAACAGATGTGCTGACTGAACATTAGGAGGAGGATGAGTATATGTTATTAGCTGGACATAAACTAAAGCTGTGAACTTTCACTTTGATGATATCCCAGACGAAAAATTTACCCAGAAGCCTGGAGAAGTGGTTACCTATTGGATAAACATAGAAGAAAATATATTTATAAATATATTTCATTTATATTTATAATGAAATACTATTCGGTAATAAAAAACATGGAAATCTGTCAAGATCTGGAATATTACATTAAGTGAAATTATGCCAGTCTCAGAAAGACAAACACCATATTATCTAACTCATATGTGGAACCTAACCAACAACAAGAACAAAAACAAAATATTGGTCTCATAGAAGTTGTGAATAGTCTGATGGTTACTACAGACTTCAGAGGATAGAAGAGAGGTTGGTCAATGTATGCATGTGGATGGTGGAATTTATTTGGACACATAAGATGTAGGAGGAAGACATTTGCTACAGAACACTATCTTTGATTTTAAAATTCCCTAATTTGAAATATGTGTCACAATCAAAATTTAAGTTGCCAATTCTTTTACCATGAAAGGGATTCATCCAAATCAACTTGATACCAAGATTCTTGCATCTTAGAAGGATGGCTCCACTCTGGTGGAGCATTTCTCTCTTTTATTAGAAGATTAGGCGTTAAACAGCAGCAATGTCTAGATGAGACATGGTGAGAGAAGTCTGCATTTTGGTTCCTTGCATAGCTTCCATTCCTTTCAGCATTGCTACTCTGTATCCATGCACAGTTCTGGCCATCACTAAAGTTGCTGAAGATAGGCTTTGCAACATTACCTGAAAGAGTCATTCTGTCTCCTGCTTTCTGGATTACATTAATAAGTGATGAGAAATCTTCACATTTCTGTTCCCTCCCATAATTCAACCCACATTACTCTACCATAGACTTCCTTGTCCCAATCCTGCAATCTTTCTTCTTTTAATTCCATATATAAACACAAAATCAAATTATTCATATTCAACCCACACAAATAGGGAACCATGCTAATGCTTTTTGTTTATGGGTTCAACATCAATTCTAGCCTTGTAATAAATAATGCAAGAAAGGTCCAGGCATTTCTTCAAAGCAAGGTAATCAAAATAAATATTCTTGAGTCCCTTTGGGGAAGAACCAGGTTGATTAATATTGAATTCACTTTTTATGATGTTTTTAGGTTCCTTCCACATAAGAATTTGCCTTACCCATTCATTGGTCAGTGGTTTCAGATCCAGAATATATAGACCAATTCCAAAAAAAGTAGGTGACAGGTGAAAGAAAATATGTCTATAGAATGTCCTCATTCCTTTGATCACCTATCCTTGAGTTACTTTAAATTAAGGAATGGAATCACTGCTGCCAATAGGTCTTGACTCTAGAAACACCATGTTCTTTTAACCATCCCACTCCTGTCTGAAGATTGTTTCCCTTCTTACAATCAATTTTATCTCACCATTCATTGAAATAATCATATGCACATTGCTTTTAATGTTTCAATACTATCTTGCTCCCAATGAAATATTATTATCACTATCACTATCTAGTTCTATATCTATTATAAAGCTCAGGTCTAACTAGGAAGTTTACCACTGAACATTTTCATGTCAACAGGACTGGAATATTTTTTATCTGAGTACTTCCAATGTTCTGGTAAATGGAGAATCCTCCAAGTGCTCCTGTGGAGCACTGTCAGTATCTGACTTTGCATAGCTTATCCACTCTTGTATGCCCACTTCTTTACCATAATGGTTCTAGAATTGCTATTTTGGTTAACATTGATAATGGCTTTTGTTAGTAAACATTCTAGAATTAGTAACACTATTTCTTGAAGTCCATTCTGGGATGTTAAATCCTATATTACAAGAATGTGCTCCCACATCTATTAACCATGGCCTGTCCAAGTGTTTTCCTTCCCTTCAAATTCACTGAATTCAGTTTTGTGTATATTCTTCCATCTATTAATTTCTATTAGTTATATATGCAGTTTCCTTACTATATAATCCCTCTCCTTTCTTATAAAATCTAGAACTTTCTCATTCTTAGTGTGTTAGAGTTTAACCTTTTTTGTTGTCAAGTATCAAGTGTCCCCAAGGATGAGTTTTCTACATCAGGCCCAGTGTGTTCCACAGAATCTAGCTCAATTTCTTAATGGCAGCTACTCATATATTTTCATCCAAAATACAGAATCTCTTATTCCCTATTGGTGATACTTACTGTGGCATGGGAACGCCAAGGAAGGCTTCCAGTTTTAACATTTTGCCTCATTTTTTTTTGAGAGAGAGAGAGAGAGTTTTTTTAATATTTATTTTTTATTTTTTGGTGGACACAACTTCTTTATTTTATTTTATTTTTATGTGATGCTGAGGATTGAACCCAGCACCCTGTGTATGCCAGGTGAGAGTGTTACCGCTTGAGCCACATCCCCAGCCCAATTGAATTTGTTATTGATTTTGCTCAACTTGTCATTATCTCCCATTAACAAATCAATGGCATTTTGCACTAATCACCCTCTTTCATTGTCCTTACACTTATTTCTGTAATATCTTCAAGACATCATTCATTATTTTTGTTTTCACCAAAGAGTTTAACAATTGCACTGGTACAAGGACTATCTGTACCCAGTTGTAGGTTCATGATTGCCCACCAGCAAGATGTCTATCTCCAAAGTCCTTTTGTAGTATTCTGCTACCCAGGTTCACTTTTGCATCTATCTTAAGATTGGAAGCTCTGGCAACAGACAGACATGTACATGCAAATGCTTTTGAGGGAAATATTTTGATACACCTGTAAAAAAGTGATTATGCATATTTGGGTAGAGAAGAAAGCTAACCCATAGTGCTGTTCAAATTTATCACTAGAGAGCTCTGAAACTGGAATGTTAATATGATTAACATGTCATTTATTTTCTTTGTACCAGAATTGTTTACAATCAAGGCAAGGAGGTTAGGACCTTTTCATCTGCCATTAATAAGTTATTATCTGAAGATCATCTCTTGGAATGTGTGAAAATATGGATGAGGCAATTCCCTGAATTCCAATGATAAGAGCAATGTCTACAATGATGAGCTTAGCTTTGACCACTACCCAGTTGACATTGTAAGCAACTGGCAAAGCAGCTCATTGGCCAATAATAGGGGGACTGGATAAGCACAACTCTATCTAAAACCCATAGGAAAGGCAATCTACCTAGTTCCTAGAGTCAGAAGAATTGAAGAATTGAATTAGCAAAAAGAAACATGCATAAATATAATATCAGCAAAGATAACTTTAATTAAAAACTTGCAAATAATAATAAATCATATAAATGTTATTACTATTAAATCAATAATATAAGAATCAATGTGAACTAATTGAAGTAAAACTTGTAAGGTATTTTCAGCTAGCTCTCTATATAGCACATAGCTTTATGAAGTTATTAATATTTAATTATGATAATAATCTCTCATGTCTCTAATAACAATTTGCATTCCTGATTTAAAATAAAGAACCAGTACTGGCAATGTACATAATTGTTTTATTTTGAAACTCCTCTTTTTGAAAAATAACTATAAATAAGAGTCAACATTAGATAAGTTTATGCTCCTTGCTATTTTCAGCCCTAGAGATCCTACAACTCACTTAGAGGTTAACCAATGCAAGGCTAGCTTCTGGTACAAAGAAAGTAAATGACATGTTAATTGATATTAACATTGATATTTATCCCTACTTAAATATGTGCGTTGCTTTCACAATAAGATCACTTTATACGAATCGATTTTCTAATGCCTAACACATAGAAATATTAGAGTGCAAGAGATAATATGCACAAAATTTTTCCAAAGATTAAATAAGGAGAGTGAAAATATAATAATAACATTCCTAAATATTTTCTAGAAATGGAATAAAATATGAATATCTAATAATAAAGTAGGAAAACCATAATCATCACTTAACAACATGACAACATAAGGAAATTTTACCAAGTTTGATGAAGTGGACTCTGAAAAATGTCACAGTGTCACTGAGTCCAACTCACAAATGCCTTCTCTTTCAGTTTCTGAAGGATTCAACATTAGAGGTGATGGAGATAATTATATCTTGTTTGGAGCCTGTGTGTGTGTGTGTGTACCTAATTGACATTCAAATCCTAAAAGTCTAAAAGCAAATGTACAGTCTTCCATATCAGTGTACCAAACCTCCCAGGATGGGTTGCAACAGAATTATCCTGTGTAGCTGAAAAAATCAGTAGATGAAACCAATAAATATTCAAGGAAACTGGACATTTAATAAGCAATTGCAAGAGAAAAAAAAATTATATAAGACAAAGATCCAATTCTATCATCCAAGAAAAATACAAAGCATAAAGGGCAGAATGGGAGAGTTGGGGAGGAAGAATACTAAAAATTTTTCTGTCTTGTTAGTAACAACCTTCCCAGTATGGGGAAAGGCTAAGATACCTCTAATTCTCCCCAAATGTGGGGTCCTTATCATCTTCCACTTCCTGGAATGTAGACATTAGTTTCTCCACCCGCCTTTAACTGAATCAAATCATGGGCTGTTAGCAAGGGTGGAAATAAAACTTATTGTGATTTCCCTACTGCCTCAGCTTGTAAGGAGATATGCACAAAATCATGGGGTAGCCCATGGCCAGGCCATGACTGCAGGATGAATGGAGGTCTGACACTGAGTTTTTAGTACTCCCAGCATCATGTGCTGACCCAGCCTCTCACAAGGCCTTGCCTAGCAGACACAAAACTGGCCAGACCATAGTACTTATACTTCACAGAGTTGAAGTCTTGGGTCTCTTTCAATCTTACAGCATCAGGTCCAACCTCTCAGGAGCTTGCTCAAGAAATGACTCATATATGCCCCACTATTCCAGCCTGATCTTCTCTAATGATAACTTTTGGCCTTAGAGGAATAGTCATGATGCCCCTGCTGGGTCTTAGTATAGTGTCGCCCTATCTTGATAATTGGTGTATGGCTGTTCAGGAGTCACCATGAAAATACAAAAAAAAAAAAAATAGTGAGTCCTGAGACAGGATTCTGGGTGATTCTGGGTTGTGAGGTCTTTGACACTGCACATTATAAATATCGACACTCAGGAACACCCCATCCAAGATGCTGTTAGTCACAACTTGGTGCCCCTTAGAGTTCTTCTCTCCACTATTCATAACCAGCTCTGTGTGCATAAGTTATTGCCTTAACATAAGACTGGGGAGCTGAACCCTGAAGACAGGCAAACCCACCCTGCAAACCTCTGACATATGCTGATAATCCTATGTAGCACCCATCCTTGAAAGTGAATAACCAGCACCCCTTTCATGTAGTGCCCTCCACTGAGCTGTTGTGAAAAGTGGTGACTCAAAGAGTGGTCTATGTTTCCCTTATGGCTGCATTTGCTCTGGGAGCTGACTATGCAAAAGTGCAGGTCAAGATGCCCCAGTTACTATGGTAGTGCCAGCCAGGGGTGACTATGTGCAAAGGCACACAGCTCTAACCATCAGAAACTTGGATTCATACACCAACTACTAGGGGTAGATGATTCTGGACATAACAAGATGATATTGATGTCCCTCAAGTTTCACCTCTCCTTCAGACTGCCTGCTTTGCTAAAACTTTCTCACAAACAACATTCTGGTGATAAAACCTATACAATAAACATACCCAGATAGCTCTTGTGTTGGTGAAGCCTCACAAGGGCTGGACCAAACCACCTGACCCCAGCTTTTTTTCTAGGTGTGTCCATTTGTTTTTCTTTATCCCCTCACTGCCTGTTCAGTTCCCGAATTAACAGCTGTGCTGGTTGTGGCAGCTGCTAAAGGAAACCCACATCAAACCTAACCCTATTTCTTCACCTGAAACCACGTTCCTGTTCCTAACCTGGATCCAGACATCTATCTGCATGTAGGGGGGAAAAACTGGAGGTCAGTCACTGTCCTTGATCATGTACTTGGATGACTTGTTTACATCCTGCAAGCATGAGGTCATGGTCATTCTTCAGTATGCAGTTAACCAACACTCTAAGTTGTCCTAGCATAAAGAAATAAAAGGTCTGGAGTGGAGGTCAGGAGATATCAGCACTGCACACTGGGTTGTGTCAGATCTGTGATGTGTCACTTCTGGGGGCGGGAGAGGTCACTGACTCTGGGAAACTGAAGACCATCTCTTCTTTGAGGGACTCAGACCCAACTAGGACTGCTCGCAGAGTATCCATTTTTCTGGCTAGGGCATGGACTCCCAAAACTGAGATTCTACTGGCATTTGAGATAAATGGATAATCTCTGCCTTATGTCCATGGCTTCCCTGTGCAAGCAGCGGTTCCCAATGTTGGGAGGTGTGTTCATGTTAAATGGCTGGGCATTTGTGCAAAGCCATAGGCATTAAAGGCACTGGCAGCAGAAATATTACAAAGGCTTCTCTTCATCTGTGAATTAGGGCACTGCAGACTTTGACTCAGTCCATCTATTCAGGAACTCCCTCTCTCAGCAGCTATCACAAAATTCCAGGTTAAGGAGACTGTGGAGTCATGGCAGGTGACTGGCAAGTAATATGCATGGAATGGTGGTGGCAGGACTCTGACCAAGATAGATGTCTCTCTGTATGTGAGCTTAACCTGGCAGTCACATGAGCTGGATGGAAAAAAAAATAGCCATCAGGAAGGCCTGGATTTGGCAGCTATGCAGCTGCAAGTCCCTATACCAGCCGGGCAAAGGAACTGAACATTTTTGTAAAATTGGATGGGAGCTACCTTGTGTAACACTCTGGTCCTGAAATAGAACTTACTAGGTGTGCTCAGCAATTCCATCCACTGTTACTTCTGTTATACTTTGGATCGTGAATATCCCTGAAGAGAAAATTTGTTAAAGTTTGGGTTCCTAGGGGAAAATTACTGGAAGGTGGTGAAAACTTCAAGTGGGGCCTCATGATAGGCCCTTAGGTATGAGACGTGGCATCAAAATTATCAGTGGAAGCCCAGCCATTTCTTCCTCTCCTTGGCTTTCTGTCCAGGAGGCTAGCACTTTATCTTTTATATCCATTCTACACCATTGCCTCCTGGCACCCCAACCAGATGTCTAAAAATAATCGGTTCACTTAATCATAGACTGGAAAGTCTAAAACTATTAGTAAAAAAAATAACCTTTTTCTCTTTACAAGTTAATTATCTCAGATATTTGTTACTGTAATGGGAAGCTGACTTGCACAGTTTCCCTTCTGACTTCTGTCTTCATGCCAAGAGGTGAGGGCCATTGGACCAAGGAACTAGGAGTAAGGAAAGCAATTCTGGAGATATTCATTGTGTTTTATCTTCCTTTTCAAACTCTACCCCTAGTACCTATCACCACTGAGGTCTTGGATTCTCCTTAGACTATGTATGTGACACCTAAGAAAAATGTGTATGTTTCTTTCTACTGTCTGTCTGGGTTGCCAGAGCATTGTGTGGAGAGTGATGAGTTCAATACTCTCAATGTATGTTACCATTATTCCAAATACCTCAATAAAGATCATGGCTCTGAAAAAAAAAAAAAAGGAAAACAAAACAAAAATATAAATATAAACTCATTAACTCAGATCTCCAGAAAATGGTACAAAATTAATAAAACAGATAAACATATCTCTAAAAACTAAAATGAACTATGTTACAGAATCCAATGACTATAGAGGTGTTATCTTTAAGCCCTAGTCTGAATCCTATTGTTTTAGATTAATTTGCTAGCAAAAGTTACAAGTTTTAACAAATCATTCTTGTGTGCCTACCATTTTCATCATCTTTCCTTCTAGGATATAATGAATATCATATAGGAGAAATGTGGAACTAGGTCATGATTCCCAAATAGGGATATACAGGGTTCTCCTCTTCTTTCTCAGAGACAAATTAGAAGCTGCATGTCAAGGTGAGTGGCACTGAAAATACAGGTTGTTAAAATGTATGCATTATCCAAAATAACTTAATAACAAAGTAAAAGCAACCCCCATAAAAATACCAAGACACTCTTGACAGAACTAGAAAACCACAATTGAATTCATATTATTAAATTAATATGGAATCACAAAAGGTCCTGGACATTCAACAGCACCCAAACAAAACAAAACAAAAAACAAACAAACAAAAAATGAAACAATAACAACAACAACAAAAACATAAGGTAGGAACATCACAAATACCTATTTCAAACTATTCCAAAACACACTATAGGCCACATAACAAAACATCACAGATGCTTCAACAACAACAACAACAACAGATATATAGGCTAATAAAACAGAATAGATATCTCAGAAATAAATCCACAGATATAACCAACTGATTCTCAAAAAAGGTGACATTAACATACACTGGAGAAAGGACAAAATCTTCAATTAAAGGTGCATGTTTATGTAATATTATCCTCCAATCCCAAGTTAAAAATTAATATTAGCCTCCAATCCCAAGTTAAAATTATACTTTATATATACTGATATATATCTATATACATATATATATAAATTATACTTCTATATATATTTTTACTTCTATATATTTTATTAATGTGTGTTGTATATATACACACACACACATATATATGTGTGTGGGACTATGTGTGTGTGTGTTTATATATATATATATATATATATATATATATGTAATATATATATTATTATGGTTTGGAGGTAAGGTGTCCCCCAGAAGCTTAACTGAGAGAAGGCAAGGAGGTTTGGAGGAAAAATGATTGGGTTATACCTTAATGTAATCAGTGAATTAACCCCTGATAAGGATTAACTGAGTGGTAACTGAAGTGTTAGGATGTGGCTGGAGGAGGTGGGAATTTGGGGGTTTGGCTTTGTATATATTTGTATCTGGTCAGTGAAGTCTCTCTTCCTTCGGATCACCATGTGAGCTCCTCCCCTCTGCCATACTGTTCCACCATGATGTTCTGCCTCACCTCTAGCCCTGAGGAATGGAGCTGACCCTCTGTGGACTAAGACCCCTGAAACTGTGAGCCCTCAAATAAATTTTTTTTGCCTCTAAAATTGTTCTGGTTGGATCAGGTCAGCCAGTCATGGATAGCAAGCAGGGATGTTCTTGAGCAGCAAATACTATTTTTACTTCTGTAGAAATAAAATTTCTACTGACTTACACTGGTCAGTAGAAATTTTCTGCACATGTAATTTAGATGCTTCTTTTATCCACAAAGGGGTTTCTTATTAGATTTTAATTTACTATGACCTTAATGATGACAAAAATCTTAAAAGAAATTGAAATCATTTAAACTGTTATTTTAAGTTACTTTTCACATATTTTGATGTGTGAGATATATATTATTTATTTATTATGTTTATTTATTAATTTTAGAAATAAATAGATGTTTATTTACTTGTTTGAAATAAAGATTTAAAAGATTTTAGTTTTAAGTACCCTAATTTTCACTTAATAAAAACATGCCAGCCAATACTGAAAATATCTTTAGACATTTTTTTACTTTTCTTTTTTGAAATATGTGTATATTTTTATAATCAATATAAACAATATATATGAATATTTCACCATGAGTTATGTATTAAGGAAATAACATATAAATATTTTAAAGTAACAAATGTCATACATACTATAGGGTAAAACCAAAATTCAACTGATCTTAGCTAAATGCTAAAAAAAAATTCTTCAAAGTAGTCACTGACAGTTATTGCTTTACAAAATGATAGCAATTAAATCATCCTGAAAAAGCTATTCTTCAGAACTGTCCCTCTTCCATGTCTGATTATGTAGAAGAAGGCCTGGCTGGAACAGAATGAATAACTTTTATTACTGTTCTGACATCTACCTTCAAAAGTATGAGAATTCCTTAATTGAAGCAGGCTAATAAAAAAATTACAGCAAAAAGAAAGTGGAGATCTGGTACTCAGTACATGATGTACCTGAAAAGCTGTTTCAAGTACCAGAGACTGTATTATTGTAGTTGTTTCCCCTTTGAAATCTATTCCCATTCTTTAACAGAAGAATGATGATAAGGAAAAATAAAACAACTTCAGTGAAGTTAAAATTTCAGTTATCAGATATTTTTTTCACTATTTAGATTGAAAGCATAGTTTCAACCATTTTTTCCACATCTTTTTCTCTTCCCTATTCTGTCATGGTATGAACCTTTATTCATTCCACAATCTATTTTGACATACATTTACATGAGAAAAATCTTAATGTGAAACATTATAGTGTTTATTGAAAGTTAATGGCAAACATTGAGTCCCATTAATTAGTCTTTAATACTTATTATGTAGGCATCATATGAAGTTAATTAATAATACTTCAGCTATATTCGAAGAAACAGCTTTGAAAAAGATGAGCAACAACTACATGAATGTTCATACCAAGAATATAATTACTGAACTAAGTTGTAATTTAAGCCCAACTTTCCATTGGCTTTTGCTCTCTGACAACCTATTTTTAAGACTTTGTCTAATGGAAAGTTTTAACTTTGATTCTTTGCAAGGATCTAAGCTTGAATCTTGGCTCAAATCACTCCTAGTTGAATAAATTTCTTTAAACTTTTGGAAAATCAGTTTGTTGGTATTCTGAAATACTCAAATAGTAATAATATCTTCATTGTAAGTATTAATTTTTAATTTAATTTTTTTTAGTTTTTAATTCTTTTTTTTGTTTTTAGATACACATGACAGTAGGATGTATTTTGACATATTATACATACATGGGATGCAATCCATTACAATTTTTATCCCATTCTTCTGGTTAAACATGATGTGGAATTATACTAGTAATATACTACATTACTAGTGCATAGGAAAGTTATGTCAAATTCACTCTACTGTCTTTCCTATTTCCATTCCTCCTCCCTTCCCTTCAATCCTTTTTGTCTAATCCAATTATCTTTTATTCTTCCTCTCCCTACCCTCCTTTTTTATGGGTTAGCATCCACATATCAGAGAGAATATTTGACCTTTGGTTTGGGGGGACTGGCATATTTCACTCAGCTTGATAGTGTGTACTTCCATCCATTTACCTGCAAAAGCCATAATTCCTTCTTTATAGCTGCGTACTATTTCAGTGTGTGTGTGTGTGTGTGTGTGTGTATCACATTTTCTTTATGCATTCATCTGTTGAAAGGCAACTAGGTTTGTTCCATAGCTTTGTAACTGCGAATTGAGGTGCTATAAACATTCATGTGGCTGTGTCACTGTAATATGCTGATTTAAAGTCCCTTGGGTATAGACCAAGGATTGGGATAACTGAGTGAAATCGTGGTTCAATTACAAGTTTTATAAGAAATCTCAGTACTGCTTTCCAGAATGGTTGCCCCAATTTGCAGTACTACCAACAACGTATAAGTGTACCTTTATCCCCACATCCTCACCAACATTTATTGTTACTTGTATGCTTGAAAATTACTGTTCTAACTAGAGTGAGATGGACTCTCAGTGTAGTTTTAATTTGCATTTCTCTAATTGATAGAGATGTTGAACATTTTTTCATATATATTTGACCATTTGTATTTCTTCCTCTGTGAAATGACTGTTCTTTTCCTTTGCCTGTTAATTGATTAATTGTTATATTGGCGTTAAATTTTTTGAGATTTTTCTATATCCTGGAGATTCATGCTTTATTCGAGGTACAGATAGTAAAAATTTTCTCTCATTCCATAGGCTCTCTGTTCATGATCTGTTCATGTTTAGTTTGATGCCATCCATTTATTGATTCCTGATTTTACTTCTTGTAATTTAGGAGTCTTATTGAGGAAGTCTCTTCTTGAGCCAAAGATTCAGTCAATGTACACCAGGCCCTGAACACAAAACACTCAAAATACCAGATGCAAAGCAAAGATTAGTGATTTCAAGCCATGAATTTATTATCAAAGACAGTAGACATATTATTCAATAGACAACAAGTTAAAGATCAAATATAGTCTTATAAAATATGACAGTTTAGAAAGAGATGGCTATATTTATCTATCTATATAAATGCATATACATACATATATAAATACCTATATACATACCTATAGATACACACACATATATATACATACATACATACATACATATATACATACATACATATATACATACATATATACATATACACACATATATATGTGTGTGTGTATATATGTATATTATATATATATATATCATATATATATATCATATATATATCACATAGATTCTGTGTGAATGTATAACTTAAGAGGGTAACAAAATTGATGTGACCTCTGCTTGAATAAAGCATTTATAAATAGGAAACTCCCAATGATTAAAATGTATTCCTTTATTTATGCATTTTTAGTATTGGGGATTGTATTTATAGCCTCATGCATCCTAGGCAAATGTTCTACCACTAAGCTACATCCCTAGCCCTCAAAATGCATACATTCTAAATCCTTGAGTAGCATAATATTAAGATATGAAATTTAGAAAATTCTCCCATCTTTCTACTGAGCCCTGAAAAAGCTAATTATCATCTTAATATATTATCATAATGCAACCTAACTTTTAGTCTGTCCAACAGTACCCTTTCCTTTTTTTACAGGATATACTGCTCTAAACTGATATAGAAAATCAGCCTCTAGCCATCCTGTGAAATGTTAAATGGCATTTGGCTTTTTGACTCTATGTAGCTCCCAGGAAATGTCCATTAAGGTCCCTGGGTATCACAATAACCATGTAACCAAAAACCAAACTGCAATGTGTCTTAAACATATCTAATCCACTGAGTTGAAAAAGATTCATAAAGTGTGTTCACTGAATGAGTATTTATTCCCTGTTCTGAAACTACTAAATAAGAAGTCAGGATAGTCACTATACATGAAACTCGAATTACAAATTTACATTTCACTAAGGACATTTTGTCTATCTCAATGCCTATTAAAAACAAAATCATACTCTAGCTGTTTTCACAAAACTGTCCCATAAAATGTTATTGGATATGTAAAGAAAATATATTACTCTTGGTGTTTTTCTCTGTATGGAAAAATTTTCCTTTTACTGGCAGCAATTCCTTTAAGATTTTCTTCAAAAAATTACCTCTAAAGACTTGTACCGATTCCATTGTAGGAGATTAAGTCTCTGGGAATATAAATTTTTTAAAATAGTGCCAAACAAGTAAAACTATAAACAGAAATGAAGCACCACAGTTAAGAAACTTACAGACTTTTGGCCTTTTGAACTGGGAAAATAGATTTTATACCATGCTCCAAATACTAAAAGGTTAAATCCCACCAACTTTTATATATCACTTCAGTGAGGTACAAGTTTAAGTATCCTAGGATAACACATGTATTGTCATTCAATTAAGAAATACACAGAACAAATTTTCAGAAAGATTAATTCTAGAAAACAGGGAGTAGTTCAAAGTAAAATTATGTACCATAAAACTAAATTGATTCATATTATAAAAGTCCATGGCCACTGAATCCATAATGATTTAAGGTGACAAGGAATTATTATTGGTATCTAGTGCTTTAACACATATGGAAATACATCTAAATATCCAAGTTAGTATTGACATTCACAAAACCAGGAAATTTTATTATTTCTCTTTTATTTAATAAACATTCTGACATCTCTTCTCTACTTTATGTTTGACAGTTATTAATACTGTGCACATTTATAAGGTATATATACTATATTGTTATTGATCTTTTGAAAGACAATTTTAGATAAAAAGTAATGATAAAGGAATTTTGTTGTTTTAAGCTGTCAAAGAAAATTTTCCTGCATTGAGATGACAATATTGCTATTCAGGATGAGTAAGCTTTCTTGTTTCTTTCAAAGTGTGCTACCTACCCATTAGCAATAAAGATGGGATTGTTTTTAAACTTCAAACCCCTTTAAGAATATTTACTGTTGATAGTGTCAGCTTTGCTAAAGTTGAATGTAATATTTCTGACAATATAACAGTTTTATCCATTTCTAAATAGCTATAATTGGATCTCTGTTTAAAGTAGAAGGAACCCTGTGTGTGTTAACAGTTTGTTTTATTTTTCTGTTTTTAGAATTTAGGTCTCAGAATATGAAACATTGAGAAAGTATTTTTTCTGCTTGAGATATATCTATATATCTATATCAATAAATCTATCTATATCTATATCTATATATCAATATATCAATATCGATATATAGATATAGATATATAGATATAGATATAGATATAGATATAGATATAGATATAGATAGATTACAGAAACAGAGATTGAGAGTTCATGGTTCATGACAGTTCTGGGGACCACAAGTTCTACCCATTATACCATGAACTATCAATATTAATAATAACTGTAGGATCAGGTGCATCAGCCAGTTAGAGTACAGTATTCTATGAGAAATGAAAGTGGGAATTTGTTCTATGCTAGGCCTGGGGCATGCTCTTAACTCACCACTAGGCATGCACTTAGCTAAGAAGAGAAAGGAAACCTGCTTGTCTCTATAAGGATTACAAAGCAGAAGACAAAGAAAAGAAGAAAGTAATGGACCTCTTCCCAATTTTCTGTGACTTGCACCAATCAGGTAACTGAAAACATTCATCTCTCTCCTGTAAAACTACAGAATGCAGATAGAGTATAACAGAGTCATGATATTTTTAAAATCATATGTGTATATAAGTATGCACATGTATATATGTGTGTGTATTCACTGTTTTGTTACCAGCATTATCACAAATAATATATTCTTTAGCCTTAACAAAAACTATGGTTATTTTTCCATATTTAGATGGGAAACAGAATTCAAAGAAGCTAAGTGGCTTGTTCCAGTTCACAGAGAGGGTTTGCAGAAAAGTTCTTTCCAGTACTTCTCTTAGATATCTGTCTGTTAGCACTCACTCACTGTTGAGAATTATTGTATTCCCCAAATAAGAGTGTACTAAGAAAAGTATTCTAAAAAATTAAAAGTTAAGTTCATGAACCTGCTTTTATAGACCCTCTCGCACTTGGGTGAACATCAATAGTTAGGATTGGCAAATTCAATCTAAAAATGAATTTTACAATGTATAATTCTCTACAAATGTTTGAAATACTCTTTAGCATAATAATAGTATCCTTTAGCCACTCTTCTCCTGTGTTCTTAATTTTTTTCCTAATATTTTTAAATTAAAAGAGAAAAACTTTTTCTTAATTTGGTTTCACTGAAACATAAATTATTCATCTTAAAACCTCATCTTAAAGCCTCATAGCATGAGGATGGATGTTGCAGGACTTGGTTAGCATTCATGAGGCCCTGGATTTGATCCCAGCTCAAAAACACAATCATATGCTTTTTAAAGGATTTATGAAAAAAGGGTAAAAATAACAAACAATAAATGATTAGTTGGTATGTAAGATAGCTCATAAAGTAATATAAGGAAGAGAAGCATTCAAACAATAGTCATTTGGAAAAAGGTGAATAAATTAACAAAATAGAAGCATTAAGAAGTACCAAGTCTAGTACCTAATTCAAAGAACTGTAGTTGAGTACTGATTATAAGAGTTGCATTTGAGTAGTAGATAGGTAAAAGATAAAAAAGATAGCCCCCACCTACATTACCTTACTATCTAGTTGAAGGAATGGCATTTAGAAACAAAAGCAGACTTTCTTATAGGGTTAGTTAGATATGATATAACGTTATAAAAATATGTGTGTATTAACCATGTTAAGTATTTCATACAATATCAAATCTAAAAATAAATTTGAGAAAATCAATGATATTTTGAATATATTCAACCACATGGAAAATTATTTAAAATTCCTTACAGCTGATTCAATCAGAATTAGTAACTTAATCACGATTTTATAATTATTATTTATGTTAATTATAACATAATTTAACAGAATATATAAAATTGTATGTTAATTCAATAGCCATGTGCCAACTTAATTCTCAAATATGACTTAGAAAATAACAAACAAAATGAAACGTACCCCCAAGCTATGCAATATGTGGTCTACAATGTCAAACCAAGCTCAGGACAATATGCAGACTGTGCTTTTTGATTCTCAAAGAATTTTCCAGTGTTAAAAAATCAAAGTTCGTAAAGAAGATTATTTCTACTTTACAATATTAACTCATACTGCAATGACCAAAGGGTTATATTCCCTATTACCTTATATAAGTAAATGGTTTGAGGATCCCAATATAACACTCTCACCACACTTGTAATATTTTAAATAATCATATTTGCAAAGTGAGCAATTCATTACTACCATATTCCTTCATAAAATTTCTACTTCCTTAAAGACAAATTTTAATTGGCAATTAACTCTGTGTCTGTAGTCAATGACAACACGATTCTTTAAATCTCAGAGCACTATCTCTTCACCATTTCAATATCTTACCATATTTATACATGTGTTACTCAATCTCTCTTGTATAATGTATAGTATGCATCAATACATTTGAAATTTAAATCAAACTATTCAATCCACAGAAGCACTTTTGTTTGATTACTCTTTGTAAAATTCAAGATGTCATCACCATGTTTTTCAATGGAACAGATCAATAAAAATGTCCATTACTCACATCTATGACCTTGCAAAAAAATTCCAAATATATGGTAGCATAATACAAGGCAATGAATCACTGGATTCTAAAACTGTGTGCTGAAATCCATTCAGTAGTTTTGTGTACTTCTAAGTCCTTTTGCAGACTCTAAATATAACTGCATTCATCAAACAGCACTTCAAAAATATTGTTGATAAATATAAAAAACAGATTTTATATCCTAATATTATATTCTCACAACCCGTTTTCAGTCAGGCAAATTAACCAATCATTTAAATTACAAAAGACTTGTTCTGTAGATCAGTTCTAGATTATCTATCTCAAAAAAAAATTGCATCCCAAGAATTTATACAGATTGCTAACATATAAAACATATTTTAAATACATATTGAAGTGCATAAAGACCATAAGGAAATATAAACAAAACATTTTTTGAAAAGTTCAATTTTATCACTCAAAATTGACATTATATGACTATACATAGGTGTCTAGAAATGAATTGAAAACCATTTGAAGATAAAATAAATTCATTTGTTTAAAATTATCATAATTATAAATATACTTACATTGTACATTTCAATTTTAAATCCTGAGATTTAAAATTGTACTGAAAATCTGATAGATTTCAAAGTCACTGTCACTCATTTAATTATGAGTTTAATTTAATTTATTAAAAATTGAGATTCAAAAAACACATTCTCCATATTGTCCTGAGTTTGATCTGACATTGTAGACCTCTTACTGCATAGCTTGGGAGTACATTCTGTTATATAACTTCTTATGAAACAAAAATGGAGTTGGAGCAAATTAAAATTTATTTTATATAGCTTCTGCTAATTCAACTCTGCTATGTTATATGCAGAATTTATTACATTTATTTATCTACTGACAATACTTACAGAATAAGTATTAAAAGTGCACTTTTGTTTGAGATAATTGACTTTAATTATATATCTCATGAAAGTCCGTGGAAAACCATATGCCTTCAATGAGCTTTTTAGTTACATTGATTTTACATTTCTTCAAATTTTTGAAAAGTAAATATTCAGGGAGTATAAGGTCTATTCATGAATATGGTAGATTTTCTCTGTACTTTCCAATCATTAAGGGAATAATATGTGTAATATTTTTCTTGAGAGATCACATAAGACTTTATTATGCACAGAACAAAAATTGTGTCTTATGAATTGAATCTGATTGTTTTCTTCCATCCCCAACAATTAGTATCCAAAGAAGTAATGTTTCCCCACACTGATTAAAAATATCTGATATCTTAAAAGTGAAAATTAACTACTGGCCGAGTAAACCATAAAATTATTATTATCGTTTTAGAAGTGAGTAGTGGATGAATGAATCCATTTTTAAAGTGGTCAGGATACAGTAAACTCTATGTTGTTTAGACTGAAGATGAATTGGGAGAGAGGACAATGGTGAGCAAAGGAACATACAGGTTTTGTTTCAGCAAGTAACAAGAAGATTTACTACACTGAAAGCATTCGTGACTGCCAAAACACAGCTGGCATCATATATAAAACTGATGGTCACGAATTAAATGAGTGATGGTAACTTTGCAATGTAACATATTCTCAGTACAATAGTTTTTAAGTGTCTCTTACTTAAGGGGCTTGAAAGGGTATATATTTTTATACCAGTTTTTAAATAATTTTCTTTTAAATGCAACTTTATTTTTGAATAATATTATTGCTTTATGCCAATATTTTCTATATTTGCTTAATTATGTATTGCCATAATTTTACATGTTTTCATCAGTGGTCAGATATTAGAAGTCATGTTGCTTATACTTATGCTTTATTCAGATTGCATTGGAAGTGGAAAAATATATTATACAGGCAGCTCAGAGACTGAGAAGAACCTAATCAACAGCAAGCTTAATTTCAAAAAAACTAAATGTTCATTCAAACTTACTGTCAAGTACTATATATTTTAAGATATAGTGATAGAAACTAATGACTTCTTCTGGGGATAAAATGAAGCATATAAAATGTTTTCATGTTCTAATGTTTCCAGCGTCCACATAACTATCCTTATGTTCAGAGATTTGCTACAAGAACTCAAATATTTCAGAATATAAATGTATGCACAGTTAAGTTTTAGGACACTCATGTTGTAAGGATATGCATCCTCATCCTAAGGGAAAGGACACCAGTGAAGTCTGGTGAAATCCATTTGAAGGGTCCTTATGCTCCTTCTGTCCCATGGAAAGTCACATGAAACATATTTTCTTCCAGGAAGAGAAATGCAGCAGTGCATGGGCTTCATTTCTACAGAATTCAATTCTCAAAGGTTTTATTTGGACCTATTCATGTAAACACTCTTTGCCTAGTACCTACCAAAATTTCACTTCCAGAGGAACATCAGGTATTTGGCATGTACCCTATGCTTACCATTGTTCTACAAACAATATAGAGAATAAGCAGTGGGTGTAAGCAACTGTGTTAAAAATTATGAGGGATAAAGAGAAAATATTTATTAAAATTTTAACAAAAGTAAATCCTCAAATTCAATAAAATGAAAACAATGTTACCAAGTGTTACAAATTAGTTATATGTAGCAAGATGACAGAACATATTTAATCTCATAAGAAATTTTAAAGATAGTATGAGAACATTTACTTTTGAAAAAGAAATATTTTAAAGTTCAGGAAAAAAAATCAGAAATAAAGGTCTTTGTGATGTGATTTTTGAGTGACCTCTGAAAAATTACATTACTACAAATTAGATTGTATTTTTCACTTTGCTAGTTTCAGTGGAATTTCTGTGGCATCAGATACTGAGAAATGACTTTTCCTTTTAGTGACGGAGTATCTTTTAGTAGCCTTTCTACCAAATCCCATTTTATCTCTCCTTTATTTACTCTTTATCACAATAACATCAGTTCTCAGTCATGGCTAAGTGTATTTTTCAAACTCACTGGTGGCTAAAGCCACTATTTTCCCTTTCCACCTAGGTGTCAGGAGTTGAAGAATGGCAATAGATTTTCCCCTTAATTTTCCAGTGCTTCTTTCTACACTGTCAAATCATATTATAAGGGAGCAGCAGACAGGATTCAGAAAGTGAATCATTAGCTGAAATTCTACTCATGCTTCCAGTCTCTCACAGTGAAACCTTCTAGGGTTATGGTGGTCCTTTCCTACATTTGGGAGAAAATCTAAAATTATATAGAAAGATAGAAATCTTGGCAGCATTTTTAAATATTTCTGTACAGTAGGTGTCGGTTTAGGTGATATTACAAAATTTTAGTTATTCTATTTTTCAATTACAAGATATTAATTGGCCAAGGGATTTAAAGAATGAAGGCTTGGAGCAATGATAGTGAAGTGTGATAGATATATAAAATTCATATCTATATACTTCATTGTATACTGATAGAGGTATAATTCTTTCGGTTTATCTTAACTTTAGTATGATAAAGGGTGAATAAGCAAGTATCTACTTAAAATGGAAAAATATTGTTTTGAAAGAAAATAACTTTGTTATGTTTTGACTTTGTTTTGTTTTGACTTTGTTATAGTCAGCTTTTCACTGCTGTGACTAATTAGAACAATTATAGTGGAGGAAAAGTTTATTTGGCGGCTCATGTTTTTTCAGGGGTCCCAGATGGATGGTATCTTCCTCCTGAATAGAGGTGAGGCAGAACAACATGGTGGAAGAGCATGGCAGAGAGAAAAGGCTCACATGATGTTCAGGAGGCAGAGAGAGACTATTTACCAGATCCTAATATATACCCCAAAGACTTGCCTCCCAAGAACCTACCTCCTCCAGCCAAGCCTCTGAGTGCCTTCAGCCACTCAGTTAATCCATATCCATCTGGGAAATTCACTGATTGGGTTAAGGCTCTCACAACCCAGTCATTTTTTCCTATAAACCTTCTTGCATTGTCTTACATGTGAGCTTTTGAGGGATACCTCACATCCAAACCACAACATTCTTCTAATATTGGCATGTTTTGTTGTCATCATTTAAAAAAAAATGATTAGTATTACTTTCTTGTAATACCTGGAGAAAGTCAATATCATTTATCTGGGAAAATATTTTTTAAAAACTATGAAAGTTGCATTTTTTGTAAAATATATAGCTCTGAAAAAACACATTTTCAGTTTCTCTCTAGTATAAATACAGCCTGCCAAAGTACACTGTAAAATCTTTAGTGGTATTTATAGTGAGGAAAACTGAAAATGTTTTTATTCATGTATAATTACAATTTCCTTCAAAGCTAGCATTAAAATTGAAATTTTATTAAAGAAAATGAGTGGAGTATCCATGGCAGTAGAAGCAACAATATTTTGCACAAAAGGTTATTTACATGAATTAACTGGTACATTAAGTTTTAATACTCTCATGTTCTCTACTTCTTTACTTGATCTATGAAGGACAATAAAGAAGAAACTTGCAAAGTGCTAATATTTTCATCTATAGAAGTGAAAATTTTGATTATCATACCATAAAAATTTCTTTCTCTCTGTAGGGAACAGTAATTTATATTGTCTGTCTCTATTTTTTCACATATATTTCTGACAAAGGCTACCAAGATTGGTGGAAAACATTACTGACTTAACCCTTCTCCCCACCCCGACTTCTCTTGAAGGAAGGGTTTAAAATGTCTTAGATGTTAAACACATTGATTTCTGTCAAAAGAAAAACTTTCCCCATCTCTACATTTATCTTTATTATTCTTAACTGATGATAATTAATTTTGAGCATTTAGGTATTTACTATTTTAGTGCTTAAGAACTATTAAATGAATTTGAAATTGCATTAGAAAAAATAATGTTGTGAGTACCTGCTTAACTTTGAATTAAATGAGACATCAATATATTCTTCCTTCTGTGATTCATGTACAAGTGGCCTTCTGTATTTGTAGGTTCCATATTTGAAAATTCACATTTAGGTAAAAGTTATTTTTTTAATTGTATATACTTAAAATGTACAGACTTTTCCCCTTGACATTATTCATTAAACAACATAATGCAGGGAGTATTTACATAGCATTTGTACTGTACTTAGTACGACAAGTGATCTAGTGATGATTTGAAGTATATGAGAAGCTGTACAGTTGTATACAAATATAATTTATTTTACATAAGGTACTTGAGTATCTGTTGATTTTATCTTTCTTGGGGGATCTTTGAGTCAATTCCTCATTGGTACTGAGAAAAAATTGAATAAGAAAGTCCTTAGAAATTCACCCACATTTTCCATACTAAACCTAAGAAACTATTAAAACTTAGCCACCAGCACATTCTGTATTAAATTTTCTGTTTTTCAACATGAATATATTAATAAAAGTAAATATCCAAAAATAATAAGGGCCAACCTGTGTTCAAAAAAGTCAAGTACCTTTATCCATAGCAAAAAAAAATTGCCTTTAAAATATAAATTACTTTTCTTACTAAGTAAAGCCTATTTTGCTAAAGTACTTGCTTAGAAATATCTTTTCTGACTTGGTGCTGTAAAAATTATAGGGTGGATATGTAAATTTAAGAATTATGGATAATTAAATTATCCATTGAAGTGGATAATTTAAAAAGAAAATAAGATGATTATTGAGAATTATAAAAATTAAAATCAAATTTCTTTAATTTGTTAATCACAATACTCCATCTCTGCTAACATGAGTGAAACTTGTCACTGACTTCCTGGTAAATATGCACAAAGAGTATTTAATTTTCACTCAGGAATTCTATAAGAACTTTTACCTATACTTTGGGCTAAGGGAAGTTTTGTCACATCTAGAATCTATATTGTTAGATATGGCATACTATAATATAATATCTATATTGTTGAATTAAAACAGTAGCCAATACAAATCATTATAAATTCCTGATGTTTGGTCTTGGTTTGAGTAGACCTAAAAGCAGACCATGAGGCAAGAAGGAGGTGTCAGTAATTTATCAAAAGCTGATCCCAGCAATCAGCAATGAGGAAACAGGACAAAGGAGACTGTAATGAGGGAAGTACCAACAATGAACATTCATGAGCAGGTTTCTCATGAGTGATCTCAATTAGGAATGAATCTAGCTATGGACATCTGAGGTAGAATGTATGTGTTTGTATTACAGGGTCTGAAGCTGGTTCTGGGTTGTCTAGTGATGTCCTACGCTTTGGCTGAGTAAGTTTCCATGGCAACAGAGAATTTTTAGGTTGCATTTGTATTTTGAATAAACATTTATGATTAAGGTTAATCATTTGTTTTTATATATTTATACATATCATAATTCATTCATAGTATATATGTGAATTGGTCCAGGAAAATTCAATTTAATAATTGAAAAATTATAAAAATATGATGAAAGTACTTAAATGAGAAAGTGTACCCTGTGTTCTATAATGAAAGTATTACAAGTAAGACTAGCACTGGGATTATCCTCATACCTTCAATCTTGATTGAAAAATGGCTAATAGTATGTCTCATTTGCTTTAGCCCTTTGACTACAATATCATTATTGCAACTCAGAAATTCAGCATTAATAACAAAATCTACTTTAAATGTCATAATTTTAATTTACTGAAACATCTCCAAAAATATTTCAGGTGTGTTTTGACTGAGGATGCAATAAAAGTTCACCAATGGCATTTGTTTGCCATTGTGAATCTCCTATAATGTGAATATTGTGAATCTCCTATAATGTGAATGAATGTCTACATTTTTGTTTTGTTTTGGTTTTATCATATTGATAGTTTTGAAGGACCGGAATCAGTTGACAATTGTTGGATCTGTGTATCTCTGATTGTGAGCTCATAGTAAGATTCAGGTTAGACATATTCAGAAATGATACAAAATAGGTGATTTGTGAACTTTCTTTTTCTTATCAGAAGGTTCATGACTATGTTCCATTATCAGTGAGTCTAAGTTTGATCATTTGGATAAAGTAGCATCTTCACTCTCTATTTGAAATGGATCTTCTTTTTAATTATATTTAAAAGATGAGAAATATTTTTTGTGTGATTTAGGAGCATGTGCATATCATTTCCCTCATAAAATTACACTCAAGGATTATAGATCGCATCCATTGGTTACCCTTGCTAGAAACAATGATCATTTTAGTGGTTACAAAATAGTGATTTTATGGTTTGATTATTACTTTTAGATTTATTATACAAACTTTCTTAAGCAAAGAAGTACCACTCTCTCACTTTTTGAATATCATTATTGATTTATTATTTCTTTGTATCCTGTTCAGAATTCTTCAAAACTGTTTTCTTTAAAATGTATGCTTACTATGTAACCTAGCCATTCAACCCCCAGGTATTTACTCAAGATGAATGAAAGTGTATGTCCACATGAAGATTTGTCTATGAATATTCAACACAGCTTTAATTGTAATAGCTAAAATCTGGAAACAATCCCATTGTCTATCAACAAACAAGCAGGTAAATTGTTAAATACCTATTTAATGGAAAACATTCAGCAATAAAAATAAACTATTGATATATAATACCTACCAGATGAATCTCAAAATAATTATATTTTGAGAATGAAGTCAGGTAAAAATGAACACATATTCCATCGTTCCATTTCCAAAAGATGCTGGAAAAGGCAAACAAATCTACAGAGACAGGTAGCAGATCAATTGTAACCTAAAAATTAGAAGATTCATGAGGAATTTGTAAGGTGAAGAAAGAGATAACTTTTGATCTCCTTCAAATGTTCATTATCTAAGTTGTTGTGATGATGTCATGATATTCCATACATAAATATAAATCAAAAGTTTTTTTTATCTAATGTTATACTTTAAATATGTGCAGTTTATCATATATGTTGTATCATAATATATATATTTTTTTTAAGAAAGACAAAAGGAAACCCCAAATATTATAATGGGGCTAATGGCAAACATATGTAAGTTTCCCCATAAAGCAATATAATATCTTTTTTTACCCTGGTCAGAACATAAATTTCTTATGCCAAGGAGGAACCAATTATGTATCTCTTCCAAAGCAATTTGCTGTACAAATATTCTTAAACATATAGTCCTGAACAAAATTGCCAATGCTTTTATTCAAAAGATGTGCAAAAATATGAGCGACTTGTGGAATATTATTTCCCAATGATAGAATGTGACATAATCTACTCCCCCTATTTATTCTGATTTTCAGATTTCACAAATTTGTTGACTGGGAATTTATTCAAGTTGGCTTATGTGTCTCTCAGAAATATCACTTTCTTTTACTTTATTCCTTTCCTTCCTTTCTTCCTTCTTTTTTTCATTTCTTCTGCCTCTCTGTACCTCTATATCTCTATTACTCTTATTCATAACATCTTTTTACTCTTTGACATATTAATATATTCTCTTAACTTTTTTTCTCAGACTAGTGGTTGATTATTTCTCTATCCTACACTTCCTTTTAGGAAAAATGGTATTCAAAAACGAAAACCCTAGTGCTATATTGTCTCTTGCCTCTAGGACCATTTAGTGACAAACTCATGCATTCAATATCACAACAATATTGAAAGTTGTAAGCAACATTACAATGAAAAAACAGCCTCTATCTCAGAGCAAAGCCTGTCCAAGGAAGGGACATGGCCTTTGTCCTTGGAAAAACCCACAGAGCACTCCTAGGCACATTCCCACCCTGCTAAGTTGTTTATCTACAAATAACAGGAGAGATCTGCTGCTCCAGGTGTCCCTGACTCAGTCAGGCTAGGTGGGGATCCATAGCAGCCCCCTAGCAGCCACCAATCAGCATGAGACAGGGAAATACCTGGGATGCCAGATGACCCTCCCAGTAGTTTATGGTGGTTGATAACATGTTGGGAAACCATGTAGTTCAGCACGTATACCCCTCATGCCTTAAACCAATCAATTCAAATGAATACCCCTTTTGTACTGACCAATCACCCCTCCCCAACTTGTTCCCGCCAGTGAATGTGCTAATCATGTTTTAGAGTTGTTATTTGATTTTCCTGCGGTGTGTGATGATTTGCTAGGAGATGCTATGATGTATGTGAAGTCCCTGCTCTCTCCAAAGAATGTATAAAACTGCTGCAAAACCTGGGCTGGGGCCTCTCAGCGTCACTAGTTGCTGTGTGTGTGCACAGAGGACCGAGCTAGCTCGCAATAAACACCTCTTTGCTGCTTACATCGATCTTGGGTCTCTGGTGGTCTTTTGGGGATCACGAAATCGAGCATAACAACAACACAAAAGTTTACTAAGGACATATCAAGATTCCCATGCGAAAGTTCTTCTTTTGCCCTTAAGATATACTAAGAAGGAACTGTGAAAAAAGAAATATATATGTGTGTGTGTGTGTGTGTGTGTGTGTGTGTGTGGTATAAACAGACAAGTACTAGAGCAACATCTGACTTTCATACCTCATTATAAAATAATCTCTTTAAATAACTGTTTCCTGTTTCCACTTTAATCCCTTTTCTTTGATATTGCCTTCTGCAAAGTTTATCATGTATCTGCCTATCAATATTACATTATATTTTCCCTAAATATTTTTATGTTCTATAATTCCATTCATCAGGACATTGTGTCTTTGTAAATTTTAATATTAAATAAAACATTGTTTAGTAGGTCTGTCATTCTTTTTGGTTTGCTTTGTTTAATCAGTCCCTGTGACACTCATTCATTTTCAATATTTCAATTTTCAAATAATTGGCAATAAATAATCTGTATATGTGTTTTCTCATATACTGAGTACTACACTGTCAAACTAAATTTCCCAAAATGGGATTACTGAATCAAAGGTTCAGTGCCTATAATGAAGCTTTATCAGCTATTTCCATTTATTTTTGCAAATGGAGATATTTGATCATCAATGAATCATATATTTTATATGTATTATATGTATTATAAGAAAATTGAACTTAAATAAATAGACGTTATTTTTGCACAGTTAGTAACCAGAAAAAGAAATTGCCAAAAATACATTATCACAGGAAGTGATTACACCGAGTTTGAAGACAGCAGGCAATTACCTAGCGTTTTTGTGGGGAGGTGCAAGGGATTGAATTCAGGGGCACTTGCCTACTGAGACACATCCCCAGCCCTATTTTGTATTTTATTTAGAGATAGGGTCTCACTAAGTTGCTTAGCACCTCACTGTTACTGAGGCTGGCTTTGAACTCCGGATTCTCCTGTCTCAACCTTCAGAGCTGCTGGGATTCAGGCATGTTCCACCATGCCCAGCAAATCTGCCAATAATTTTGGCTCCCCCAAATCTTAGCTAAAAATAAGTAGTGGAGTGGATAACATGAGCAGTTTGTTAACACATTTTTTGTACATTTTATTTATTTATTTATTTATTTATTTATTTATTTTTTCAGAGTAGAAATTAGAAGTTTATTAAAGGACAGCAGAAAAGACTTCTCCCGGAGGAAGAAGGGGACCCAAGAGGTGGAATCCCCATTTTATTTATTATATAAAGTAAAAACATTAAAAGGACCAGAAGAGTATACTTTTTACTTTGATATTTGACAGAAGAGTTGCTCAGGTGGAGGAACATGGCATTTTAAGAGAATTCTGGTAGCATCTGAACTCACTGCAATAGCAACAAGAGGGGTTATAAAATTATTGCAATAGTACAGGATGTACTATACTTAATTTTATGTAGTAATGATTTAATATTATACCTTTACATTCGATTGCATTTATCTTAACAGTGAATATATTCATACAAGGTCTATAAATGATTTTATGCTTTTATAATAGACTTGTGTATATTTTCATAGTATATGATAAAATAGACTATTATGTACCTATATTTTATATATTCATGGCATTATTTTTTCTTATTTTTTAATAGTTCTAGGATACATAGTTCATCTGTAACTTTTCCCAAATTGTCACAAATCTCAAAGGAAATCATTTGTTTATAAGTTTATACCCATGCAATTTAAACCTCTATTGCATTTAATTCAACTTTAATTGCCCACCTAAGTTAATTGTGTGTATGCATGTGTGTGTATAAAACATTTTATAGGAAAGTATAAGGATTAAGGGAACTCAAAAGTAATTTGGTTGTCATGACACAAAGTTGTTATTATTGTTTGCTTTACTGCATGCTGTCTTTAGGGAATTAAGCATTGTAATTTATCACTGTTAGTTAAAATATGGTAAATAGCCTGAAGCTATATCTGAGAGGATGCATTATAAATAACAAATAATGTATTTTTTAGAGCATTTACTTAAATTACTATTAAATTCCACCTAATTCGTGATTAACTGATTATATATGCTTCATGATCATCTATTTATTAATACCAGGTAAATTTATCATAAATGCATTAACTGTAATTATACTCAACTGTGAGGATATTCATGGTTTATTTGGTATCTTAGTTGGTTTTGTGCTGCTATAACAAAACACCTGAAACTGGAAAATATAAGAAAAACAGAGATTGATTTCCTAATGTTCTGGAAACTGGAAAATTCAAGATCATGGAGCCACATCTGGTTAGGGCCTTCTTGCTTTACCATGACCTTGTGAAAAATATTACACAGGCAAGAGTGCAGGAGAGCAGGAGTACAGAGGATTAACACAAGGCCAGGCCAATCTTACTTTTATTTATTTATTTTTATCTTCTAATTTTTATACCAGGTATTGCACTCAGGGGCAATTAACCACTGTGCCACATCCCCAGCCATTTGTATTTTATTTAGAAACCGGTTCTTGCTAAATTACTTAGGGCCTCATAAGTTGCTGAGGCTGGCTTTGAACTCAGGATACTCCTGAGTCAGCCTCCCAAGCACCTAAGATTTATAGGCTTATTCCACTTCACTCAGCCCAATTTTGCTTTTATAACAAACCCATTCTAATGATAATAAACCTAATCCCAGTGATAATTCATCCATTCATGAGGACAAAGCCCTTCTGACATAATTACTTGTTAAATTTCGCACTTTGCAACACTATTGTATTGAGGATTAAGTTTCTAACACATTAACTGGTGAATATATTTGAACCATAACATTTGACTAGTATAGCCAAATATCTATAAGTGCAACTATGTCTTACCCTTAAAAACAAAGGTACAAATAGCTAATTTTACCTAAACTTCAGCTAATTGTGATGAACCAAGTATTTTATATACACTTGATTCATGCATGTACACTTTGCGTAGGCAAATAAATTATTAGTATATATGAGAAAAAATATTCTTAAAATTTTAAATCAATTGTTAACTTTATTTTGCTTTATATACAATGTTCTATGAAAACAATTAATAATGTATGTTTTTCAAAACTGTGTATGTGTGGCTCACATGATGTTCAGGAGGCAGAGAGAGACTATTTACCAGATCCTAATATATACCCCAAAGACTTGCCTCCCAAGAACCTACCTCCTCCAGCCAAGCCTCTGAGTGCCTTCAGCCACTCAGTTAATCCATATCCATCTGGGAAATTCACTGATTGGGTTAAGGCTCTCACAACCCAGTCATTTTTTCCTATAAACCTTCTTGCATTGTCTTACATGTGAGCTTTTGAGGGATACCTCACATCCAAACCACAACATTCTTCTAATATTGGCATGTTTTGTTGTCATCATTTAAAAAAAAATGATTAGTATTACTTTCTTGTAATACCTGGAGAAAGTCAATATCATTTATCTGGGAAAATATTTTTTAAAAACTATGAAAGTTGCATTTTTTGTAAAATATATAGCTCTGAAAAAACACATTTTCAGTTTCTCTCTAGTATAAATACAGCCTGCCAAAGTACACTGTAAAATCTTTAGTGGTATTTATAGTGAGGAAAACTGAAAATGTTTTTATTCATGTATAATTACAATTTCCTTCAAAGCTAGCATTAAAATTGAAATTTTATTAAAGAAAATGAGTGGAGTATCCATGGCAGTAGAAGCAACAATATTTTGCACAAAAGGTTATTTACATGAATTAACTGGTACATTAAGTTTTAATACTCTCATGTTCTCTACTTCTTTACTTGATCTATGAAGGACAATAAAGAAGAAACTTGCAAAGTGCTAATATTTTCATCTATAGAAGTGAAAATTTTGATTATCATACCATAAAAATTTCTTTCTCTCTGTAGGGAACAGTAATTTATATTGTCTGTCTCTATTTTTTCACATATATTTCTGACAAAGGCTACCAAGATTGGTGGAAAACATTACTGACTTAACCCTTCTCCCCACCCCGACTTCTCTTGAAGGAAGGGTTTAAAATGTCTTAGATGTTAAACACATTGATTTCTGTCAAAAGAAAAACTTTCCCCATCTCTACATTTATCTTTATTATTCTTAACTGATGATAATTAATTTTGAGCATTTAGGTATTTACTATTTTAGTGCTTAAGAACTATTAAATGAATTTGAAATTGCATTAGAAAAAATAATGTTGTGAGTACCTGCTTAACTTTGAATTAAATGAGACATCAATATATTCTTCCTTCTGTGATTCATGTACAAGTGGCCTTCTGTATTTGTAGGTTCCATATTTGAAAATTCACATTTAGGTAAAAGTTATTTTTTTAATTGTATATACTTAAAATGTACAGACTTTTCCCCTTGACATTATTCATTAAACAACATAATGCAGGGAGTATTTACATAGCATTTGTACTGTACTTAGTACGACAAGTGATCTAGTGATGATTTGAAGTATATGAGAAGCTGTACAGTTGTATACAAATATAATTTATTTTACATAAGGTACTTGAGTATCTGTTGATTTTATCTTTCTTGGGGGATCTTTGAGTCAATTCCTCATTGGTACTGAGAAAAAATTGAATAAGAAAGTCCTTAGAAATTCACCCACATTTTCCATACTAAACCTAAGAAACTATTAAAACTTAGCCACCAGCACATTCTGTATTAAATTTTCTGTTTTTCAACATGAATATATTAATAAAAGTAAATATCCAAAAATAATAAGGGCCAACCTGTGTTCAAAAAAGTCAAGTACCTTTATCCATAGCAAAAAAAAATTGCCTTTAAAATATAAATTACTTTTCTTACTAAGTAAAGCCTATTTTGCTAAAGTACTTGCTTAGAAATATCTTTTCTGACTTGGTGCTGTAAAAATTATAGGGTGGATATGTAAATTTAAGAATTATGGATAATTAAATTATCCATTGAAGTGGATAATTTAAAAAGAAAATAAGATGATTATTGAGAATTATAAAAATTAAAATCAAATTTCTTTAATTTGTTAATCACAATACTCCATCTCTGCTAACATGAGTGAAACTTGTCACTGACTTCCTGGTAAATATGCACAAAGAGTATTTAATTTTCACTCAGGAATTCTATAAGAACTTTTACCTATACTTTGGGCTAAGGGAAGTTTTGTCACATCTAGAATCTATATTGTTAGATATGGCATACTATAATATAATATCTATATTGTTGAATTAAAACAGTAGCCAATACAAATCATTATAAATTCCTGATGTTTGGTCTTGGTTTGAGTAGACCTAAAAGCAGACCATGAGGCAAGAAGGAGGTGTCAGTAATTTATCAAAAGCTGATCCCAGCAATCAGCAATGAGGAAACAGGACAAAGGAGACTGTAATGAGGGAAGTACCAACAATGAACATTCATGAGCAGGTTTCTCATGAGTGATCTCAATTAGGAATGAATCTAGCTATGGACATCTGAGGTAGAATGTATGTGTTTGTATTACAGGGTCTGAAGCTGGTTCTGGGTTGTCTAGTGATGTCCTACGCTTTGGCTGAGTAAGTTTCCATGGCAACAGAGAATTTTTAGGTTGCATTTGTATTTTGAATAAACATTTATGATTAAGGTTAATCATTTGTTTTTATATATTTATACATATCATAATTCATTCATAGTATATATGTGAATTGGTCCAGGAAAATTCAATTTAATAATTGAAAAATTATAAAAATATGATGAAAGTACTTAAATGAGAAAGTGTACCCTGTGTTCTATAATGAAAGTATTACAAGTAAGACTAGCACTGGGATTATCCTCATACCTTCAATCTTGATTGAAAAATGGCTAATAGTATGTCTCATTTGCTTTAGCCCTTTGACTACAATATCATTATTGCAACTCAGAAATTCAGCATTAATAACAAAATCTACTTTAAATGTCATAATTTTAATTTACTGAAACATCTCCAAAAATATTTCAGGTGTGTTTTGACTGAGGATGCAATAAAAGTTCACCAATGGCATTTGTTTGCCATTGTGAATCTCCTATAATGTGAATATTGTGAATCTCCTATAATGTGAATGAATGTCTACATTTTTGTTTTGTTTTGGTTTTATCATATTGATAGTTTTGAAGGACCGGAATCAGTTGACAATTGTTGGATCTGTGTATCTCTGATTGTGAGCTCATAGTAAGATTCAGGTTAGACATATTCAGAAATGATACAAAATAGGTGATTTGTGAACTTTCTTTTTCTTATCAGAAGGTTCATGACTATGTTCCATTATCAGTGAGTCTAAGTTTGATCATTTGGATAAAGTAGCATCTTCACTCTCTATTTGAAATGGATCTTCTTTTTAATTATATTTAAAAGATGAGAAATATTTTTTGTGTGATTTAGGAGCATGTGCATATCATTTCCCTCATAAAATTACACTCAAGGATTATAGATCGCATCCATTGGTTACCCTTGCTAGAAACAATGATCATTTTAGTGGTTACAAAATAGTGATTTTATGGTTTGATTATTACTTTTAGATTTATTATACAAACTTTCTTAAGCAAAGAAGTACCACTCTCTCACTTTTTGAATATCATTATTGATTTATTATTTCTTTGTATCCTGTTCAGAATTCTTCAAAACTGTTTTCTTTAAAATGTATGCTTACTATGTAACCTAGCCATTCAACCCCCAGGTATTTACTCAAGATGAATGAAAGTGTATGTCCACATGAAGATTTGTCTATGAATATTCAACACAGCTTTAATTGTAATAGCTAAAATCTGGAAACAATCCCATTGTCTATCAACAAACAAGCAGGTAAATTGTTAAATACCTATTTAATGGAAAACATTCAGCAATAAAAATAAACTATTGATATATAATACCTACCAGATGAATCTCAAAATAATTATATTTTGAGAATGAAGTCAGGTAAAAATGAACACATATTCCATCGTTCCATTTCCAAAAGATGCTGGAAAAGGCAAACAAATCTACAGAGACAGGTAGCAGATCAATTGTAACCTAAAAATTAGAAGATTCATGAGGAATTTGTAAGGTGAAGAAAGAGATAACTTTTGATCTCCTTCAAATGTTCATTATCTAAGTTGTTGTGATGATGTCATGATATTCCATACATAAATATAAATCAAAAGTTTTTTTTATCTAATGTTATACTTTAAATATGTGCAGTTTATCATATATGTTGTATCATAATATATATATTTTTTTTAAGAAAGACAAAAGGAAACCCCAAATATTATAATGGGGCTAATGGCAAACATATGTAAGTTTCCCCATAAAGCAATATAATATCTTTTTTTACCCTGGTCAGAACATAAATTTCTTATGCCAAGGAGGAACCAATTATGTATCTCTTCCAAAGCAATTTGCTGTACAAATATTCTTAAACATATAGTCCTGAACAAAATTGCCAATGCTTTTATTCAAAAGATGTGCAAAAATATGAGCGACTTGTGGAATATTATTTCCCAATGATAGAATGTGACATAATCTACTCCCCCTATTTATTCTGATTTTCAGATTTCACAAATTTGTTGACTGGGAATTTATTCAAGTTGGCTTATGTGTCTCTCAGAAATATCACTTTCTTTTACTTTATTCCTTTCCTTCCTTTCTTCCTTCTTTTTTTCATTTCTTCTGCCTCTCTGTACCTCTATATCTCTATTACTCTTATTCATAACATCTTTTTACTCTTTGACATATTAATATATTCTCTTAACTTTTTTTCTCAGACTAGTGGTTGATTATTTCTCTATCCTACACTTCCTTTTAGGAAAAATGGTATTCAAAAACGAAAACCCTAGTGCTATATTGTCTCTTGCCTCTAGGACCATTTAGTGACAAACTCATGCATTCAATATCACAACAATATTGAAAGTTGTAAGCAACATTACAATGAAAAAACAGCCTCTATCTCAGAGCAAAGCCTGTCCAAGGAAGGGACATGGCCTTTGTCCTTGGAAAAACCCACAGAGCACTCCTAGGCACATTCCCACCCTGCTAAGTTGTTTATCTACAAATAACAGGAGAGATCTGCTGCTCCAGGTGTCCCTGACTCAGTCAGGCTAGGTGGGGATCCATAGCAGCCCCCTAGCAGCCACCAATCAGCATGAGACAGGGAAATACCTGGGATGCCAGATGACCCTCCCAGTAGTTTATGGTGGTTGATAACATGTTGGGAAACCATGTAGTTCAGCACGTATACCCCTCATGCCTTAAACCAATCAATTCAAATGAATACCCCTTTTGTACTGACCAATCACCCCTCCCCAACTTGTTCCCGCCAGTGAATGTGCTAATCATGTTTTAGAGTTGTTATTTGATTTTCCTGCGGTGTGTGATGATTTGCTAGGAGATGCTATGATGTATGTGAAGTCCCTGCTCTCTCCAAAGAATGTATAAAACTGCTGCAAAACCTGGGCTGGGGCCTCTCAGCGTCACTAGTTGCTGTGTGTGTGCACAGAGGACCGAGCTAGCTCGCAATAAACACCTCTTTGCTGCTTACATCGATCTTGGGTCTCTGGTGGTCTTTTGGGGATCACGAAATCGAGCATAACAACAACACAAAAGTTTACTAAGGACATATCAAGATTCCCATGCGAAAGTTCTTCTTTTGCCCTTAAGATATACTAAGAAGGAACTGTGAAAAAAGAAATATATATGTGTGTGTGTGTGTGTGTGTGTGTGTGTGTGTGGTATAAACAGACAAGTACTAGAGCAACATCTGACTTTCATACCTCATTATAAAATAATCTCTTTAAATAACTGTTTCCTGTTTCCACTTTAATCCCTTTTCTTTGATATTGCCTTCTGCAAAGTTTATCATGTATCTGCCTATCAATATTACATTATATTTTCCCTAAATATTTTTATGTTCTATAATTCCATTCATCAGGACATTGTGTCTTTGTAAATTTTAATATTAAATAAAACATTGTTTAGTAGGTCTGTCATTCTTTTTGGTTTGCTTTGTTTAATCAGTCCCTGTGACACTCATTCATTTTCAATATTTCAATTTTCAAATAATTGGCAATAAATAATCTGTATATGTGTTTTCTCATATACTGAGTACTACACTGTCAAACTAAATTTCCCAAAATGGGATTACTGAATCAAAGGTTCAGTGCCTATAATGAAGCTTTATCAGCTATTTCCATTTATTTTTGCAAATGGAGATATTTGATCATCAATGAATCATATATTTTATATGTATTATATGTATTATAAGAAAATTGAACTTAAATAAATAGACGTTATTTTTGCACAGTTAGTAACCAGAAAAAGAAATTGCCAAAAATACATTATCACAGGAAGTGATTACACCGAGTTTGAAGACAGCAGGCAATTACCTAGCGTTTTTGTGGGGAGGTGCAAGGGATTGAATTCAGGGGCACTTGCCTACTGAGACACATCCCCAGCCCTATTTTGTATTTTATTTAGAGATAGGGTCTCACTAAGTTGCTTAGCACCTCACTGTTACTGAGGCTGGCTTTGAACTCCGGATTCTCCTGTCTCAACCTTCAGAGCTGCTGGGATTCAGGCATGTTCCACCATGCCCAGCAAATCTGCCAATAATTTTGGCTCCCCCAAATCTTAGCTAAAAATAAGTAGTGGAGTGGATAACATGAGCAGTTTGTTAACACATTTTTTGTACATTTTATTTATTTATTTATTTATTTATTTATTTATTTTTTCAGAGTAGAAATTAGAAGTTTATTAAAGGACAGCAGAAAAGACTTCTCCCGGAGGAAGAAGGGGACCCAAGAGGTGGAATCCCCATTTTATTTATTATATAAAGTAAAAACATTAAAAGGACCAGAAGAGTATACTTTTTACTTTGATATTTGACAGAAGAGTTGCTCAGGTGGAGGAACATGGCATTTTAAGAGAATTCTGGTAGCATCTGAACTCACTGCAATAGCAACAAGAGGGGTTATAAAATTATTGCAATAGTACAGGATGTACTATACTTAATTTTATGTAGTAATGATTTAATATTATACCTTTACATTCGATTGCATTTATCTTAACAGTGAATATATTCATACAAGGTCTATAAATGATTTTATGCTTTTATAATAGACTTGTGTATATTTTCATAGTATATGATAAAATAGACTATTATGTACCTATATTTTATATATTCATGGCATTATTTTTTCTTATTTTTTAATAGTTCTAGGATACATAGTTCATCTGTAACTTTTCCCAAATTGTCACAAATCTCAAAGGAAATCATTTGTTTATAAGTTTATACCCATGCAATTTAAACCTCTATTGCATTTAATTCAACTTTAATTGCCCACCTAAGTTAATTGTGTGTATGCATGTGTGTGTATAAAACATTTTATAGGAAAGTATAAGGATTAAGGGAACTCAAAAGTAATTTGGTTGTCATGACACAAAGTTGTTATTATTGTTTGCTTTACTGCATGCTGTCTTTAGGGAATTAAGCATTGTAATTTATCACTGTTAGTTAAAATATGGTAAATAGCCTGAAGCTATATCTGAGAGGATGCATTATAAATAACAAATAATGTATTTTTTAGAGCATTTACTTAAATTACTATTAAATTCCACCTAATTCGTGATTAACTGATTATATATGCTTCATGATCATCTATTTATTAATACCAGGTAAATTTATCATAAATGCATTAACTGTAATTATACTCAACTGTGAGGATATTCATGGTTTATTTGGTATCTTAGTTGGTTTTGTGCTGCTATAACAAAACACCTGAAACTGGAAAATATAAGAAAAACAGAGATTGATTTCCTAATGTTCTGGAAACTGGAAAATTCAAGATCATGGAGCCACATCTGGTTAGGGCCTTCTTGCTTTACCATGACCTTGTGAAAAATATTACACAGGCAAGAGTGCAGGAGAGCAGGAGTACAGAGGATTAACACAAGGCCAGGCCAATCTTACTTTTATTTATTTATTTTTATCTTCTAATTTTTATACCAGGTATTGCACTCAGGGGCAATTAACCACTGTGCCACATCCCCAGCCATTTGTATTTTATTTAGAAACCGGTTCTTGCTAAATTACTTAGGGCCTCATAAGTTGCTGAGGCTGGCTTTGAACTCAGGATACTCCTGAGTCAGCCTCCCAAGCACCTAAGATTTATAGGCTTATTCCACTTCACTCAGCCCAATTTTGCTTTTATAACAAACCCATTCTAATGATAATAAACCTAATCCCAGTGATAATTCATCCATTCATGAGGACAAAGCCCTTCTGACATAATTACTTGTTAAATTTCGCACTTTGCAACACTATTGTATTGAGGATTAAGTTTCTAACACATTAACTGGTGAATATATTTGAACCATAACATTTGACTAGTATAGCCAAATATCTATAAGTGCAACTATGTCTTACCCTTAAAAACAAAGGTACAAATAGCTAATTTTACCTAAACTTCAGCTAATTGTGATGAACCAAGTATTTTATATACACTTGATTCATGCATGTACACTTTGCGTAGGCAAATAAATTATTAGTATATATGAGAAAAAATATTCTTAAAATTTTAAATCAATTGTTAACTTTATTTTGCTTTATATACAATGTTCTATGAAAACAATTAATAATGTATGTTTTTCAAAACTGTGTATGTGTGGCTTTGTATTTGCAGTGTTCTACTACTGTATGTCAGAATATCAAATTACACAGAAGATATACAGCTTTTAATTCTAATGCATTAAAAAATCCCAAGACAGATTAAATAATAATAGTTGTCTGTAATTCAAGTCAAATGCAAAACTTTCAAAAGCATTCTAGCAATTCAGTCGTAGTTATTCATTTCCAAAGACTACTAATTATGTTTTTTATTATTACAGCATTTTATGGTTTACAAAGCAACTTCTAAAGCATTACTTCATTTATGCTTTTCAAAAAGCCTGTGAGAATATTAAATTGCATTTCATTTGTATGGGTTTCATTTGTTAATAAGTTTGATATCTGAAACTATGTAATCAAAATATAATATTTAGTAATTTCATTATCATATTATTCTTCCAACTCTATGATAATCTGATGAAATTTAAGTTATATCAGCATTGTGGAACTGATCCTTTTGCAAACAAAAGGAAAGATTAATGAAAGATCTTTGTCAGGATAGCCCTTTTCTATTTTAGGGATTTGGTGGTAAAAAGCTTCAATAACCTGATTTGCTTCAGATGATTTTGAGATAATCCATTATATAATTTGAAAACATTTAAGATGAATAAATTATTTCTTACATCTCCTAAAATATAGCATGTTTGAAGAATTGGGACATCAAAGATAATTAACTTGGAGCTGTTACACATCAAAACAAGTTATTTATTAATAAGGTTAAATTTTCTGTATATTAAGTCTTAAAGTATGAATAAAATCAAACTGCATTTATTTCACCATAGTAGAATTGTAGTTGGATGGCAACTATTATATTCTTAATATTGATGATTATACTATATAACATTTTTTACATAATAATACTGAATTTATTTTAAAAATTCTTCATTTTGCATATCAAATGGAAAGTGAAAATATGCATTTTCTTATAACTGTATTTTAAGAGAAAGTTGTAATATAGCTTCAAAAATTTAAGCTATATTAAAATCTAAAGTTTTAAATATTAGATTTAATATTTAGTAATGTAGTTCTAGCATTTTGACATGATATTCAGTATTTTTTATTTTATTGCAAAATAGGATCCAAGGCAAATTTGCTTAAGGCCGAATGACCATCTGCTTTTGGCTAAAATCTCACTAATTTTTGGCACACATGATGATTAACAACTGCTGCCTTCATTTTTATAATATAATGAAGTTGATATAACTTATCATGTCTTTACTTTTTATATTTTATTATCATAAAATGAAGAAGCCAAAACATAAAATAACATGATGCAAATATTTTTTTAAAATCCAAAATAACTAAAATGAATTCAAATATTGCTTGGAAATTATTATTACCATTGATATCAATACATTTATCATATTTTTTATGGGTGTTTGAATTTGACATTGGAAATAGCTTAAGAGTGCTATAATATAATATAAATTTATGATATAGTAGGAATTGGTCAGTATTTGTTAATTGAATAAAAATATAGGTTGCATGGGATTTAAAACAAAGATTTGGAGACTACTTCACACACTTCTCACAGGAGAGAATTTTTAATGTATCCATTTTAATAAATTAAAATATTCTATTCTACATTGCAAATATTTATGATAAAAAAATTAGTTTTTGTTTGAATATTTTAGAAAATATACTTTAAATTATTAAAAATAATTTGAAAACATACACACACATTTGCACACATACACCTTTGTCTAATGATTTTGAAGTTCAGAGGGAAAACATTAATTTTTAGAGTGATGAGTAGGATGAGAAAGAGCATATAATTTTTATATTTATGAAGATAATGTGTTGTTGGGTGGAATGGAATGATAAAAATAAATTAATTAACTTGAACTTGATATTTTTGGGAACTCTGGCTAAAATTGGAAGAGATTGGGAACTTCAGGGTATTGCTTTGTAAAGGAAAGATACATTGCAATATACTTTGGCAGTTGACAGTCTCCTAAAGGCACATGTGTGAAAGGACTGTCCCCAGGGCTGTACTATTGAGAGATTGTGGAAACTTTTAGGATTATAGCCTAGTGGGAGGTCTTTAGGTCATTGGATTTGTGCCTTTGAAGGGAACTGTGGGACCAGGGCCCTTCCTCTCTGTCTTCTGATTCCTAGCCAGAGGATAGCATTTCAGCTTGACCACAGATTCCTACCATTTTGTGTTGCATCTCCAGAGACCCAAAGGCAACAGGGTCAAAATATCATGGACTAGATGCTCTAAATTCAAGAGTCAAAATGTCTCTTTTATCTTATAAGTTGATGATCTCAGATATTTGTTATAGTAATAGAAAACTGACCAGCAAACAATGTAGGGGTTACTTGCTTTTCTCTCAAGAAGACCTGAATGTATTTCTATATATACATGAAAGCATCAGTCATAATAATGAAGATGAAGACATTAGAAAATAAAGATATTATTAGGGAAATAACAGGACATCCAGAATGAATCAATATCAAACATGGAAAGGTGAAGATCAGATGTCTTGGCACATATTGAAGAAATACAGAAGAATTAAATGAGATGAAAGACAGAAAGACAAAATTATCTGAAACTAAAGCCATCAACAGTGAGAAGATAAGGCAGTAAATGAAGCAATAGGCTCATTTTCATTTATTTAGAAGTCAAATTGGGAAGCCTTGATCACAAAATGAAGAGAAAACAATGAGCAAGTCTAGCACAGCCATGGGCACCTGATAGGTTCAACATGTACAATCAGTATGTCCTCCCAGATGATTAAAAATTGGTATTTGGGTAATGTACAAAGATTTCAGTACATAATAGAACCCTGGAAGAGACTATCAACAATATAAGAGGCCTTGAGTTTTGAGAGACATTGCTCACTACTTTAACTTTAGAAATTTACTTGCTAGAGAAAGAAGGATGTGAAGAGAAGAAAAAAAAAAAAACAAGAAAAAATCTCTTGGGAAATAGGAAGAAAGTCTAAAATAAGAATAATGCAGCTAAGCAATTGAAGAGGCATTGGTGCTCTATAGAGGATATAAATTAAAGAAGTAAGATTAAAAAAAAATTCAGTACTATCCCCCTTAGAGTAATCAATCTTATTTCAAGAACTGAAAAATGAGCTATATCAGAAGTAAAGCTATATCAGAAGGTAAAAAATGCTTTTGGATCAAATCTGGTTTGTAGCTGGTTTTTGTATGTCCCCAAGTTTGGAGTGACTTTAAAAATTTTAAAATATGCACACAAACACATACATATACACAGGCATAACTCATATGCATTATCACATATATACACACCAAAAACAATATTCAAAAGAAGGTTTGATTGCTCATCATGTCTGCTATTTGCTACTTGGACTTATACTTACTAATCCATGAGCTAGATAAATTAGATACTTGACTCTAAGGCCAAGACAAGGTTGCAATCAAGTACCGAGTAAATAAACAAAACTTAGAGATACTGAAAACATTTATTTTATCATTTAGACATGTTAGTATTAAAGTCAACTCCAAAAAGAATAGCATAGATTACTAAAAGCAAAACAAACAAACAAACAAAAACCAGTTATATTCTGCCTACTTTTTGCCACTACTCGTAACAGCCTTACAATTTTGCTCTAAGAGAAATCAAAGGAGTTGAATGAAGATCCAGCGTATTGTCTCTACAGGTAATACATTCATTGATGTATTTCTCTTCCCTTATTATCCAACCTGAGCCCTAGTTTAAACCTTCCAGATGTCATCCCAATGTCCTAAATATGTCTGTAAGAAAGAAGTGGCATGATTTCCTCAAAGCCTGTTTTATCAGAAACGAGTCTTTCTTATCATTGGCTCCTTTATTTGCCATTATTCAGTCCATCAGGACACTAGAAAATATTTTATACATTTATCATGTGCCAGACACTGTTCTAGGCACAGAGGGTAAAATGGTAACTAGGACGGAATCCCTTTTTCTATTAATTTGTAGTACATTAAATATAAACAGAAAAATAAGGAAGTAAGAAAGGAGTCAAGTAAGGGAGAGGAAGGAAAAGACTCAGAAAGATAAATAAGCTTGAGATATTTAAGGGACCGAAAAGAGTTGAGGGTGGTCAGCATCATGAGAAAGTAGAAAGGTGGAGGAGAAAGGATAAGAAGGAGACAGAGAATGCTTTAATCTCTGATGGAGGCAACAACTACTGAAGCAAAAATCCATACATCTCGGTAGTACACTTAAAACACCACTGAAAACAAAATAGATTATAGGAAAGGTTGGTATAAAGTATTGCCAGCATAATCATATTCAGTAAAACTTTCTTTCTCTTTTATGGAGCAAAAGTAAACGTAATACTTCTAAAGGAAAATTTCCAAATGCCTATCACAGTTCAGTTTATGATTAAGCATCTCACAAATTTATCTGCCATATCATTATTGAATTTCTGAGAAAGAAAAGATCACTTCACATTGGGGTCTTCAAAACTAGGTTACCTGAAAAAATGGCCATGGGGAAACTTGAAGAATGTATTAGAGTTTTAGCAGTGTGTGTGTGGGGGGGCAATAACTGACAAAGCCTGAAGTAATTTTTTTTTTTTTTTTTTTTACCTTTCAAGAGTGAAACAGGACTGTTTGCTTGTGGCATAGTGCATCTGTGGGAAAACAGTTAATGCACCCGGCAAGAAAATATTTGGAACAAATGACTAAGAGCATGTTCAAAATGCCTTTCAATTTAAAGTGCATAATTTTTAAGAAAAAGAGATTTTGATGCAATCATGATGTATCAGACAAAACCAAGCACTTATTACCATGCATACATTAAAAAGAAGAAGAAGAAGAAAAGAAAGGAAATTTTGCAGGTGTGTAGACAGAAATAGGAAGTGACACCAGCTACCCCATCAACCCACCTACTTCAACCCAGAAGCTACAGCATCTTTCTATCCAATGCTGGCCCAAATGGAGTTCACGGCAGCTGTGTATCACTGCAAGTGCTCTCAATGTTTCTTCCCTGCCAGAGTTGAAAAAGTAGTTTTGAGACTCTCAGTGCAAACTAGGATGAATGTGACATGCTTACTGCAGCGTGGTTTATGTTCTCTTCTCATGTCAGACTCACATGCATCAGAGCAGTCCCTGGATTTTACAGGCCCTGTTCCCCCAAAATGTTATGACTGAAGCAGAAGCATAGCTCACACTGATCTATTTAAAGACCAAACTACTGTAAATGTTTGGTACAAATACAATAAATTAATTGTGAGAACATATTATTCAATTATTTTGATTTAAAGCATTTATTTTGGCTAGTAATTCCTGTAAAATAGCTAACCCTGATTGACTCAGCATTTTCTAATCAGGATATACTATCTCTTTATTACTATGTTCCTTGTAACTCTCAGCTTCATCTCTCTGCAAATCTCTTTAATTTGTGTATATTTACACATTTTATTCCCCAAAGTCAAAATCCTATTTTACTTTTTCCTGTCTTATGGTCAGATTTCTAGGTCCTCAAATGTGAGTGTTCTAATTCTGAACTATACCCCAACTCATTTAAAAAAAAATAAATAAAACTGGAGGGTGTGTGTTCAGTTTCTCAGTAAGTTGCTGAGGCTGACCTGGAACTTGAGATTCTCCTGACTCAACCTTTCCAGCAACTGGAATCACAGGTGTTGGCCAGTTTGAGTTGCATTGTTAAGAGGACTGGTGGTGGCTTCTGAAAGAGAGCATCATTGTTTTTCCTACCTTTTTCCTACCTCGGCATATGAGGAGAAAGCACACATCCTAAGTACGAAAGAGAATTATGTTTTCAAACCATATTAAAGTCCCTGATTTCTGAGTTTGTGAAGAGAAGCTAGGACTATTCAGTCAAGTTCTTTACAGAATTTCTTTTCTCCAGAAGCATCTATCTTTTTCTGATATTTTTTCCCCTAAGCATTCTATAAGCTTCAAAATCGGTGAACAGTTACCTACTGAAAATGTAAAGGCTTCTTCCTAGTAAACTTTTTTTCGAAATTTTATAGTCATAGAAAAATTTTGACTATCTTAAGTTTCTTTAGATTATAACAATGAAGCTATATTATCTGTATACATAATTTTTTGTACTTATAATTTCTCATAATTAAAAATCAAGAATTTACTTAAAATATCCTCACATTATTCCTGTATCAAGTACTCTAGAGTAAAATAGTACGCAAAATAGTGACCATTTTCTAAATTGTATTTTACTTTTAGTAATGCAAAATTACTCAAAATTTTTACACAAATTGATTATTAAAAACCATCCCTTTTCTCTTTCAATTTGAAACTAGGTACCTCTTGTCCCTATTACTTACACACATACACACACAAACTACTGTCTTACCGTGTTACTTCTTGTTACCCATTTAGACTGACAGTGATTTGCTCTTTCATTTTCCTTTGAGATAACTGCATTTCAGAGTATAATGAAATCAAACATGAGATAAAAGAAAAGTATTTCTCTCTGGAAAACATTTAAAAATCAAATTTTTTCATTTGAAATATTTTTCTTGGTTTTGATCAATGGGTTCTGTGTTCTCTGTAAATGCTACTCTTTGACACAATAGACTTTGCCTTCCATATGAATGATACATGAATTTTTAAAGTCTGCTTTTCAATACTCTTAACTCTAAAGCTAATATCTGTCATTACTTAATGGCTGGGATTCCTTTTCAAGTTACGAGGCCCATTTTATAGTTAACTTGCTTTATAAGAGGACATTATTCTATGCCTCCAAGTTAAAAAATCAAAAACCTAGTTTGAATTCCAAAGCTATTATTCAGTGCATAATGTCAGGTCACGTGAATCAGCATGAACATTTGACAACCATCAGACCATGAAAGAGAAAGAGACAAACCAGATATAGTTTGCTGAAGCTTCTAGATACAGCTTGTTGAGAAGAGGATCATGCTATGAGACAGAAGAACTTAAGTCAGAAAGCAGGGAAATACTTAATGAAAAATTCTGGATAAATTGTGTAATGTATAAAGCCTCCTTCTAAAATCTTATCAATATCTATATGGTCTGTTTCCTTAAAATTTAATCTTCACAAATGCATCTTTTTCTTTTATCCAATAGCATAGGAATGCTGTCTCTCATTCTTTAGCTTAGTTTACATGTTGGTTGGGGTTCAATAAAAGCAGGAAGGTAAGTATAAAGTGACCTATGTCCAACATGCATCTCTAGTTCATGAACCAGCTCTTTTCATATGAGCAAATCACTTCTCCCTCTGCATATTGTTTTTTATCTTAATGAAGCTAAGTAGGTTAGATTATTAGTAATTTTTTCAGTAGATAAAGCTTTTTACTGTTAATTTAAACTGTGTTGAATTTCTGATCCTATTAAAATTTAACCATACAAAGTGAATATTCCTTTCTAGTTACAGAGTGAGATTTAATTCAATTGCAAATCTTTATTATAACACCTCTATTATCAGAATAATAAATGAGAGCTTTGCTTATTTCCCTCCTTCCTGGTATATGATCTAGCCCCTCTTTATTTTAAAGAAGTCACTGATCCCTGGAGGATTAGAAATGATAAAACAGAATGTAAAAGCTACCACAGACTTGGTGACTTAAGCATCACGATCTTAGTTTCTCAGTTTTCTGAAAGCAGAAAGTCCAGGGCCAAGTTCTCTGTGGGTTTTATTTCTCCTGAGGTTGGCTTGTTGATTGTCTTTCCTTCAGTGTACACCAGTTAAATCAGAGTAGGGCCCACTCAGATGACCTCATTTAATTTATATTTCTGTTTTAAGGGCCCTATGTCCAAATACTGAGGTACTGGGGTAAGGTCTTCAACATATGAATTTTGAGAGAACATAATCCAGTCCATCACAATTTGTGATGAGAGAAAGCACTTTGTGAATATCCATGAGTGATGACCTAGTCTAAATAATAAAGTAGAAAATAAATAATACTCCATTCCTGGCTTTCTGTGACAGGAAGGCCAAAAAGTCTCTAGAAGGAATCATGTTTTATCATGTCTGAGAAGGAAGGCTTTCAAGTTGGCTCCATGGATGGTATTAAAACTCCCAGTTAGTCTGAGGAAAATTTAGACTGGGAAGGCTTTTGGCCTATTTTCTAAATGGAGATCCAGGGAACACAAGCCCACTGAGGAAACCATGGATCTAGTACTCACATACATACCAGAGGTATATAGTTAGAGAAGTTGAGGCAGTCTCACAGCAATTTCTTCTGCGAAGGCATTAATCAGCCATTTTCTCTATGCCACAAATAAAGGCAAGGGAATTAGTAATGGAAAGGTGACCCAGGATTGTGACAGGAAGATCTTATGTCCAATGTAGCATAAGATTCAAAGTTGTCAGCAGGAGATGGCTGTGTAGCAGGTGCTTTTCCAATGAACAGTGGAAGGAAATCTTCCTATGAGTAAAATGACTAAGAATTCATGGATGCAATTTCTTTTAAAGACACTAGATCAAGCAACTCAGAACTAAGCAGAATTGGAACTTCAAGAAAGTTGGAGCCAAAAATATAAGAGATGCTATGGTTCATGCAGCATACAATTTATGCCTATGGATTTTGATCTACTACAATTTTTTAAAGTGCTAATTCAAGTATGTGTGTTATCTGGAGTGGGATTGCACTTTTGTTTCTGGGTTTTTCCACAATAGGGCAATTGAATTACTACCATGGAAATAAAACTTAAACTAGGAAAGGTTTCAAACTCCCTACTTTGTAGGAAATATTTAATGTTTTTATAATTTCTGAACACCTAGACTTTGTTAAATAAACAATCATGAATGATGTAAAAATGACGTCTGAGGAAGCAGAAAAACATTTCATGTATCATGTTTTCAGTGAACAGATAACAGGTGGGGGCCAGGAATATACATGCTTCCACTTGTCAATGGGGGAATAAGGCAGATTGATAGCACTGGATCAGTGGACTCTTGCTTAGGATAAGATTAGATAACCTTGATGTCACACAAACCCAGCAGTGAAACGCCAAGTGCATGCTGCACTCTTCCACTACCTTTCTGCTGTGCTTAGATGCTTTCCTCCCAAATGGCACAGATCATAAAAACTGTCAGCAGTACATACCTGAATAATGCATCAGGAGACTGGAAGTTACTAAAAGGAAAGAAAAAATCCCAAACTGCTGAAACAGCAATACTGCCTACCATTACAGAGTGTCAGTTTATGATAGAGTTTATTGGTAGTTTCTGTTACTTATGTGGGATAGTTCATAATTCATAAGGAAACATTCTTGCTTACTTGTTCCATACAATAAAAAAAAAATCTTACTCCAGAGCTTAAGGCCAGGAACCTATGGAGGAGTTGTGTGCGTCAGCTTCATCATCTTAGATGTATTATTTAAGAATTTTTAGCCTTAGATTTCTCTTCTTTAAAATAGAGAAAATGCTATTTCAGAGTTACAATATTGAAATAATAATTGTCCTTAATTATAATATTATTGTTTAACAGCTTGTATGAAATTTGAGGACAATATTTCTGGTAAGTTTTAATTAGAAAAATAGGTATACTTAGAGGAACATAGTTTTACAAATAAAATAAAAATAGTTTACACTATGAACTTCTTAAATAAATTTCTCAACTATAAATAAAGCTGAATAAATGATGGAAAATAAGGAAGTGATTAAGGGATGAAATCTAAATATATGTTATCATTATGTATTTTAAATAAACTGACTTGATTAGGCAGAACATACATTTACCTATTAACTACTGAGAATTTGTTAATCAGATTACATAAATATAATCTCAGACTATAAGGGAAAAGCCAGAAAAAAATCTTATAGTCACTTGAACAAAATCAAATGTTGTTCTTTTCCATAAATAAGAGGGAGGAATGAATTAAATGACTAAAATATTTTGTTTCAATTTCTAATCATGTGAAAATTGTTGCATAAAACTGAATCGTACAAATTTAAATTTTTTCTGTGGTTATTTTTTATTGAACAAGCTCTTTTCTTAATGAAGAAAATTACTTCAACCATCAGACCAAGGAAATATTTTCCAAATTTATTCAATGTTATTGTATTCTGGGTAGAATTGTAGTCCCTGGAAACTAATTAAGAGACTTAAGTAGACTATTACTTGACCATCAAATCTGTCAAATACTTATATTTAAGTAAACAGTTTTTTTTTTGATTTGTGTTAACAATTAAATTAGAATGAAATCCAATTAAAGTTCAATTAGCAATTTAAAGATTCAGATTTGCAAAATATACAGTGAATTTTAATCTGCTTTCAGTGATTGATGTGCATGTTCAGAATGTTAAGCATTTACATGTGCATAATAGAATTTTCATTTTCACATGCAGTGTGCATGCTGAGTCAATGCTTTCTAATAATTCCTATTCCAATAAAAGCAACCTGTAACTGATAATTGATGTCATTATCAACAAACAAAATAAATCAATCTAAGTGAATCTCACATTCTCTTTTTTGTCACTTAATATAATTATGATAAAATATTCCAATGTGCTTCACAAAGCATTTTCAGTCTGTGAGATGCTTTCTGTGTAACAAAAATGAACATTAATCATATATTTTGTAGAAATTACAAGTTTTTTTTTAACTTCAAAACATAAATGAAAAGAAAGGAGGCAAACCAATGAATAAGTAGATAGACCAATTTAAAAGGAAAATAAAGCTGAAAGTTCACATTTGTTCTTTTAAGGGCAAATTAAAAAAAATAAAATGCAAGCCCCCCACCAAATGTTCTATGAGCAAAATTATCCTTGATCATGGCTATTTATAGGACTATATTGATATATGACATAATTTCAAATCAAACATATGGAAAGATACATGTTCTGACCACATAAAAATATTTGAAATCAAAATTAAGAATATTGAACTATTGTATGTTAATGTGCAGCCTTAAGTGGGCCATGTTATCAAGGCAAAATATTGAATGATATAGATGGATTCCATGTATTAAATCCCAAAGTGCCCATCTCGAAAACAGTGGCAGTGTATAATATGATTTTCTTAGCTGTTGGTTTTGAGATAAATGTGTGGCATATGGGGTGCCAGTTTTGGGGGAGTAAATGATACTAGGAGCTATACATCAGGGCATAAAGCAGTCATTGACTCAAAGAATAAAACCAATGAATAAGTGCTACTCAGGCCATCTAAGGTCTCAGTCTGGAAATTGGTCAGTGTGACCCTCAGCATCAAGAAGTAGTACATTACCAGAATGAGAGATCAGAGATCATGGACTCAGTTTTAAGGTGGTGAGGCAAGAGCAAAAACTGAGATTGGCGGTAAAATATGAATATTGTTTCAAAGAATGAAGGAGAAAACTACAAAAGAATACCACTTCTTGATATATCATTATATTTCTGAATAATTCTGCAACCATTCTCTAATGTTAGCCATCAGTATTCCCTGGTACTCAGTCCCTTTGATTAGGCACATAGGATAGTGTTTAAGAATATGAACCCTGAATCTCACTGACTGGCTCTAAATCCCACCTTTATCATTTTTTTTAGCTGTGGCGATTTATTTAACCTATCTCTGCTTCAATTTTGTCATCTGGAAAAAGAATATTGTAATAGTTTAGCTAATCCATAGAAGGTTTGTAATGAGAGAAAGCATGCACAGAACCATACATAAAGCACTATGTAACTTTTTGACATTATCCATTTCTTATTAGAAATGAAATAATCAGACCCTGCCCTATTTTTCTCTACAATTTAGGTTTATGATCATTAAAGTAACTATTGCTTAATTTCATGTTATAAAAATAAATTTCATCTAATTTTAAAGTAAACACAAAGTGAAGAAAAGTTGAGAAAAAATTATCATCTATCAACTTGGCCATACCAAAACCACAAGTCTGAATGAGAACTGATTGGAGAGTTGACTCGAAATTAGTTGATTGTTTTTTTTTTTTTTTTTTTTTTTTTACTTTTTATTACCTGTAAATCATTAAATAGGCTACATAAACTCAAGAGAAAAAGAGAAGCATGGGAGCAAAAGCCAATTTCAATACAGACACTGTTTCTTAATAATTCACAACCAGCCACAGGCCAGAAGCCAAAAGAGTCAATGTGGAGTGAGATAAACTCAAGACCAGAGTAGCCACAATTGTGGGTGTATCATCTTCCATAACTTCAGGTCTTGGAGGGCCACATTCATACTTAGGGACTCATCATATGGGGTAACTTTTACTTTCCATACTTTTAGAGTCAATTTCCTTATAAATTTGCATCTATATACCACACTATATGGTGGTTGCATTTATGCTTTATTCATGGCATAATGCATAAATTTAAATTCTATAATCTAGTATCTGAGTACTAGTCAAAACTTCTGTGTTATTGAATTACCTAGAATTTATTTGAGCTTTTTAGTCTTTTATTTTCAGCCATTTGGTAGATAGTAAGAGTAAAAGAACATGCTCTACCATCTCTGGTATTCATGCAATCAGGATTTAATTTAGAATAAGTGCTCTCAAATAGCATCTCAACTCCAAAAGCATTATGGAAAATTAGATAATCCCAACATTTCTCCTAATCATAAAGTTCAGAAATTGGTTTATCTTTTAGCTTTCCTAAAGAGTCTTTCAAATTTTTAGATCATTCCCAGCATCACAAATTCTGAGATTTGATCATGGCTTTGATCATGAAATAGGAACCTGATCAATAAAATTGCAAATGGATATTTTAAGACTATTTTTGTTAACTGAAACACTATGTGGTTTCTATTGTAGCTGAATAGAACTATTTAAAAATCAGTGAGTTAAAACATTAATTAAAATTGATAAACTCATGATAATCCAATCAATATGCTCCTATTTGGCTTTATAACCCAGAAACATTTTTTCTCTCTTACAAAAGTAAAATAATAAGCATTTAGCTGATGTTTATTATAATGACAACACTTCTGAAAGAATAAAAATACCACAGAGATATCTATATTTTCATGTACATTGTAGCAATATTTATTATAGTCATCACATGGAAACAACCTAAATGTTCATCAAAACATAAAGAAATAAGATATTTACATAGAATGGAATATTATCAAAATTAAAAGAAGGGAATGCTGCCTTATGGACTAAGGCAAAAGCAATGATGTATGTCAGACAGCATCACAGAACAAACACTGCTTGATTTCACTTACATAAAGTATCTAAAATAGCTCAACTTACAGAGACACAGAAGGAGGGATGGCAGGAGCTGGGGAAGAGGGAATGGGAAGTTGCTGTGCAATGGTTTAAGTTCTGGAGATATGCTGTGCATTGGGCCTACAGTGAACAATACTGTTTTGTGCACTTAAATTTTTTAAGAAGGTAGATCTCCTGTTAAGTGTTTTAGATCCAATTATAGTAACAATAATTGGATCTAAGTTGTGAAGAACATCTTTTTAATTATTATATTTGTATATATTTAGACTGTATAAATAATCTTATTTATTACTATGTATTTGATCCATTGTTGGACACCAGCAGGGTCTGGAAGCCCAACAAAGTGAGATACAGATAATCTGCAAAGATACTACAAGATTAAAGGGTAGAAACTGTAATACCTAAGATCCACACTGCAAGAAAAAAGACATATAGACAACATGAAAAATCAAGGGAAGAAAGTGCCCCAAACAAATGAGGATACTACAATAACAGAACCCATGGACAGCACAGTTGATGAAATGTCAGAGAAGGAGTTCAGAATGTTCAAAATTAAAATGATCAGTGAATTAAAGAATGACCTAAATGAGCAAATACAGGCAAAAAATTGATCACTCTAACAAAGAGGTAAGGGAGGAAATACACGTAGCAAAAAATTACTTCAAGAAAGAGAGATTCTGAAAAAAGAAACAGAGACAATTGAAATAAAGGAAACAATAAACCATACAACAAAAAAGCTCAATAGAAAGCATCACCAGACTAGATAACATGAAACAAGAATGTCAGATAATGAAACGAAGTATATAATCTGGAAAATAAATTTGGCCACACAGTGAAGATGGTAAGAACTCATGATCAGAATATCCAAGAATTATGGGATAGCATCAAAAGACCAAATATAAGAGTTATTGGTATAGAGGAAGGTACAGAGTTTCAAACCAAAGGAATGCACAATCTCTTCAATGAGATAATATCAGAACATTTCTAAAACATGAAGAATGAGTTGGAAAATCAAATACAAGAGGCTTATGGACACCAAATGTACAAAATTACAACAGATCTAAACAAAGGCACATCATAATGAAAATGCCTAGCATACAGAATAAGCATAGAATCTTAAAGGCTGCGAGAGAGAGGAATCAGATCACATATGGGGCAAGAACAATTCGTATCTCAGCAGATTTTGGAACCCAGACCCTCAAAGCCAGGAGATCCTGGAACAACATATACCAAGCTCTGAAAGAAAATGGATGCCAACCAAAAATCTTATATCCAGCAAAATTAAGCTTTAGATTTGATGTAAAATAAAAACCTTCCATGATAAAAAAAAAAAGTTTAAATAATTTACAACTAGAAAGCCTGGACTACAGAATATTCTTGGAAAAACATTCCATGAAGAGGAAATGAAAAAGAACAATAAAAATCAGCAGAGGGAGGTATTGGTTCCAAGAGACTCATCTCAGGAAAAGACATTCACAGACTGAAGGTGAAACGTTGGGAAACATCATACAACTCATATGGAGTGCAGAAGCAAGCAGGAGTTTCCATCCTTATATCAAATAAAGTAGACTTCAAAGCTAATCAAAAGGGATAAAGAAGGGCACTTCATACTGCTCAAGGGAACAATACACCAATAAGACATAACAATTATGAATACCTATGTCTAAAACAATGAAGCATCTACATTCATCAAACAAACTCATCTCAAGTTCAAGAGTCAAATAGAGCACAACATAATAATTCTGGGTGACTTAACACACCCCTTTCACCACTGGATAGACCTTCCAAACAAAAGCTGAAAAAAGAAACTATATAATTCAATAATACAATCAATAACTTAGACTTAACTGACATATGGAGACTATTTCATCCTTCAACAAGTGAATACAATTTCTTCTCAGCAGCACATGAATGCTTCTCTAAAATACACCTATATTATGCCAAAAAGCAACTCTTAACAAATACAAAAATGTAGAGTTACTACGCTGCATTCTATCAGATCATAATAGAATGAAATTAAATACCAATAATAAAATAAAAAATAAAATCTACTTCAACACCTGGAGATGAAATAATATGCTACTGAATGCAAAATGGGTTGCAAACAACATCAAGGAGGAGATTAAAAAATTCTTACAGGTAAATTAGAAAACTAATACAACATATCAAAACCTCTGGCACACTGTGAAGGTGGTATCTAAGAGAAAAAAAATTCATTGCATGGAATTCATTCCTTAAAAGAAGAAAAAGTCAACAAATAAATGACCTAACATTATTTCTCAAAGCCCTAGAAAAAGAAAAACAAATCAACACCAAAATTAGTAGAAGAAAGGAATTAGTTAAAATCAGAGCTGAAATCAATAAAATTGAAATTAAAGAAACAGGAAAATTGACAAAACAAATAGTTGGTTCTTTGAAACAATAAATAAAATTGACAAACCTTTAGCATTGCTAACAAAGAGAAGGAGAGAGAAAACTCAAATTACTAACATTCATGATGAAAAAGAAAATATCACAACAGACACTACAGAAATACAAAATTAGAAATATTTTGAAAACTTTTACTCCAATAAAATAGCAAATATTGAAGTAATTGACAAATTTTTACAGTCATTAGATTTGCCCAAACTGAACCAGGATGATATACACAATTTAAACAGATCAATCTCAAGTGACAAAATAGCAGACACCATAAAAAATTTACCAACCAACAAAAGCCCAGGACCAGATGGATACACAGCCAAGTTCTGCAAGACCTTTAATGAAGAACTAATAGAAATACTCTCTTGTTTATTTCAGGAAATAGAAAAAGAGGCAGCACTTCCAAACTAATTCTATGAGGCCAATATCACTCTGACTCCAAAAACAGGCAAAGACACATCAAAGAAAGAAAACTTCAGTATCTCTAATAAAAATAGATGCAAAAATTCTCAATAAAATTCTGTGAAAGGGAACATAAAAATATATCAAAATGATAGTGCACCACAATCAAGTGTGGCTCATTCAAGGGATGCAAATTTGGTTCAACATAAGGAAATCACTAAATGTAATTCATCACATCAATGGAGTTAAAGATAAGAATTATATGATCATCTTAATAGATACAGAAAAAGTATTTGACAAAATACAGCACCACTGCATGTTTAAAACACTAGAAAATTCAGGGATAACAGAAATATATATATTAACTTTTTAAAGGCTATCTATGCTAAGCTCATAATTCTAAATGGAGAAAAATTGAAGACATTCCCTCTAAAAAATGGGACAAGACAGGAATGCCCTGTTCACCACTTTTATTTAACATACTTCTTGAAACACTGGCCAGAGCAATTTGACAGATGAAAGAAATTAAAGGGATATGGATAGGAAAAGAAGAACTCAAATTAGCACTATTTGCTGACAATATAATTCTATAATTGGAAGACCGAAAAAATTACACCAGAAAACTTTTAGAACTAGTAAATGAATTCAGCAAAGTACAAGATATAAAATCAATACCCATAAATCAAAAGCATTTCTGTATATCAATGACAAATCCTCTAAAAAGGAAATGAGGAAAACTACCCCATTTACAATAGCCTAAAAAAATACCTGGGAATCAACTTAACAAAATAGTGAAAAACCTATCTAATGAAAACTACAGAATGCTAAAGAAAGAAACAAATCAAAGAAGACCACAGAAGATGGAAAGATTATCCTTATTCTTCCATAGGCAGAATTAATATTATCAAAATTGACCATACTTCCAAAACCACTATATAGATATAATGCAATTCCAATCAAAATCCCAATAACATTCCTCATAGAAGCAGAAAAAGCAATCGTGAAATTCATCTGGAAATATAAGAGACCCAGAATAGCCAAGGCAATCCTCAGCAAGAAGAGTGAAGCAGATGGCATTACTATACTAGACCTTAAACTATACTACAGATCAATAGTAACAAAAATATCATGGTATTGGCACCAAAATAGATTTGTAGACCAACAGTACAGAATAGAGGACATAGAGACAATCTCACATAAATACAGTTATATTAGACAGTTGCCAAAAGCATTGATTGGAGAAAAGATAGACTCTTCAACAAATGAAGCTGGGAAAACTGGAAATCCATATGCAACAAAATGAAATTAAACCCCTGTCACCATGCACAAAACTCAATTCAAAGTGGATCAAGGACCAAGGAATTAAACCAAGACATTGTGCCTATTTGAGGGAAAAATAGGCCCAAATCTCCATCATGTAGGATTAGGCCCCTACTTCCTTAATAAGACTTCTATAGTGCAAAAATTAAAATCAAGACTCAATAAATGAGATGAATTCAAACTCAAATCTTCTTTTCAGGCAACGAAACAATTGAGGTGAAGAGAGAGCCTACAGAATTGGACCAAATCTTTAGATTACCACATTACCACATGCATAATAGATTGAGCACTAATCTCTAGAATATATAAAGAAATTAAAAATCTTAACACCAAAAAAAAAAAAAAAAGTCAATATATGGACCAAGGAACTGAACAGATATCTTTCTCAAAAGATGATATACAATAAATGAACAAATGTATGAAGAAATGTTCAACACCTCTGGCAATTAGAGAAATGCAAATCAAAACCACTCTAGGATTATATCTCACTCTAGGCAGAATGGCAGCTATCAAGAATACAAAGAGGGGATCCAACATGGCCGCCGGCGAGGAAGCAGTGATTCCAATGTCTCCACATTAACGGGATCAGAAAGACCCATTGGAACAGCGGCAGTCTACCTACTGAGGAACTTCTAGCAAAATCCCGTTAAGAGGGGACCTGCCGGGAATTGGTAGGTTTATTAGAAGTGTCAGTTTGTCCCAGACAAGTGGATCTTGGCCGGCCACGCGGGCGCGGAGGTCCAGTCCCGCAGCCACCAGCCGCTTCAGAAAGCGGCCAGAGGCCCCGAGCAGCGCGGCCCGCCCGAACCCGCAGAGGGCACCCGCCACCTCGCCGTCCCGAGAAGCCCCGCTCTCGCTCAGCGAACGGCCACTCCACCCGCCCGGATCTTAGCCACGTGGCCGCAGCTGCCCGGCTCTACCAGCAGCCCGGCGCAGCGAGAAGTGTCCCCACCTGGCCCAGCAGATAGCCCGTGCCCTCCGGCTCTACTAACAGCCCCGCCTACCCGGCGAACAGCTCCCCCCGCTGAGACACCGTGAAGGGAATATAACCAACCCTTTACGAAATAGCGAACTGGGAACTAAAACCAGAGATTGTGTCAGACCAGAGACAAGCCAGTTCCACCCCTCCCTTCGGACACTCCGGCAAGGAGCCTGGGGCCCGCCATAGCAGAGAGGGGAAGTCACCAAAGTTCGGCCAAAGAGATTCCTTCCCAGCAGAATCTACTTTAGCAGGTGTGTGACTCCCACCCATATCAGATACAAACAACCGGGAAACTTCAAAATCTCTCCGTGGGCGTGACCCTAAGGGCCAAAGGACTCTCGACCCCCAACTCCCCCTACTGCCAGTGACGAGGGCGTGACTGTAGGGGCAGAGGGAAGCAGAGAAGACTCCCCACCCCCAAATCCCCCAACCGCGAACTGAGAGGGAGTGACGGTAGGGGCAGAGGGAAACAGAGGACACTCCAGACCCCCAACTCCTCCTACCGCCAGCAGTGTGATTGTGACTGTAGGGGCTGAGGGAAGTAGAGGGGATCCTAGAACCCCAACTCCTATTACCACCAGCAGTGACACCAATGGTCTTAGCTGCCAGATTCCGAAGGTGTGCCCACCAAAGGGGTCCGGAAAAATTAAACAATTGACTCCCAGACCACAGCTCCACAGCACTGGGGCTTAGATGAATGACAGCGAGAGTGCTCAGTAGTTAGGGAAATAGAGCACTCGGTGGGGCTGAAAGTGTAACCAAATCCTTGGGGAACTGCCTCCGGTGAGCAGGACCTGGCTGGTTGGCAGGAGGAAGGGGAGGAGGGGCCGTAGAAGTGAAATGGCTCTGGACCAACAGGATTGAGAGACTCCCAGGAACTGCCTTACAGGGATTGCTGTTGATATATTGAGGGCAAAACTCAGCCCAGAGGGCACAGCTTTGCCTACGGGAAGAGAAGAAAATGGATTTCTAAGAACTAATTTTATTTCCTATTTCATTTTAATTTTTTTTCTCTCTTTTCCCTCTCTCTCTCCCCTTCCAAGTTTTACTGCTCTTTCCATTCTCCTCTATGCTATCTATCTCCCTCTCCTTCTTTCTTTTCAAGAGCACCTACCTTCCCCTTCCCCCCAACTTTCATCCCAAGCATTATGTCCTCAATTTCGCGTAACTGTCTAAATACAAATAGGTGTGCGCCCTTCCCCCGCGCCTACAAGGTAGCCAGACCTGCAACCCACCAGCAGGTCAGGCCCAGCAACCTGGGAGTGGCAGAGCCGCCCCACGCGCCTGCAAGGTAGGCGCACCTGCTACCAACCAGCAGAACAGGCCCAGCGGCCTGCCGATGTGGTAGGCACAGTGCCCCAATTGGAGGAGGAGCAGAGCCCCTGCCTGTGCCTGCGCGGGAGACTTTGCAACTATACAAGAGTAATACAAATATATAGGGGGAAAATTCAATAACACAACAGTCTCAGTAAGCAGAAAGAAACGCGAACAGTATGAAGAGACAAGGAAAGAAAGGACCACAAGCAATGCAGGTCAACTCAACGTTAGAAGAGGTAATATCTGCAGCAGATGGAATGTCAGATAAAGAATTCAGGAGATACATGCTTCAGATGATCTGGAGTCTCAAGGAAGACATTAGACAGCAAAATCAGACAATGAAAGATCTCTTCAACAAGGAAATACATAAACAAATCCAGGAAGTAAAAGATCAAGTATACAGGGAGATAGAGGTTATAAAAAACAAACAAACAGAAATCCTAGAAAGGCAGGAAGCAATAAACCAACTTAAAAACTCAATTGAGAATACTACCAGCAGAGTAGAACACTTAGAAGATAGAACATCAGACAATGAAGACAAAGTATTTCAACTTGAAAAGAACATAGATAGCTCAGCAAGACTGTTAAGAAACCAGGAGCAGAACATCCAAGAAATATGGGATAACATTAAAAGACCAAACTTAAGAGTCATTGGGATACAGGAAGGCACAGAGCTCCAAACCAAAGGAATAAACAATCTGTTCAATGAAATAATTCGAGAAAACTTCCCAGACTTGAAGAACGAGACAGAATCCCAAATCCTAGAAGCCTACAGGACGCCGAATGTGCATAATCATAAGAGATCCACACCTAGACACATTATAATGAAGATGCCCAACATACAGAATAAGGAGAGAATTTTAAAAGCTACAAGAGAAAGGAAGCAGATTACACTTAGGGGTAAACCAATCAGGATAACAGCTGATCTCTCAACACAGACTTTGAAAGCTAGAAGATCCTGGAATAACATATTTCAAACACTGAAAGAAAATGGGTTCCAACCAAGAATTGTGTATCCAGCAAAATTAAGCTTCAAGATGGAAGATGAAATTAAAACCTTCCACGATAAACAAAAGTTAAAAGAATTTGCAGCTAGAAAACCATCTCTCCAAAAAATCCTCAGCAAAACATTACAGGAAGAGGAAATGTAAAATAACAATGAAAACCAACAGTGGGAGGTAGGACAGTAAAGGGGGGAAAATAATCAAAGAGGAAAACAAACCATATTCAGTAACATAAATAAACAAATATGGCTGGAAGGATAACCCATATCTCAATAATAACCCTAAATGTTAATGGCTTAAACTCACCAATTAAGAGATACAGGCTAGTAGAATGGATCACAAAACAAGACCCAACAATATGCTGCCTACAGGAGACGCATTTGATAGGAAAAGACATACATAGACTGAAGGTGAAAGGTTGGGAAAAATCATATCACTCATTTGGATTTCGGAAACAAGCAGGAGTGTCCATACTCATATCAAATAAAATAGATTTCAAGCCAAAGTTAATCAAAAGGGATAAAGAGGGACACTACATACTGCTCAAGGGAACCGTACACCAACAAGACATAACAATCATAAATATATATGCGCCAAACAATGGTGCAGCTATGTTCATCAAACAAACTCTTATCAAGTTCAAGAGTCTAATAGACCACCATACAATAATCATGGGAGACTTCCACACACCTCTCTCACCACTGGACAGATCTTCCAAACAAAAGTTGAATAAGGAAACTATAGAACTCAATAACACAATTAACAACCTAGACTTAATTGACATATATAGAATATACCAACCAACATCAAGCAGTTACACTTTTTTTCGCAGCAGCACATGGATCCTTCTCAAAAATAGATCATATATTATGTCACAGGGCAACTCTTAGACAATATAAAGGAGTAGAGATAATACCATGCATCTTATCTGACCATAATGGAATGAAACTGAAAATCAACGATAAAAGAAGGAAGGAAAAATCATGCATCACTTGGAGAATGAACAATAGGTTACTGAATGATCAATGGGTTATAGAAGACATTAAGGAGGAAATTAAAAAATTCTTAGAGATAAAACACAGACACAAGACAGCTAGAAAGCCTGGCTTGAGGAAGTAACCGCTTGAGCTAAAGCCACATCGATGTTCATAGCAGCACAATTCACAATAATTCACAATAGCTAGACTGTGGAATCAACCCAGATGCCCTTCAATAGATAAATGGATAAAAAAAATGTGGCATTTATATACCATGGAATATTACGCAGCACTAAAAAATAACAAAATCACAGAATTTGCAGGGAAATGGATGGCACTAGAGCAGATTATGCTTAGTGAAGCTAGCCAATCCCTAAAAAACAAATACCAAATGTCTTCTTTGATATAATGAGAGCAACTAAGAGCAGAACAGTGAGGCTGAGCAGGAAGAAAAGACTAGCATTAAACAGAGACATGAGGCGGGAGGGAAAGGGAGGAAAAAAAAAAGGGAAATCACATGGAAATGGAGGGAGACCCTCATTGTAATACAAAATTATATATAAGAGTTTACGAGGGGAATGGGATAACAAACATGGAGGGAAATGAATTTCAATAGATGGGGTAGAGAGAGAAGATGGGAGGGAAGGGGAGGGGGGATTTTAGAGGATAGTAAAGGTAGCAGAATACAACAGTCACTAATATGGCAGTATGTAAAAATGTGATGTGTAGCCGATGTGATTCTGCAATCTGTATTTGGGGTAAAAATGGGAGTTCATAACCCAATTGATTCTAATCTATGAAATATGATGTGTCATGAGTTTTGTAATGTTGTGAACATCCAATAAAAAAAAAATATTTTTAGTTGTAAAAAAAAAAAAAAAACAAAAAAAAAAAAACACAGACACAACATATTGGAATCTATGGGACACATTGAAAGCAGTCCTAAGAGGAAAATTCATTGCATGGAGTTCATTCCTTAAAAAAAGAAAAAAAACAACAAATAAATGATCTCATACTTCATCTCAAAATCCTAGAAAAAGAAGAGCAAAATAACAGCAAAAGAAGTAGAAGGCAAGAAATAATTAAAATCAGAGCTGAAATTAATGAAATCGAAACAAAAGAAACAATTGAAAAAATTGATAAAACTAAAAGTTGGTTCTTTGAAAAAATAAATAAGATCGACAGACCCTTAGCCATGCTAACGAAGAGAAGAAGAGAGAGAATTCAAATTACTAGCATACAGGATGAAAAAGGCAACATCACAACAGACACTTCAGAAATACAGAAGATAATCAGAAATTATTTTGAATCCTTATACTCCAATAAAATAGAAGATAGTGAAGACATCGATAAATTTCTTAAGTCATATGATCTGCCCAGATTGAGACAGGAGGATATAGACAACCTAAATAGACCAATATCAATTGAGGAAATAGAAGAAACCATCAAAAGATTACCAACTAAGAAAAGCCCAGGACCAGATGGGTATACAGCAGAGTTTTACAAAACCTTTAAAGAGGAACTAATACCAATACTTTTCAAGCTATTTCAGGAAATAGAAAAAGAGGGAGAACTTCCAAATTCATTCTACGAGGCCAACATCACCCTGATTCCTAAACCAGACAAAGACACTTCAAAGAAAGAAAACTACAGACCTATATCTCTAATGAACCTAGACGCAAAAATCCTCAATAAAATTCTGGCGAATCAGATACAAAATCATATCAAAAAAAATTGTACACCATGATCAAGTAGGATTCATCCCTGGGATGCAAGGATGGTTCAATATACGGAAATCAATAAATGTTATTCACCACACCAATAGACTTAAAAATAAGAACCATATGATCATCTCGATAGATGTGGAAAAAGTATTCAACAAAGTACAGCATCCCTTTTTGTTCAAAACTCTAGAAAAAATAGGGATAACAGGAACATACCTCAACATTGTAAAAGCAATCTACGCTAAGCCCCATGCTAGCATCATTCTGAATGGAGAAAAATTGAAGGCATTTCCTCTAAAATCTGGAACAAGACAGGGATGCCCTCTCTCACCACTTCTGTTCAACATAGTTCTCGAAACACTGGCCAGAGCAATTAGACAGACGAAAGAAATTAAAGGCATAAAAATAGGAAAAGAAGAACTTAAATTATCACTATTTGCAGATGACATGATTCTATACCTCGCAGACCCAAAAGGGTCTACAAAGAAACTATTAGAGCTAATAAATGAATTCAGCAAAGTGGTAGGATATAAAATCAACACGCATAAATCAAAGGCATTCCTGTATATCAGTGACAAACCCTCTGAAATGGAAATGAGGACAACCACTCCATTCACAATATCCTCAAAAATAATAAAATACTTGGGAATCAACCTAACAAAAGAGGTAAAAGACTTATACAATGAAAACTACAGAACCCTAAAGAGAGAAATTGAAGAAGATCTTAGAAGATGGAAAAATATACCCTGTTCATGGATAGGCAGAACTAACATCATCAAAATGGCGATATTACCAAAAGTTCTCTATAGGTTTAATGCAATGCCAATCAAAATCCCAATGGCATTTCTTGTAGAAATAGAGAAAGCAATCATGAAATTCATATGGAAAAATAAAAGACCCAGAATAGCAAAAACAATGCTAAGCAGGAAGTGTGAATCAGGTGGTATAGCGATACCAGACTTCAAACTATACTACAGAGCAATAGTAACAAAAACAGCATGGTACTGGTACAAAAACAGGCGGGTAGACCAATGGTACAGAATAGAGGACACAGAAACCAACCCACAAAACTACAACTTTCTTATATTTGATAAAGGGGCTAAAAGCATGCAATGGAGGAAGGATAGCATCTTCAACAAATGGTGCTGGGAAAACTGGAAATCCATATGCAACAAAATGAAACTGAATCCCTTTCTCTAGCCATGCCCAAAAGTTAACTCAAAATGGATCAAGGAGCTTGATATCAAACCAGAGACAAGGCATCTGATAGAAGAAAAAGTTGGCTACCACCTACATACTGTGGGGTCGGGCTCCAAATTCCTCAATAGGACACCCATAGCACAAGAATTAATATCTAGAATCAACAAATGAGACTTGCTCAAACTAAAAATTTTTTTCTCAGCAAGGGAAAAAAAAAGGGAGAGAATTGAACAACAGCAGGGGAGGTAGAGAGGGAAGATGGGAGGGGAGGGGAGGGGAGGGGGGATAGTAGGGGATAGGAAAGGTAGCAGAATACAACAGTCACTAATATGGCATTATGTAAAAATGTGAATATGTAACAGATGTGATTCTGCAATCTGTATTTGGGGTGAAAATGGGAGTTCAAAACACAATTTGAGTCAAATGTATGAAAGATGATATATCATGAGCTATGTAATGCTTTAAATAATCAATAAAAAAACTTAGAAGTTGAAAAAAAAAGAATAAGAGAGGTACATAGGGAGCCCACATCATGGGAACAAATCTTTACTCCTCATACTTCAGATAGAGCCCTAATATCCAGAGTATATAAAGAACTCAAAAAATTAGACAATAAGATAACAAATAACCCAATCAACAAATGGGCCAAGGACCTAAACAGACACTTCTCAGAGGAGGACATACAATCAATCAACAAGTACATGAAAAAATGCTCACCATTTCTAGCAGTCAGAGAAATGCAAATCAAAACCACCCTAAGATATCATTTCACTCCAGTAAGATTGGCAGCCATTATGAAGTCAAACAACAACAAGTGCTGGTGAGGATGTGGGGAAAAGGGTACACTTGTACATTGTTGGTGGGACTGCAAATTGGTGCAACCAATTTGGAAAGCAGTATGGAGATTTCTTGGAAAGCTGGGAATGGAACCACCATTTGACCCAGCTATTCCCCTTCTGGGTCTATTCCCTAAAGACCTAAAAACAGCATGCTACAGGGACACTGCTACATCGATGTTCATAGCAGTACAATTCACAATAGCAAGACTATGGAAGCAACCTAGATGCCCTTCAATAGACGAATGGATAAAAAAATGTGGCATTTATACACAATGGAGTATTACTCTGCATTAAAAAATGACAAAATTATAGAATTTGGAGGGAAATGGATGGCATTAGAGCAGATTATGCTAAGAGAAGCTAGCCAATCCCTAAAAAACAAATGCCAAATTTCTTCTTTGATATAAGGAGAGTAACTAAGAACAGAGTAGGGAAGAAGAGCATGAGAAGATGACTAACATTAAACAGGGATGAGAGGTGGGAGGGACAGGGAGAGAGAAGGGAAATTGCTTGGAAATGGAAGGAGACCCTTAGGGTTATACAAAATTACATACAAGAGGAAGTGAGGGGAAAGGGAAAAATAATACAAGGGGGAGAAATGAATTACAGTAGAGGGGGTAGAGAGAGAAGAGGGGAGGGGAGGGGAGGGGGGATAGTAGAGGATAGGAAAGGCAGCAGAATACAACAGACATGAGTATGTCAATATGTAAATCAGTGGAAGTGTAACTGATGTGACTCTGCAATCTGTATACGAGGTAAAAATGGGAGTTCATAACCCACTTGAATCAAAGTGTGAAATATGGTATATCAAGAACTATGTAATGTTTTGCACAACCAATAAAAAAAATAAATAAAAATAAAAATAAAACATAAAACATAAAAAAAGAATACAAAGAACAATAAGTGTTGATGAGGATGTGGGGAAAAAGTCACACTCATACATTGCTGGTGGAACTGCAAAGTGGTGCAGCCAATCTGGAAAGCAGTATTTAGTTTCCTTGGAAAACTGAGAATGGAATCACCATTTGACCCAGCTATCCCACTCCTGGGTCTATACCCTAAGGACTTAAAAACAGCACACTACAGGGACTCAGCCACATCTAAGTTTATAGCAGCACAATTCACAATTGCTAAACTGTGGAACCAACCTAGATGCCCTTTAATAGATGAATGGATTAAGAAAATGTGGTATATATATATACACAATGGAATATTATTCAGCATTAAAAGAGAATAACATCATGGCATTTACAGGTAGATGGATGTAGTTGGAGAAGATAATGCTAATTTAAGTTAGCCAATCCCAAAAAAACAAAAGCCAAATGTTTTCTCTGATTTGAGGATGTTGAGCCTCACTGAGGCATGGGAGGATTAGATGAACTGTACATAGGGCAAAGGGGATGGAGGGCAATGGACGTTATTACTCTAAGTACTTGTATGAAGACACAAATGGCGTTACTCTAATTTGTTTACAACCATAGATATGAAAAATTGTGTTCTATATGTGTAGTATGAATTGTAATGCATTCTGCTGTCATATATAAAAAAATTAAAATTTAAAAATTTAATTAAAAAAGAAATATTAAGGCTCTAGCTATTTGTACAGGAAGACAAAAGCCAAATTAAAAAAAAAAAAAAGCTTTGCTTTAATCTCTTACAACTGGCTATATAGAAAACAGTGTACTATATGAAGTTGTAGCTTCTCTTTTCCTGTCATTGTTAGAGTTTCTGACAACTGCAATTTCAAATTTTTGGCTTAATAATACAAACTTGACAGTAATAATGGACTGTGTCACTACGTTAACAAAGACTTTTTGTAGAACTTGAAAGACGATGCACCCAACAATTCTTTAATAATCCAGGTCCTGTAAGAACTTAGAGAGTAACAAAATAGCCTTAGACCAATGCAGTTGGGTGTCTCAAGTTTACCTTGTGGCTTGCTGTTCTGTTCAACCACTTGTCATAGATGTTGCCATTTTCCTTACAAGTTAATTTTTTAATATCCTTAAGGCTTTTTCCTAAAGTCACTTTTTAGAGAAAAAAAACACCTATTTTCATGAAAATATATATAATTAGTGCAACACTGAAGAATATGTTCTTTTTTCCTTAAGGAACTTTATAATCACTTCTGGATAATCTAGGTAAAGCTTTTGTCTGGTTTACTACTTTTTAAAGTATAAAACAGACTAAGCTTCTAAGATGAGGAAAATTAATATAGGAATTCTGATTTTTATTTGAAACAAGATATTCTGCTTATTAATTGGTTTACTGAAGACAGATAAGAAAATTTAAAATCTAAATTTTGAGATATATAAAATGAGAAAGAAAATACATTCTCTCTTAAGCAAGCAAACATCACACACTGGGGAATTTATAATTTTTAATGAAATGTTCAAAAGATGGAGAAAAGATGATTAGCAGAGATTAAAATGTAAGGAGTGATGTCAACAAAATATAAGAACTACTTAGATTTCTGCAAAATGAAAAGGATCATAAAACTGTTTTGGAATTTTAACCACTGTTTTATTTGCCATGGAAAAAGCAATACACACATGGTTTTTAACAATAGCTGATCAGGACACACACAATACAATAAAAAAAAGAAAACCTTTCTCTCTGTCTCAACTCTTCCATTTTCTTTACCCAGAGTCAAACAAAGCCTGTTCTTTCAAAAGTACCCAGTCCTCTTTTGATCTGGGTTGCTATTTCTCTATCACTCTGGAAATCAACCTTTTCTCTCTCATTAGTGTTTTTCATAGTTTCAAGGTAATTTTCTCATTTCCAACAATCTTATTTCCATTATTCCCCTTGACTTGGATTTGGAGACGAATGATATCAGTGTATATAATAAATCACCATCTTATATTTTTTTCAATACTGGAGAATGAATCTGACCCAGAGCCTTACATGTGTTATGCAAGACCTCTACCACTAAGCTACAACCCCAGCCCATTTTCCAAATTTTATTTTGAGACAATATCTTGCCCAAACTGGCCTTGAACTTTCAATCCTTCTGCTTCAGCCTTTTGATTATATCTGGGATTAATGATATATGCCACCACCCCAGGATTTAAACCACCATATAGACAGAAAAATTTTGTCAGAAATACATTAACAAATATAAAGAGAATTATTATTTTATAATGTTTACCCAAAAGAACGAAGAAGTACATGTCAGTTTTGCATTTATTCAAGATTTATTTAATTTCTATCATTGGAGCTTAAAGCTTCCACCTCCCCAAATTGTTTCATGCTCTATATTCAATTTCATCTTCAGTTCTTTCTGCTTTTGAAAATACTTATTTTGAATATTTAATCTAATAATGTTCCTCTAGTTGTTATTTTATGTGTGTCTATATATGTGAATGTGCGTATATACACATTTATATACATACATATATATATATATATATATATATATATATATATATATATATATTTGAATTTATTTTAACTGATTGACAAAAACATAAAACTAGTCGATATTTATGGAGTACCCTGTGATGTTTCAATTTATGTTTGCACTATATGATGTTTAAATTGTGATCAACATACCTATCTTGTCAAACATGTATCATTCTTTATTTTGAAAATATTCAAATTCATTTTTTAGCTTTTTTATATAATAATATAGTTTATATGAATTTAATAATTAGTCTCCTATCAGAATTGTTTTATTATTTATTTCTTTTCTCCCACTAATGATTTTGTGATTTTTTAATAGTACAGTACAGAATAAAAAATGAAAAGACAGAAAGAGCTGCAGGTCCAAAGCCCTGAGGCAGAACCACATCTTGCATGTGTAGGAAATAACAAATTATAGACTGTATTAATAGAAAATTTTAAAATATATATATTTTTGAAAACCATGTTTATAATTTCTAGACTGTTGATTAAAGTGGCAAATATAAGGTAAGTTTTCTTATGTCTAAAAATAAATTACTGGAAGGATGCTGGAATATCTCTTCTAATAAGAAGGTTAAAGTTGTACCACATAGAACAGAATAAACCTAACATCTCCCATCACTCTCCATATTTCTTTCATGTTTTTCTCTGCATGTCAGCATCATTCTCTCAGGCCAAATTCCTTCACACTGCAGGGAATCAACAGATCCACAGTTTCACATCTTGCACCTCCACCAGCAGAGAAAGACTATCTTTCTTACTTTAGTTCTGATTTCTGAAATCACAAAAAAGTCTCTAGCATGTCATTTATCAATCTGCAGACTGATTAAGACTAACCATAGGGAGGAGAGTAGAACTGAATCATAGCCCTTATGGTTTAAACTAAGTGTGTAAAGTGGGGACTAGGAGCCAGAGGAAAGAGGTCACTACAATATATAGTATAAATTTTTACTACTGGGTTAAGTCAGCTTTTAGTCACTGTGATAAATACCTGAGTAAAACAACTTAGGAGGAGGAAATACTTATTGTGACCCTGATTTCAGAGTTTTGACTCCATGGTTAGCTGGTTCCATCCATCTGGGCCCTAGATGAGCCAGAACATCATGGTGGAGAGGCATGGCAGAGAAAAGCTGCTCACCTCATGGCAGCCAGAAAACAGAGAGAGAAGAATAAAGGGTCTGGGATAAGATATACCCTTCTAGGTCATGCCCCCAGGGACCTACTTCCTCCAAGTTGCCCCAAATCCTACAGTTTCTAACAACTTCCAATAATGCCATCGCATTATCAATTCAGCAATGAATTAATCCATGGATGAGGTAAGAACCCTTATAATCCAGTCATTTCCCAAGAGTCCCACCTCTGAATACTGCTGCATTGAGGATCAAGCCTTCAACACATGAGCCTTTGGAAGAATTTCCAGGTCCAAACTATAGCAAGTACAGATAATTAATATTTAATGAATCTTAAGGAGAATACTATCCTTTTGCAGTGGGTTAAAATCTACATATACTGATAAATATATCTCTGAGTACTCAAATGACTTTGAGCTATGTTTAAGTTATTATAAATTGATTTTTTTTGTCACTGAGTCTTTTTCAAGTTTGACTTTTCTACTGGCATTTTATTTCTAGGAAATCAGAAGATTATATTGGTTCTGTATAGAAATTTTGAGCAAGCAGTTATGTTGTGATTATTCTTTTGTTAATCAGAATTTATTTTTCACAAATTTTACTTCTATCATGCCAGGATACCTGTTATTGAGAACACAGAACATGATAAAATTGGTCTTCCCCCTTCATGGAGTAGGACTGATGGAAGATATTTAGTCAACCTGTGATTAGTACTGAAAAAATCATTAGAAGAGTGCATTAAGTGTTAAAGCAGAGGAAGACAGCCTGCCTGAGATTAAAATATGAAATTTTTATTGTTATATTATCTTATAATCAATTTTTATCTCATTATTTCAAAAGTAAACACAATGTCAAATAATGGGCTTTTATTTATCTTACTATTAAAATTGTAATTACTCATGCATAATTATTATAGTCATTAGACATTTGCAATATAACCAGAAATGTAACCATTAGGAAAATATATGATAATAGTGTGATGTTAGAAAATAATGCTATTTCAGGACTTTGAAACAATAAAGCAATGTAGCAACCTTAAATTTGTAACATCAATATTTATTACAAGTAAATTATTTACAAGTATATGGATAGTATGTGTGCATCCTGATATTAAAATAGCCCTATAATCTAACAAAGGTACAGAATAAAAATACATCTTTAATAAAGAAAAATACAAAATGCATTCAATGAAGATCTTAATGGATATTATGAGATACTGCCGCACATCTGTACACATTTTTTTTTTACAGGGATACCAGGGATTGAATCCAGGGTAACTTAACTACTGACACATCCCCCAGACCTTTTTCTATTTTTAATTTTGAGACAGGGTCTCAGTAAGATACTTAAGGCCGTTCTAAGTTGTTGATGCTGGCTTTGATTTTGTGGTCTTCCTGCTTCAGCCTCCCAAGACATTGTGATTTCATTGTGCACCACCATGCCTGACTCTGTATATTTTCTTAACCTACTAAGATTATTTGGCAACACTTTTGAAGACTAAATACTGATATGGATGGCAGCATCCTCATTATTATAATTGCTATCATCAGAAACAGTTAATTGACTACCATGGAACTACTGCTTGATTATCTCTTCTTCTCTTTCTTGTCTATGAAAACTCAGTTTGATCATGGCTCACTTATTAACACTCAGAAAATAGTTCTGCCCTCCCCCTAATGGCTAAGTATTGGTAAGCATAAACTAGTTGCAAATCTCAATTATGGTATATCCACTACTTCGTCTAAGCATGGATTTGATTCTATTCCAGTTAAAACTCATTAGGAAGAGTCCATTAAGTTTTTTTTTTTCCTTATACACTCTGAGGAAGGAAAAAACAAAGGCTTTTCTTATGTTGGTTTTGCATAAAGTCCTAGGAGGATAATCTACTTAGAGGTGTTGCAATTATTTTAGGACCAACAGAGACAAGTAACAAGATAGAAATTAGTAAGAGTGGTGTACTAATAGTTCTGTCCTGCCACAAAACTAACTATATTTGACCAAAATTACATTTGAATTTTTAATTTCCAATCATTAATCATTAATCGAGAACTAAGTAACCTATTGCCAAAGATCCTAACTGAAGCAGTCTTCATATTTATTAAGCATTTTCTGTGTTCTGGATCTATTAGCTTTACACAGATTATCTCTTCTAATCCTCTTAGATAAAATTATCATCCCAAAATTACATATGCAAAATATAAAATTTAAAGAGGTAAAACAAACTGCTCAAGACCACACACTAAACAAAGAGAAGACTTCCAAATACAAGTGAAGCTATTCTAATTCTCAAAATAATTCCATCTCTGAATTTGGCCCAAATTCCTGCTTGCCCATGTTTTTGTATATACAGCATTTTATATTAAGAAGTTATTTGGTTCACTTTCTTAGATCCAAAACCTAAAATTTAAGGTCTATTGTTCTGTTTTCAGAACTAAATTTGGCATAATATTTACATTCCAGTATTTAAGATCCTGAATTTTTTTTTACTAAATTCAAATAATTGTGTAGCATATTTAAACTCCTTGTGTTTTTTGTGTATCTACTTCCTCATATCCGTAGCCATTTTTATACTGATTTTTGTGCAAGTAATAACTGCTCAAAACTGCAAACAAATAACTAAATTTTTGCAGGTTTCTCTTTTGTGTTCTGTCTTGTAATTTGTATCTATTATTCACATTGGTTTTGGAATTAGTTTCTAAACTAGATTTTATTCATATTATTTTAGTCTTTAAAATATTTTCAGGGGCTGGAGTTGTGTCTCAGTGGTAAAGCACTTGCCTAGCATGCATGAGGCCCTGAGTTCGATCCCTGGCACCACATAAAAATAAATAAAATAAAGGTATTGTGTCCATCTACAACTAAAAAAAAAATTTAAAAATACTTTCATATTTGCCTCTTTACTACAGAATAAATTCAAGAGTCTTAGCATGGTTCAATGGGCTCTTGTAATACAGCTTAAACAGTCTCTCTCTCTCTCTCTCTCTCTCTCTCTCTCTCTCTCTCTCTCTCTTTCAGAGAGAGTAGAGATAACAATTCCCTTCAAAAAAAGTCAGTTTGTGGTTAAGGATGTTGTTACCTGCTCTGTGGGAGCTCAGTTCCAGTCATCAGGAATGAATGTAACCATGAGCAGAACCTTCAGCACAAAGAAATATTAGTTAGTGATTAACAATATTCTGTTTAAATGGAAACTCCCCAGGAAGTGTCCTGTATCAGCTTATTAACACTGTTTATTAACAATATTGAAATTGATGATTTGACCTATTTGGTCATAAGCCTGGTTGGAGGGAATAAATGATACCTTAGTACTTTGAGCATTGTTTTCTATACGTCTGAGGTCCCATGCACTTATCGGAGAGATTCGTCATCTGGAAAACAAGTAGATCCTGTGTGAATAAGAGAGAACTTGAGAAGATGCACAAAGGTGATTCATAACTTACTATTGTTGTCTAATGCTTGCTTCTGTTACTGTGAACACTATATAGGAACATATGTAACAATATTATTTATACATATATATATGGCTATATTTTACTTTTGCATGTATTTTATATATGTATAAATATATAATTGGGCTTATGGAAGCACAATACGTCATAGGGGGAGCACTTGGTGGAGGAGAACTGTTCACTTCATGGCAGCTGGGAAGCAAAGAAAAAGACAGGAAGGGGAGGGGTCACAATATACTCTCCAAGAACATGCCCTTGAGCGGCCTTTCTCCAACTACAGTCCACTCTTAAGCATTAACACTACTTCTCAATAACACCACAAGCTGGTGACCAAGCCTTTAACACATGGTCTTTTGGGGAACTCTTTCAGGCATCATGACGTAATAATAAATTCATTTAATTTAAAATGAAGGAAGACAAGTTCCTAAGAAAGGTCGAGGAGAAAAGAGACAGCAAAATCATATATAAACTTTCTATATTAAGAGAAATATGTATGCCAAAACACAGCAATCTAGAATCTAGGGACAAGTATTATTATTAACTTATTCTTTCCATTGTCCTGGATATGGAATATCTATAATAACATAAATATAATATACAATATATACTTATAAAACATGAATATAATTATATGAGGATATAATTATAATAATATGATTATAATATTAATATAATATATATAAGCTCTAAATGATCATTTCTAATCTTTTTTATTAATTTGTTTTATTTATATATGACAACAGAATGCATTATAATTCATGTTACACATAATGCACTTGTGTCAATTTTGTTGAAATATTCACAGAATTCAAAAGTGTTAATACTGAGGTACAGGTGATGACTAGATATAAGGTAGCTACTATTGGTATAATAACTAGATATAAGGTAGCTACTGTTGGTATAATAAGCTACACCCCAAATTTAATGGCTTAAAACAATAACAATTTATTATTGTTCCCATATTTATTTGTTGAAAATGAAGTCTATTGATATGATTTGTCTCAAATGATTTTAAATAGGTTCTCTCATATATGCCCTCAATTGGCAGTCAGGCTTGGTTTAATTGGTCTGGAATGGCCTAGCCAGGACAATTTAAATTTTTCATGTGAAATTTTCTCATCCTTTCAATAAGCAATCCCAGATTTTTTCCTGTTGATGAGAGGTCCAAAACTAGAAGCAGAAAATTACAAATGTTTCTTAAACCTCTATTTTTGTCTATTGTGTTAGTCTCTCATTTATCAAATCACATATACAGCCTATCCCAGTATAAATGTGGAAGACCATTATCAATGTTGAAACTTTGGTTATTGATTTGAGTCCTTTTTTTTTCTTTTATAATATACCTATTGGAAGGTTTTTTTTTTCTCTCATAGTCCGTCTTTGAGTGGATTTTATAACTTTTTATGTTTTATTTTCCTCCAGTTCAAATGTTTCTAATTTCTGCTTTGATTTCTCTTTTGATCTGTGATTTGTTTATACGTGCGTTCAAGGATAATGACATTTTTTCCATGCACTGTTCTGTTGTCTTGTAGCAGAATGCCAAACATAGAACATAACTGCAAAAATTGGCTCTGTGAAAGAGAAGCTAGTGCTTAAGAACAAATGGGAGACGTGACTCTTGTTTTAAACAAATAGCGAAAAACAATTTGGGAACTACAATTGTCTGGACTCTAGGTCTGAACAATGGAGTTGCCTCATGCATGGAACTACAATAGCATTATTATTTCTTCCTGGTAATCGACGTATGGAATCAGGGTGCTAGTGGTTAAACATCACAACAGGCCTCTTTTCTAGGCGATTTTCCTTTCCTGGACAAACATGATCTTATGGAAACCAAGATAATTAGAGTTTCTCAAAGGTCAATAATCCACAAAAGTTAAATATTCTGTTCCCATGGGTTACTGATATTTAAAATGTGTAACCTTACTGATAATTGCATCCATTGTATGCTTTCCCATACACGTAGCAATTTTCACTTCTAATATTTCATTTGGACCATGCTACTCTCTTCCATGCTTCAAATAAACTTTTGAACTTACATCATACAGTTATTTTTGTATGTGTTTTCCTGTTAATTCTAAATTTGGAGTCAATTATTTGTTTTTAATTAATAAATAAGTTCCTCTTCATTTTAAGCCTTGTTTTTTTTTTCATTCACTCATAGCTAATAAGTTTTGAAATTTGTTCTGAAGTTCTTTTAAGCTACTGGGAAATCTTTTTATCTCTTTTATGTTGTGCTTTTAAATTTCATGAGCAGGGTTGGGTTTTGGGAGTCACAGGCAGGGCTAGTGCAGTGCTCAACTGAAGGCCCATTTTCTTTCTCTGTGTTCAAGGAACACCCTGTGAATCATGAAATTTTCTAGTCTGAGTGGCTAACAGTGGCTATGTATTTGGGAGTTATCCCTCATAGAGCTGTTTCCACTCTCTTTGCCAAGCATTCTAAATTCTAATGAAAAGCCACACCTAAGTAATTAAGAAATTAACTGTTTCATAATCTTTCTTTAGATTTACAGAATGCAGAACATCCAGTGACCCTCAGATATTATCACAGTGTATTTTGTTTCATCTTATTCTTTGCTTCATTATATCAACTCACACAAAGCATGAAAACTGTTGTGATGTTTAACTTGCAGGAAATTAATACATTTGTCTCAAAAGCATTATAGGAACTAGCCTTAGGAGGTCAAGGTCAATTTCAGTGTTCTGGGCAGAGAAAAGAAAATAGGAAACAGCATGCCTTGCAGTCTCATACCCATTACCTGAATACATCCCGTCCTCTTCATGAAAGTTATTTTTTATATCTGATTTTTTCCCATTGGTTTTTGACTGGTGGACAATAGTACCATACCTTCTCAAGGTGTCAGCCCTTGAATGAGTCTAATTGTCTTTCCACCAAATCTAGTTTTCTGAGTATTGGCTTTCAAGTGGTGAGTAGGCATACTTGGATCTGGTTACAGCTGGTGGCAGTAGGCATATTTCACAATCCTGTGTGTGCACATAAATCCTTGATTTATGAAATGTACCTTCATATAAGTTTTACCAGTCTTCTGTACAGTTTCCTCCCATCATTACCTGTACAATGGGGTCCAAGGAAGCTTTGTAGAACCTTCAGAGTTTTCTTTCTGTTCACTTCTTTGCTAATACATAATGCAGTCTGTATACTCTTGTCAGTTTTGTCCTATAGGAATAACAACAGGTTTTCCTCACTCTAAAGGCTCAAATAGGATAAAATAAACTAACAGGACAAAAAGGAAGTTTAGTATGTACATGGTGAATCAAAGGAGATTTAGAAACTTATATACTCTTTCACATAGTAGAGAGACAGATGAGTGTTTAGGCAATTTAGAAGGGTGGTAAAGGATTTTTAGAAGCAATTAATGGGCAGTGAAGAACAGACAACTTAAGACAAGTTCTTCTGGGACAGAATTGCAAATATTTGGCAGTATAAAAGAGGAGCTAGTGCTTAAGAAAAAATGGGGGACATGACTTTTTTGTTGTTCTAAACAAAGAGTTAAACACAATTTAGCACCTCTAGACTGTACAGTAGAGTTGTCTCCCTCTAGGGTACTACAGTGAATATCATTATTTCTTCCCACTCATCAATATGTGGAATCAAGGTGCCAGTGGAATCAAGGTGCCAGTGGAAATGGAGTATTACTCTGCATTAAAAAATGACAAAATCATAGAATTTTCAGGGAAATGGATGGCATTAGAGCAGGTAATGCTAAGTGAAGCTAGCCAATCCCTAAAAAACAAATGCCAAATGTCTTCTTTGATATAAGGAGAGTAACTAAGAACAGAGTAGGGACGAAGAGCATGAGAAGAAGATTAACATTAAACAGGGATGAGAGGTGGGAGGGAAAGGGAGAGAGAAGGGAAATTACATGGAAATGGAAGGAGACCCTCAGGGGTATACAAAATTACATACAAGAGGAAGTGAGGGGAAAGGGAAAAAATACAAGGGGGAGAAATGAATTACAGTAGAGGGGGTAGAGAGAGAAGAGGGGAGGGGAGGGGAGGGGAGGGGAGATAGTAGAGGATAGGAAAGTCAGCAGAATACAACAAACACTAGTATGGCAATATGTAAATCAATGGAAGTGTAACTGATGTGACTCTGCAATCTGTATACGGGGTAAAAATGGGAGTTCATAACCCACTTGAATCAAAGTGTGAAATATGATATGTCAAGAACTATGTAATGTTTTGAACAACCAACAATAAAAATTAAAAAAGAAAAGTGCCAGTGGAATCATGTTACATGGAATTCTACTATGAACAAATATTGTCTTATGTAGATAAACGTTTTCCTTCAACCCCTCCATGTTGCTCTCAGAATAACAAATTCTTTCTAGACATGGTGACAACTATTAGTCTCTTCTCTAGTGATCAGTTTTCCTTGATTTATGAAATGTTTAGAAATAAAGTCCAAGACAATTGCATTTCTTTTTAAAGAATGTTCTTTAGTCCAGGTAAGGGAAATTAAGAGAGTGCCCCTTCTTGTGCTTGAGATGTGGGGAGAGAAATGAAAGCTAAGGGGAAACTTAAATCTAAGGTAGTTTCTAAGTCTTTCAATTTCTTTTTGTTCAAAGTCTCAGGGTCTGGGTCTTATAGCTCAGTTATAGATGCTTGCTTAGCATTCCATAAGGCACTAGGTTCAATCCTCAGTACCTAAAAATAAATAAATAAACAAAAATACTCAGCAGCATACTTTGGGATTTGTTTGAGTCCCAAATGTCCCCCTAGACTTTCTGGTCTGTTTTTTCAATTCAGGAAGACTGGGAGGTTCTGCCTCTTGTTCTAATTCCTGTCCTAGAAATTCCCTCTAGGCAAAAAGACTTGAACAATCATGAGGGGTACTTCATTTTTCTCATATTCCAGGGATCATTGATTTTCAAGGACTTAAATTCAATGTCTTGCAAAGTATTGTTTCATATATCTTGGGCTTTGGTTGGTTCAGGCAGATGGTTAGATCTGGTAGTTATTAATTCATCCTAGGCAGCAACTCTTGTCTATTACTCCTTTTTAATAGTATGAATAGCACTCAGTTATAACCAGTGGTGAGAACTACGGCAGTTTTGACATTATTTCTTCAAAATTCCAGGAGATTAGATTAATGGGAGATCCTTAATTTAAATGTGTTGATTCATGTTTTTGCCAAATTTAAAAATACCTTTTAAAATTATTTTCTTCCCATAGTTGTTTCCATTAAATTTGCTTTTTCAAAGGTGGATATCAGGTAGTAGGGAAGACAGGTAGACAATTTTCATTATAAAAACAAAGGGCTTAAAGATCAGTCCTAAATACTATCACAGGCTAAAATGAAGAAAGAACCATGTAGATAAAACCAAGTTATAACAGATGGTTAGGAAGTAAGCCAAGATGGCTCATTAAACAAAGGTAAGGTTTTGATGTGGATTTATATCAATGCCTTCTCTATTCCCTAGGGACCCAATCCTCCTTGTCTTCCTGATTTAAAAAAAAATGCTTACAAATTGTGATTATTTCAAAGATATAAATTTTATAATTTTCCCTTTTGAAGGGTGTCAAAATAACCCAAATAGGGCTGGGGATGTGGCTCAAGTGGTAGCGCGCTCGCCTTGCATGCGTGCGGCCCGGGTTCGATCCTCAGCACCACATACCAACAAAGATGTTGTGTCCCCTGAGAACTAAAAAATAAATATTAAAAAAAAAATTCTCTCTCTCTCTCTCTCTCTCTCTCTCTCTCTCTCTCTCTCTCTCTCTCTCTCTCTCTCCTCTCTCACTCTCTTAAAAAAAAAAATAACCCAAATAAATTATCCTAGTGTCAGTCATATTTTAGAGACTAATTTGCCTAGATAGGGGGCTTCCCAAGTCAGTAAATATTTATAAACTAGTAAAAGGAAAAGCCCAATGAAAAAGAAGTCAAGCATCTTTTACACCTGGACTCAGCATGGATATTTATAATCTTGCTTTTAGTTAGCGACTGGCTCATCTTTATTCTGTTTAAGAGATGAAATAACAAAATAATCAGTTATGTTGAGAAAATTATTTGGGGGGAGATTCTAAAAGAGTGTTTGCTATTTTCTCATCCTTCTTTGGTCCATCCCTGGAAGACTGTTAGATCCTTAATTATCTTTCTCAAGTTTTTCACATCTAGTTTCAGACATCCATTTATGGGTTTTGTAAGGACACCATATTTAAACTGCCTAAGGCCTGGACACATCAGGGCATAAATTCTTTAAATAACAAAGTGCTTAGGTTGTTTTTCAGAAAGTACTACCAGATCCACTCAAGGACAGTTTGAAATTGGTTTCTCAAGAATGGACATTGTATAAGTAAGATTTTCATCACTGTGACCAAAATACCTCACAAGAACAACCTAGAGAAGAAAAAGGTTATTTGGGCTTATGGTTGCATAGGCTCAGTCTGTGATCAGCAGACTTTATTGTTCTAGGCCTAAGGTGAGGGTGGAAAATCACAAAGGAACTGAGTGAAAAAACCTGCTGAACTCATGGTAGCCAGGGAGGAGTGGAGGAGAGAGAAAGGGAGAGAGAAAGGAGAGACAAAGTAAAATTCCCAAGGACAAACCTCCAGTTACCTTCTTCCTCCAGTAACACCCTTCCTGCTTGCAGTTACAACACAGCAGAGTAGGTCTTCCAGATTATCAATCCTTCAAATGTTTAACCCACTGATTAAATTATTGTTCTAATGATCTAATTATCTCATCTCTGAACATTTCTACATTGTCTCATACATAAGCTTTTTGGGGCAATGTCATATTCAAACCATAACCAAAATGCACAGAGGGAGAAAGCTTATCTGGTCAGTAATATTTTGAGATCACAAGATCAAAATCTTCCATTCAGAGCATGATAAGTACTCCCTGAAAGAAACATGGTAACCTGGAAAGAAGTATGGTAATCATCCAGGCCTATGCAAAATTTCTACTTCTCATCATCCAATAAATGAAAAGCTTCTCCTTTTCTTCCTTTAGATTCCCTCAGTACCAACAGATAAAGGAGTCAAATCTGTTCTTATTACTGATTGGTGTCACAATCAATCTTGTTCTTTTTGCACAACCAAAGCTGTAGTATTTGCTTTTGTGTACCCTGGACAGCTAATTCTTGCTTGGTAACAGACTTATGAATGAGTTGGCAAATACTCATAGTCCTATATCTCCATGTTCCTTTGAAAATTCTAAATTTCTCAGCAAAATTCTGTGACATTTTCTTGGACAATAGAAAACTTTCACTGTTGCTTTGGGATCAGATTTTGACCAAGGCATAAAAGCCATGAAAAAAGGCAGGACTGATTGATCTGATGGCCTAAATTTAAAAGGCATTTGTATAGTTTTCCTTTTGTCTTTGGAGTAGGAATGTTGATGAGTAAAAAAAGGTTAACCGATCCAGAGTAATTAGGCAGACGAGTATACAGAGAAAAGTAGAAGGTGCAATAGTGTTATTGGAGTCCTAGGCCAAAAACCTGACTCTGGGGTCCTAACAAATCAGTTTTGGCCACTTGTCCTTAAAATCAAATGGAAAATACAATGATAAAACTCAGGAAAGGGACCTTAATCAATTTAACTGCTTTAGGAAGGCAAGTGTTTGTGGTTTGCTTAAAATAGGGTCCTAGAAGAGTGGAGCTAACTTAGCTTGGTGGGCTCCCAATTAACTTTTTTTTTTAACATCTTGCAATGCTGCTTAGTTATCTAACTAAAAATCAGAGAATGTTGCCATGACTTAACTGTAATGTTAACATGTTTAAATGAGCTATTTGGAATCTTGATATGTATGTGCGTAACATGTCTATTTTATATTTGCATAATGTTTATAATGTTGCCTTGTTTTTATTTAATTTTTTAGTTGAACACAATACCTTTATTTATTTATTTTTATGTGGTGCTGAAGATCGAACCCAGGGCCTAGCACATGCTAGGTGAGCACTCTTCCGCTGAGCCACAACCCCAACCCTATGTTGCCCTGCTTTTAATGGAGTATCTTCAAGGGGTTTACTCTAACAATTTAACTTATAATCATCTCAATTAAATTCAAATCAGATACCAACTAAAGGTGTGTCATAAAATAGATAGAAAACATATGGATATCTATGACATTTTAGACAGTGTACTAAACACTAGTAGTAATTAGACCTTAAAGATAAAATATACATTCTTACTACTCTGTAGGGGTTTATAGAGTATGAAAGAGCCTAAGATTGTCTTTTTCTTCTTTCTTCTACTGTATAGCAGGGTCCTGAATGATGTATTACCAAAATGCTTATTTTCAAAAGAATTTGATAAGAGTATGATTTGTACAACTTTAGGTAAGTTGGAGGCAATTCACAAGAAATAATACAGTGATTAACAACAGAAAGCCATCAACCCTGCTATTCAGACTAGGCAAAGAAATAATAGTTTATTAGAACTTATATTAAAAGACAGCTGTGCAGAGAGGCTGCGGTTGTGTTTTGGGTCTGCAATGTCTCCCAAAAAGCTCATGTGTTAGGAAATACAGAAATAATTAGAGGTGAAATGATTAGAGAGCAACAACCTCATCAGTGGATTAATACATTTAATTAAAATTTGAATAGACTTCTTGGTGATATAGGGGTGTGGCTTAAGAAAGTAAGTCATTGGTGTCAGCGACTTGAACTATATCTTGTCTCTGAATCCTCTTTCACCCTATTTGCTTCCTGATTGCCAAGAACTGAGTAGGCTTCCTTCACAAGAGAGTTCTGCCCTCATGCCCAGGGCAAGGGAGTCACCTGATCATAAACTGAACTTCTAAAATTGTGAGCCCAAAATAAACTTTTCCATATCTAAGTTGTTCTTGTCATGTATTTTGGTCACAGTGATGTAAAACTGACTAACCTTATCAAAGTCATGTCTTATTAGTGTATTCAGCCCTCTGCTACAATTCTTTATTCAGGATTTGAAGGACAATGTATATGTCACTCTCCTTTTTTTAAAAAAAGATTATATCTGTGTTATTTGAGTTTAAGAACCAATGAAGTAAAATATGTTATTTTTGCATTTTATGATTGACCCAATTTTGAAGTCATAGTGATAAAGGAATACAGTTTAATTTTAATAAATGACAACATTATTAAGAATTCAGTAAATTAATCTATCAGTGAGTACATCAAAGTATGGATTACCTTTTATTTAAATGCTTCTTTTTCTATACAAAAGTAATATTCAGGTCACTCAAGCTTATTTTCCCAGTGTGTATATTGTAGTATCTTATTCTCAAATCCATTTACAAATCTGTTGTCTTACCTAAAAGCTATTAAATCTGGTTATCACTGAAAATCAAGACATGAATAACAATGATAAAACAATGAAGGGGAAGTACCGAACCTGGGTTAAAGTCTTGAGTCTGTATTAAGTGTTATCAGAGTCTTAGATCAACCTTTCTTAATTATAACTTGCTATACATATAAATTCAGAAAGCCAAAAGAAGATTGTGTTGGAAAATAATATTATTATCATATTTTTCTGGATCCAATAAAGTCAATCCACTAGAACGACATTTTTTTCTTTGCATGTGAAGTAACCTAGAATATTAACCTTGTGATGTACAAAAAGTCTTTCCCCTCATACACAGCATAAGGAAATATGAGTGTTGAAGGATATCGGCATTTTTTTTCAAATTAATGATGAAAGTAGTATATAATAAGAAGAGGTTAAATATGTTTACATGTTGAGTATGTCAATACATTTTCATTTTCATGGGGCTTATGAGAATTAATTTGTGTCATTAAGAAAATCTCCACAAATACACATGTAAGATTCCAATTTTTTGGCAATATATTTGGGTAGTTTAATGTATCCATTATTTTTTAATTTGCTATATGCCAACTAATATGAAGCAAAGCTTGTCTGTAATGTTATTTGTTCCTTATGGATTTCAGCTTGCTTTATTATTCATTTTTATTCCCCCAATATTTGATATCTCAAGTGCTATATTTAAAAAAAAATCCACTTGTGACAATAATAATAAATTCTTATATTTTAACAGGAATTTATGACTTTAAAAGCATTTTCATTTCTATTAAATGTTGTATCTTCATATCTTTAGAAATATTTTATGTATTATAATGTTTCTTCCTCAACTATTAATTCTAATACACACAGAAGTCTACAGTATCATTGCTTTCAATTCTAGTTTTTTGTTTCCTCTCATTTTTAAAATTCATATTCTTCTGCAGACTAGTTTTCTGAACTTCTAAAAATACATAAAAGTTTTCCAACATTTCTAGTTTTCTAGGAAAACATTGTGTTTAAGTGCATTTTTTTCCTCCTTACTTTTTGATAATTTTATAAACTAACTTTCTCTTTCCTTCTTCCTTCGTTCCTTCCTTTCTTCTTATCAGTGCAAGGGATTGAACCTAGGAGTGCTCTACCCCTTAGGTATATTCCCACTCTTTTTAATTATTTTTTAAAGAATTCAGTAAGTTAATTATTAATAATTCAGTAAATTAATCTATTAGTGAGTACATCAAAGTATGGATTATCTTTGATTTAAATGCTGCTTCTTGTTCTATACAAGAGTAATATGCAGGTCACTCAAGCTTTTTTATTATTTTTAGAAAGAGTCTCCCTAAGTTACTCAGGCTGACCTTGAACTTGTGATTTTCCTTTCTCAGTCTCCTGAGTAGCTATGATTACAGGTGTTGGTGCCACACACAGCTAAAAAACATTTTTAAACTGTTATTTACTATCTTTCCTTTTAGACTCCTTTTCAAAAAAGTTCTGAAATTTCACATCTCAGACATTGTATTATTTTCCTCATCTCTATACACTTTTTTATACAGGCAAAAAATATTTGACCTTAAGATTTTAGTAATTTAAATATTTTTTTTTGTTTGGTTCTAGTTCTGGTATTTCCTCTAGTCACTTTAAAATGACTTCAATATCTTCCTTCTCTATTCAATCAATTCCAACTTTTAAAATATACCTTTCAAAGATACTTATTTCAAAATATTTTCTTGTAGTTTTTATTATCTTGAATATTTAGTTTCTGCACTGTTATTTTCATTATTATGCTTTTTCTCAGAGTTGACATTCAATAGTTTAAATTTCTCACTATAGCAGAAGTTTCATTTTTAAAATTTTTTCTTTTCACCTAAGCAAAGGAGAAATTTGCTCATTTTAAATATCCTTACATTTTATTTTTTCCCTATTTTTTGTTTTGACTCAAGTATTTCTAAAATCATCAGCAGCATTGTTGGAAAGGTTAAAAAATGGAATCAAATAATGTACAGCACAATTGGAATTGCTTGATCATGTGTTCAGTTGCTAATATCCATGTTTGTTATTTTATTACCTTCCATGTTTCTTCATTGTGTCTTACAATTCCTTTTGCTGATATTTTCCCCTTCATTCAGTCTTCTAAGATTTCTCTGAGTTTGATATCTTTTCATCTTCATTTTAATTCATGACTGCATAATTAAGCTGGGTTTTGTTCCACCTTATATGGCTTATATGTTATAAATAGTCTTGGAAATATTTTTGTTATTTTCAGTGCAATAGTATTATTACTTCTGAAATTGATAAAACATTTTGAATCGCTTTCTCCTGGTCAGCTCCAGATTCTTCTTTTATGGAACATTTGCATGTTTATTGAGGATCTGCAGGTGACAAATTGTGTAAGATTATTTAGGAGGATAATTTTTTTCATCTTTTTCATTTTAAATTCCTATATTGAATGCAAGAATACAACTCACATATTACAGCAATCCAACTGGGTACCTTTCAATGCATAACCTATAATCATTTCATGATTATATAGGGAATCCTCAAAATTGTTCTTTATTCAAATATATTTGAATAGTCTGCAGTTCTTTTTGAGTCCATCAAGCAAGACTAGACTTTCAAGTCTGTGTAAATGTTCACATATGGTATATTTTTTATACCTGATGATTATGTAAAGTGTGTTAACACTGATAATTTCTGCATCTGTTGTTCTTTATTGATGAGTGCTATTTTAAATAAATCATCTAAAGTATTTAAAAATAAAGCTTTAAAAAAAGAAAAACAGTTGGATGGATTTGTGATTTCCTAGAAGCTTGGAAGTCACCACTCAATCCTAACAACAAATAAAAAGCTGAACAAATTTGAAACTCAGCTCTTTTTAAGATCCTTTAGAGAAGTTAAGTCACAGGACAAATCACTGTTCAGTAAATTGGAAAGACAGTCAAGTGGATACAGAGAATCAGTTTACCAAAGCAGTTAACAACTAGCAGAAACCTTTATAAGAATGGTATCTGGGTAGGAAAATGTGAACTGTATTTGGTAAATTTCTGGGAACTCACTGTGGAGTCTGATAATTTAAAATTCCAGGAATAGATACTCATGGAATGTCCTCATATGTTTATGAGTTTTACCTCCTGGTAAAATTGCATTCTATTTGAGGTCCTCCTGGACCTCAATGGAATTTCCACAACAAATGTCAGAAAAATCCATTTGTACTTCTAGCAGGGAGAGTGGAAAAGAAACCATTTTGAAATGGTCCCAGACATTCTGTTCTTCTTAACAAGGTTGGCTCTCAAAAAAAAAAAAAATAATAATAATAATAATTAGCTAAAGCCTAACCTATTTGGATTCTATCAGAGCCTGATATGGAAGAAGGGGAATATCCAAAACCAAGCAGGTCTGCTCTCCCATGTCAGGAAAGAAAATATCCAACCCCATCCTACTCTAACCATCCTATTCCAAACCTAGGCAGATGAGTGGGTGGAGGGAGGGTGGAGAAGCCCAAGTGAAGCTCTCAGTACCGGCAGATGCTAACTGAAAGAATGAGTCCTGATCATAGGACTACAGCAAAGACAGTCTTATCAACAGCGGGTGGAACTTTGTACATCTGCATGCACAAAATGAATCTCTTCAGACTTAGACCATTCAAAGTAGTTGATTCACATAATATCAAACCTTTATGTAAAACACAATACTTTTTACATTATTTTAGAAGATAATGTAAAAAGAAAACCTACATGACACTGAATTTGACAATGACTTTTTAGATATAACATCAAAGGCATGATCTATGAAAGAATTAATAATCTAGACTTCATTAAAATTAAGTGTTTTGTAGTTCTGTGAAAGATACTGTCAAAAGAATGAAAAGACAAACCATAGAAAGTGAGAAGATATTTGCAAAATTCATATCAGATAAATGACTGCTATAAAAATGTACAAAGAAAATTTTAAGGTGAAAATAAGAAATAAAAACATTCATTAAAAACTGAACCAAATTCTTAACTGACATATAACCAAAGAAGGTATACCAATAAAAATGCAGCATGGAACAGAAACTCTATATCATGTGTCATAAGGGAAATGCAAATTAAAAAACACTGAGTAATCACTACACACTTGTTAGAATGACCAAAATCAAGAACACCGACTATAACCAATGCTTGTGGTGATGTGTAGCAACAGTAACTCATTCATTGCTGGAGGGAATGTAAATAGCACTGCTACTTTGAGCATCAATGTACAGTTTCTTACAAAACTAGGCATAGTGTTATAACATGATCCCTGCAATTTCACTACTTGATATTTACTTAGAGGAGTTGAAACTTATATCCATACAAAACCTTGGACATAAATGTTTACAGCAGCTTTATTCCTAGTTGTCAGAATTTGGAAGCAATCATAATGTTCTTTCATGAATAAATGAAAAATAAACTGTCATAATCCAGACAGTGAAATATTGTTCATTACTAAAGTAAAATCAGCTAAGTAGCCATGAAAAGACACAAAGAAAATTTCAGATTCATATTAGTAAGTGAAAGAAACCTATTTGAAAAGGCTACATACTATATAATTCTAACTATTTGATATTCTAGGATAGACACAACTATTGAGATCATAAAAATGTTGGTGGTTGCCAGGAGTTAGGAGAAGGAGCTGGATGAACAGGCACAGGACAGAATTTTTGAGGCAGTCAAACTATTTTGTATGCTGCTATCATAGTGGATACATGTGTCCAAACTCATAAGCTATAAAACATCAAGAGTGAACCCTAATGTAATCCATGGACTCTAGGTGGTTATGAGGTGTCAGGGTAGGTCCATCACCCATAATCTATGTAGCATTCTGATGAAGGGATATGGCAATGGGTAGCGCTCTGCATGTATGGAGGCAGGTGGTATATGTGGAGTCTCTGTAACAACAACTACAAAAACAAAAATAATAAAGCATAAATTTTTCCTTAAAGTCTTCTGAGGAAGTGAAATTTCTGCCATGGGACCACTCAGTTATAAGATTTTAGGGACGAGGTAAAAAAAAAAAAATAGTGCAATTGCATTCTATTTGTTACCGATGGTCATGTCAAGGTGATTATTTTCTGAAATATTTCTGGATAGTACAGTGCCAAAGTTCTTCTAAAATAAAGTTGATAATATTTGCAGCTAGATGAATGCTTAACCCTAGCTGCTTTTTATGGTTTGGATATGAGGTGTCCCCAAAAAGTTCATGTGTGAGACAATGCAAGTTCAGAGAAGAAATGATTGGGTTACAAGGGCTTTAACCCAATCAGTGAATTAATCCCCTGATGTGATTAACTGAGTAATAACTGGAGGAGGGTGGGGCACTGGGGGTGTAGCTTTAGGGTATATATTTTTATCTGATGACTGGAGTCTCTTTTCTGCTTCCTGAGCATTATGTAAGTTGCCTTTGACACTGCCACATTCTTCCACCATGATGTTCAGCCTCACCTTCAGCCCCAAGGAATGGATGGAGTCTGCTGTCTGTGGATTGAGACCTCTGAAACCATGAGCCCCCAAATAAACTTTTCCTCCTCTACAATTGTTCTGGTTAGGTCCAATAGTCATAGCAGTAAACAAGTTGACTAAAACATTGTTTGGTGAAGAATTTTTTTTAAATGCTATATATATATATATATATATATATAAGCTACTTTTGATCAGATTTTCTTAATGGAGAGAATCATTTGAACATTCCTTTCAGGAAAATGTGAAAAGAAATAAGGCCCGAGTAGGTTATTCAAAAACTGAAGTCATTTGTAATTTCATCAATGCTGTCAGTTTTTATAACCACATGGAATACAGAGAAACTGCATGAATTTGACTAAAGAAAACATAATCTTTTGAGGAAAAAAAAGAAAAAAAAAGAGCTGATAACACAACCCTGGCTTCCTACAATTCCAAGTTGAGAAAATCTATCAGAAAGGATCCTGTTATTAAAAGTTCTCCCAAAATGGAAAAATAGTAAGGATTCTAAAATGTAAATAGAAAAAAAATATTTCTTCTAATCTAATAACCTGACCCAGTACCTGCATCTATAGATCGATTGTGGAGAATTTGATTTTGCATGTCCAGTAGCTTATTCCACATAGGACACAGACACTGTGACATTATATCTGATTTGGAAGAAGACCAGCTTAAGCAAAATGTACAAATCTGACATGTGATAAGACTGTAATCTCCATTTTTGTATAACATTCATTCAGAAATCTTGCAAATGATTTTTATGAAACTAATTGATGATGCAGAAACAAATAATTGTGGCATCTCAGTGTCCTAAAACACATTTGTGCAAATCTATAGGGCCAGTACACCTAGGCAGAGGAATTTGCTTATCTGTACTTTGTAAGAATCAGGCAGTAAAAGACTGAACATCAACACAATCTGCAAGGATAGCCTCAGCAAAAGGAAAAAGAAAAAAAGGTGGAACATGCACCTCACAAGCTTCTGTCCAGAACTAATTTTACATGTATTCCTGTTTTACAAATTTCATTAGCTAAAGCAAGTCACACAGACATGCCTACTTTTAAAGGTACAAAGAACTCAATCAATCAATCATATGTTGCATCCTAAAGTAAGAAAACCAGACTGGTGAGCAGAACCTCTGATTCCTCAGCACTACATAAATACACATTGTGCAGAAACTACTTTAAATCATGTTTACACCAGGTATACAATTGTGTAAATGCCACTTAGTTCCGTTTTAATGATATCATTTAATGGAGCTACAAAAGTGATCCTACAATTTTAAAAATCTATTTTTAAAATATTTAATTTTAATTTTCATTTTGGCACTGTATTTGATTTCCTGTACAAATAATGCCATATAAAATAGAATCCCAGTGAAGATCAATAACTTTTTTAAACCTTATAAAGAAATGACTAAATAAAATAATTTAAAATGAAAAGTGAATGTACCATGTCAGGTGGGGAAAATATTTTTTTCTTTAAAGTTACCAAATTATTGGCAAACTGTGGATGTATCCATGGGTAATAAACTACAAGCAGGAGTGATAATCTTAACAGGATGCAACAGTAATTATGTAGAAAATAAATATTAGAATTGTGATGATCACTGTCTTTTCACTGTGAAAAGACATTTAACTATCAATGCTACTCAGATTTTAATCTGACTTTTTCCCAAGAGGACCTTAAAGTTCCTTTCCCTCAGAGTGACTAAACTTCTGACAGGTTTATTCCTAATTCTAGGACCCTGATCTGTCTCTTCTTAGAACATTTATCTCAGAAATCTTGTAAATGCTTTCTCTGCAACTTTGAAATGTAAATCTTTCTGAAAGCTTCTTGCCAGTTTTACAGCCCAGGATGTCTTTCTCAAGGACTTGGGAGCTATCTTTTTGAAATGTAATCAGCAAGGAAAATAATGTTCCTATTTCCAAGTCTCTGTAGGAGGATGGGAGCCAACTTGCTCCAAGTTGTAAAACTATCTCCTGACATAACAATAGGACAATGTTCACTTTTCCTTTGGCCAAAGCCAATTAGCAGAAAGAGATGGCCTGTGATCTCTGTTCCATCCCAGAGTTTAAAAACTCTTTTGTTTTGACCTTTGTTTCATCAGAGTTCAGTTCAGACTGTGCCCTTGTCCCTCTCCCTCTATGGTAGTAAACTGGAATAAAGTCTTCCTTGCCTATTTAACTCTAATGCAATTTTTGCTTTGAGAGCTGTTATCTGTTATCTATCTCCTTTGTGAATTTCATCCATTCTAGGTGGTGTAAAAGGACACAGCCTGTCACCTGTGCTCCCAAGCAATACATATATATTTGAACTAGAAATAATTTTACAATTAAGCAGTAATCTAGTTATTTATGAAGATATTTTAACACTCTGCCATTATAGATTTTAATGTTTTAATAAAAAGAGTATAATAAATCAGATTATTGTCATTATATTTCCTAGAAATATGCTAAACTACTCTTTAAAAATTGTCTCAGTTCAACATAAATTTTTTTCAATATGTTTTTGTGTCTTGGCTATAAATGAAACTAGAATTTTTCTCAATGTGACAATACTTGAAGAAAATATTCCCTTCAAATATCACCTTACATTTTCTCAAGTTCAAATAAACTTCTTACCATCTCTCATTACATAAGAGAATAAAATAGATTAAATAGATTGAAAGTTTGAGTTTCTTGTTTGGCTACAGACTTTTTCAGAGGTCTATAAACAAAGTCCATAAAATATTAAGTTGTTCTGTTACATTAAAGAATAAAATTAGCCAAAGTGAGACCCATTGACGTTTTTTAAACTATTGACCATAGGAAGTTCATTTAAAGCTCATAAATTACTGTGAAGCCCTGATTTCCAGAATATTGCTCAACCATTTAATGACTTATGTTACAAATAATTTCATACAGACTCTATAGATATTCTTTGTAAAGCAGTTCTTTTTAAAAACAATAATCAATTAAGGTTTTCCTTGATAAACTATATGATTCATAATGAAAACAATCTCTCTCATGCCATTATTACAAATATTTGAGCTATGGCAAGTGAGGAAGCAATTTAGTGTTCTAGGTATTTTCTAACACTGCCAAGACTGCAGGTACAGAAATTAGAATCCTTCTATCTGAGTGTGGTGGTGCAATCCAGTGATTTGGGTGGCGGGGGCAAGAGGATTGCAAGTTCAACTAGCCTCAGTAGTTTAACAAGACCCTGTCTCAAAAATAAAAAGGATTGGGGATTTTCCTCAGTGGTAAAGCCACTCTAGGTTCAATTGCCAGTACAAAAAGTAAATAAATTAGAATCCTTTCTAATATGTGTACTCTGGACAAATAAAGAAAGCAGAATTTTAATAAACTTGATAACTTAATTTTTCAGCTACAATTGCTTCACCTTCCAGTTTAATTAGTAAATCTAGGCTTACTATCATTTAGGGTTTCCAGTGTAAGTCTTCTTTATATACTAAAGCAATTTTAATAATATTTTGCAATGACTAATTGTTAAATGGTATTGCATACTCTATATTATAGGAAATAGTATCAGTATATATAAATTTTCCAAAATCATATTTTTATGCATTACCTGTCTTAATAATTTTGGTCCTCCTCTATGATCATAATTTATATTTAAATATTCAATGTTAATTAAGATTTAAATGAATTTTTCATGTAGAGGTGATCATGTTTCTTTTTATTACACTGACATGTATACTCCACGAGGAATGGAATAAAGTAAATATTTTAAGATTAGTTCTATTGCTTTGGAAGATACATAGTCTTACTCTTACCTAAGAATTACCACATATTCTGGTGTCTTATAAACTCCAGAATGATCCTTTATTTTAAATAAAATTAAATCAACTTTACTAAATATTTCTCTGATGTTATATATTAATTTAAATCCTTTTGGATCCATAAGGAATATATATTCTGCCTCAAATCATTAGTCTTTAATTCAAAGAACTCAACTTGATAAGATGTGAACTTCTAATTATGGATTAGCCATGCATCAATATTGGTGAATATTTCAGTATTTAATTGGTTAGGAAATTTTAACTATTACATGTAACTATAAATCAACAACATTGAAGACCAAAAAGACAAACAGGATTCATCTCATAAAAATATCTTGAAGATGTTTGACTCTAAAATCACCCTCCCTGAAGATTAGAAAACCAGAGAATTTTGTTTATAAGGTGGAATCCATGTGGAAATGTGATATTAGAATAGTGCTTGCATGTAAAAGAATAAAATGGAGATGATGAGATTGAGTCTCAAGAATTGAAAAAGAATGAGATAAAGTATAATTATAATTATATAGTATCCTCTTAAAATTTTGCTACATATTTTAATTTTCACTTAAAAGTCAACTCAGGTTGTTTATATTGTGATAATATCATTTACATGTACAAAATTCTAACATTTAGAGTTAAACAATCGATCTTGGACAGCTGAAGTAACCACCGCCACTCGCCGACAGATTGCAACAACAAACAGGTGTGTGTCACCCAGCTCAGCCCCCATACATAGGGGGATTTCGCTTAAAATCTCTCCTAGACTTTCAGGGGGAGAGACTATCAGAGTGAGACTGCATAAAGACTAAAGGAGAGCTAGAGGCACCTGACCCTCAACCCCCCCCTCCCATCAGCGGCCAAAACAAAACCTGTCTAGCCAGCCCTGGGGAGGGGCAAGCAGAAAAAATCAAAACCAAAGAGTGCCGGGGATCCCAAAAGCCAACGGTGTGACCCCGGAGATCCAGGCTGTCTGATTCGCGCGGCCTGCCCCGAGGCTACAGAAGGCGTGGCGCCCCAGAGAAGGGGTTAACTAGTCAGCAGGGAATTAAGTGGCTGCGACACGGTGGTATCCCACCAGCCAAGCCCAAGCCCGCACTGACCTCCTGGCTGAGTTCGAGATTGTTGGCGGAGACGGAAGCGGTACAGCCCCACCCCCCACAAGGGACACTCCACTAAGGTAACCAGCGGCCACCATCTTGGACAGCTGAAGTATCCACCCCCACTCTCCGACAGATTGCAACAACAAACAGGTGTGTGTCACCCAGCTCAGCCCCCATACATAGGGGGATTTCGCTTAAAATCTCTCCTAGACTTTCAGGGGGAGGGACTATCAGAGTGAGCCTGCATAAAGACTAAAGGAGAGCTAGAGGCACCTGACCCCCAACCCCCCCCCTCCCATCAGCGGCCAAAACAAAACCTGTCTAGCCAGCGCTGGGGGAGGGGCAAGCAGAAAAAATCAAAACCATAGAGTGCCGGGGATCCCAAAAGCCAATGGTGTGACCCCGGAGATCCAGGCTGTCTGATTCGCGCGGCCTGCCCCGAGGCTACAGAAGGCGTGGCGCCCCAGAGAAGGGGTTAACTAGTCAGCAGGGAATTAAGTGGCTGTGACACGGTGGTATCCCACCAGCCAAGCCCAAGCCCGCACTGACCTCCTGGCTGAGTTCGAGATTGTTGGCGGAGACGGAAGCGGTACAGCCCCACCCCCCACAAGGGACACTCCACTAAGGTAACCAGCGGCCACCATCTTGGACAGCTGAAGTATCCACCCCCACTCTCCGACAGATTGCAACAACAAACAGGTGTGTGTCACCCAGCTCAGCCCCCATACATAGGGGGATTTCGCTTAAAATCTCTCCTAGACTTTCAGGGGGAGGGACTATCAGAGTGAGCCTGCATAAAGACTAAAGGAGAGCTAGAGGCACCTGACCCCCAACCCCCCCCCTCCCATCAGCAGCCAAAACAAAACCTGTCTAGCCAGCGCTGGGGAGGGGCAAGCAGAAAAAATCAAAACCATAGAGTGCCGGGGATCCCAAAAGCCAACGGTGTGACCCCGGAGATCCAGGCTGTCTGATTCGCGCGGCCTGCCCCCACTGTCCGACAGATTGCAACAACAAAACAGGCACAGAGTACAGTTTGAACTGCCGAGAATCATCACTGAGGGGAAATCTGGTCTAGCAGGAGAAACCAAGGCTAGCAGGAGAAACCAGGAGCCTAGAGGCAAGGCCCTCGCGACTGGGCAGCTGTAAACTGCAGGCCCACCGGCGACAGTTCACCCACTGCCCGCGTAACTGGGCGGTAGGAGAACGCCCTCCCGTTGGTGAAGGATCACCTGCCCGCGGCCTGTGATACTGGGTGGCTGGAGTCTACCCGCCTGCCACGACCGGGAGCTGAAACCACACAGAGACAGTCCAGTCACACCCCCCCATTAGGGCACCCCGGCAAGGAGACTGGGGCCCGTCATAACAGAGTAGTGTCGTCACTGGAGCTCGAACGTCGGAATTCCTTCCCAGCGGAATCCACGTTAGCAGTCATACTTCAACAACACAAAGGAGAGACATCAGAGTAATACAGAAACAAAACAAATCTATAGAGGAGAGCAGAAACACGACAATCAAAAAGAGCTGGAAAGTATCGTGGACAACATGAGAAAACAAGGGAAAAAAGGATTACAAACAATGCAAGACTACTCAATTCTACAGGAGGACATAGAAACTTCAGAAACAGGTATAGGGAAAGAACTCAAGGCATACCTAACTCGAATGGAAAGGAATATTAGAGAAGACATGAGACAGCAAGTCCAAGAAATAAAAATATATTTTGAAAATGAATTAAACAAACAAATTCAAATGGCAAAGAACGAGCTCTACCAGGAGATAGAGATATTAAAAAAAAAATCAAACAATAATCCTAGAATTACAGGAAACTATAAACCAAATTAAAAACTCAAACGAGAATATTACAAATAGACTTGATCAAGTAGAAGTCAGAACATCAGATAATGAAGACAAGGTTTATCAACTTGAAAAGAATATAGTCAACACAGAAAAGATGCTTAATTCCCACGAGCAATCTATTCAAGAGATATGGGATGTCATAAAAAAAACAAATCTGAGAGTCATAGGAATAGAAGAAGGCACAGAGATTCAAACCAAAGGAATGGACAGCATATTAAATGAAATAATTCTAGAAAACTTCCCAGAGATGAAAGATGGAATGGATTGCCAAATCCTGGAAGCCTACAGGACCCCAAACATTCAAAACCATAATAGACCAACCCCAAGACATATAATTATGAAGATAGCCAACGTACAGAACAAGGAGAGAGTATTAAAAGCTACGAGAGAAAAGAGGCAGATTACTTTCAGGGGTAAACCAATTAGGTTAACGAGAGATTTCTCATCACAAACTTTGAAAGCGAGAAGATCCTGGAATAACGTATTTCAAACGCTGAAAAATAATGGATTCCAACCAAGAATACTATATCCAGCAAAATTGAGCTTCAAATTTGACAATGAAATTAAAATCTTTCACGATAAACAAAAGCTAAAAGAATTTGCAGCAAGAAAACCAGCTCTGCAAAGCATTTTGAACAAAACACTACAAGAAGAGGATGTGAAAAATAGTGCCCAAAACTAACAGCAGGAAGTATCTCAGTAAAGGGGGAGGAAAATAACCAAAAAGCAAAACTAACCAAACTAAAATAAATAAATAAAGAAGCATGACTGGAAATACAAATCATATCTCAATTGTAACCTTAAATGTTAATGGCCTAAACTCACCAATCAAGAGACATAGGCTAGTAAACTGGATCAAAAAAACAAATCCAACAATATGCTGCCTTCAGGAGACTCATATGATAGGAAAAGACATACACAGGCTGAAGGTAAAAGGTTGGGAAAAATCATACCACTCACATGGCCCTCGGAAGCAAGCAGGAGTGGCCATACTCATATCGAATAAAATCAACTTCAAACCTAAGTTAATCAAGAAGGACAAAGAAGGTCACTATATACTGTTAAAAGGAACCATCCACCAACAAGACATAACAATCATCAATTTGTATGCACCCAACAATGGAGCTGCAACGTTCATAAAACAAACTCTCCTCAAGTTCAAGAGTCAAATAGACCACAACACAATAATTATGGGTGACTTCAACACACCGCTCTCGCCATTAGACAGATCCTCTAGACAAAAACTGAATAAAGAAACTATAAAACTCAACAGCACAATCAATAATCTAGACTTAACCGACATATATAGAATATATCAACCATCATCAAGTGGATACACGTTCTTCTCAGCAGCACATGGATCCTACTCAAAGATAGACCATATATTATGCCATAAGACAACTCTTAGTAAATATAAAGGCGTGGAGATAATACCATGCACCATATCTGACCATAATGGAATGAAATTGGAAATCAATGATAAAAGAAGGAAGGAAAAATCCTACATCACATGGAAAATGAACAATATGTTATTGAATGATCAATGGGTTATAGAAGACATAAAGGAGGAGATGAAAAAATTCTTAGAGTCAAATGATAACACAGACACAACATACCGGAATTTATGGGACACAATGAAAGCAGTTTTAAGAGGGAAATTCATTTCTTGGAGTTCTTACCTCAAAAAAAGAAAAAACCAACAAATAAATGAACTCACACAACACCTCAAAAATCTAGCAAAGGAAGAGCAAAACAACAGCAAATGTAGTAGAAGACAAGAAATAATTAAAATTAGAGCAGAAATCAATGAAATTGAAACAAAAGAAACCATTGAAAAAATAGATAAAACTAAAAGTTGGTTCTTTGAAAAAATAAATAAGATAGACAAGCCCTTAGCCACGCTAACGAAAAGAAGAAGAGAGAGAACTCAAATTACTAACATACGGGATGAAAAAGGCAATATCACAACAGACACTACAGAAATACAGAAGATAATTAGAAAGTATTTTGAAACCCTATATTCCAATAAAATAGAAGATAACGAAGATATCGATAAATTTCTTAAGGCATATGAATTGCCCAGATTGAGACAGGAAGACACACACAATTTAAACAGACCAATAACAAAAGAAGAAATAGAAGAAGCCATCAAAAGACTACCAACTAAGAAAAGCCCTGGACCAGATGGGTATACAGCGGAGTTCTACAAAACCTTCAAAGAAGAATTAATACCAATACTTTTCAAGCTATTTCAAGAAATAGAAAAAGAAGGAGCTCTTCCAAATTCATTCTATGAGGCCAACATCACTTTGATCCCAAAACCAGACAAAGATACTTCAAAGAAAGAAAACTACAGACCAATATCTCTAATGAACTTGGATGCAAAAATTCTCAATAAAATTCTGGCGAATCGAATACAAAAACATATCAGAAAACTTGTGCACCATGATCAAGTAGGATTCATTCCTGGGATGCAAGGATGGTTCAATATACGGAAATCAATAAATGCTATTCACCACATCAATAGACTTAAAGACAAGAACCACATGATCATCTCGATGGATGCAGAAAAAGCATTTGACAAAGTACAGCATCCCTTTATGTTCAAAACACTAGAAAAACTAGGGATAACAGGAACTTACCTCAACATTGTAAAAGCTATCTATGCTAAGCCTCAGGCTAGCATCATTCTGAATGGAGAAAAATTGAAGGCATTCCCTCTAAAATCTGGAACAAGACAGGGATGCCCTCTATCACCACTTCTATTCAATTTAGTTCTCGAAGTACTAGCCAGAGCAATTAGACAGACAAAAGAAATTAAAGGCATAAAAATAGGAAAAGAAGAAATTAAACTATCGCTATTTGCGGATGACATGATAATATACTTAACAGACCCAAAAGAGTCTACAAAGAAGCTGCTAGAGTTAATAAATGAATTCAGCAAAGTGGCAGGTTATAAAATCAACACGCATAAATCAAAGGCATTCCTATATATCAGCAACAAAACTTCTAAATGGAAATAAGGAAAACCACTCCATTCACAATATCCTAAAAGAAAATAAGATACTTGGGTATCAACCTAACAAAAGAGGTGAAAGATTTATACAATGAAAACTACAGAACCCTAAAGAGAGAGATAGAAGAAGATCTCAGAAGATGGAAAAATGTACCCTGTTCATGGATAGGCAGAACTAACATCATCAAAATGGCGATATTACCCAAAGTTCTCTATAGGTTTAATGCGATGCCAATCAAAATACCAATGGCATTTCTTGTAGAAATAGACAAAGCCATCATGAAATTCATATGGAAAAACAAAAGACCCAGAATAGCAAAAGCAATTCTAAGCAGGAAGTGTGAATCTGGAGGTATAGCGATACCAGAGGTCAAACTGTACTACAAAGCAATAGTAACAAAAACAGCATGGTACTGGTACCAAAACAGGCGGGTGGACCAATGGTACAGAATAGAAGACACAGAGACTAATCCACAAAGTTACAACTATCTTATATTTGATAAAGGGGCTAAAAGCATGCAATGGAGGAAGGATAGCATCTTCAACAAATGGTGCTGGGAAAATTGGAAATCCATATGCAACAAAATGAAATTGAATCCCTTTCTCTCGCCATCCACAAAAATTAACTCAAAATGGATCAGGGAGCTAGATATCAAATCAGAGACACTGCGTCTGATAGAAGAAAAAGTTGGCTACGATCTACAAATTGTGGGGTCGGGCTCCAAATTCCTTAATAGGACACCCATAGCCCAAGAGTTAACAACCAGAATAAACAAATGGGACTTACTTAAACTAAAAAGTTTTTTCTCAGCAAGAGAAACAATAAAAGAGGTAAATAGAGAGCCTACATCCTGGGAACAAATCTTTACCCCCCACACCTCTGATAGAGCCCTAATATCCAGAATGTACAAAGAACTCAAAAAATTAAACAATAAGATAACAAATAACCCAATTAACAAATGGGCCAAGGACCTCAACAGACACTTCTCAGAGGAGGACATACAATCAATCAACAAGTTCATGAAAAAATGCTCACCATCTCTAGCAATCAGAGAAATGCAAATCAAAACCACCCTAAGATACCATCTCACTCCAGTAAGATTGGCAGCCATTATGAAGTCAAACAACAACAAGTGTTGGCGGGGATGTGGGGAAAAAGGTACACTTGTACACTGCTGGTGGGGCTGCAAAATGGTGAGGCCAATTTGGAAAGCAGTATGGAGATTCCTGGGAAAGCTGGGAATGGAACCACCATTTGACCCAGCTATTGCACTTCTCGGACTATTCCCTGAGGACCTTAAAAGAGCGCACTATAGGGATACGGCTGCATCAATGATTATAGCGGCACAATTTACAATAGCTAGACTGTGGAACCAACCTAGATGCCCTTCAATAGATGAATGGATAAAAAAAATGTGGCATCTATACACAATGGAATATTATGCAGCACTAAGAAATGACAAAATCATAGAATTTGCAGGGAAATGGATGGCATTAGAGCAGATTATGCTAAGTGAAGCTAGCCAAGCCCTAAAAAACAAATGCCAAATGTCTGCTTTGATATAAAGAGAACAACTAAGAACAGAACAGGAAGGAAGAGCATGTGGAAAAGACTACAGTAAACAAAGACGAATGGGGGGAGAGAAACGGAGAGAGAAGGGAAAGCATATGGAAATGGTAGGAGACCTTCAAGGATACATAAAATTATAAGAGGCTATGAGGGGCAAGGGGGAGGGAAAAAAAGGGAGAGAATTGAACAACAGCAGGGGAGATAGAGAGGGAAGATGGGAGGGGAGGGGAGGGGAGGGGGGATAGTAGGGGTTAGGAAAGGTAGCAGAATACAACAGACACTAATATGGCATTATGTAAAAATGTGAATATGTAACAGATGTGATTCTGCAATCTATATTTGGGGTGAAAATGGGAGTTCAAAACACAATTTGAGTCTAATGTATGAAAGATGATATATCATGAGCTATGTAATGCTTTAAATAATCAATAAAAAATTAAAAAAAAATAGAGTTAAACAATCTTAAATTTGGAAGAAATTTGAAGCTATAACATCACATATCTCATTAATGGCCATAAACTTTCTCTACTTGATTGCCTATGTCGGGAATTTCTATCAATAAGGTACTACTTCAGTGTTGCATATAATTATGATAAAGTTTACACATACTATAAATACACTTGTCTCAAACATTTTAATTCCATTCACACCTATGAGAAAAAAATAGTGCTTACCCAGTGCAGCACTACCTGATTAATATTTTCTAGTCTACTGATAACTTGATGTGGCTATATAAATACTCTAGCTAATGAGCTGTAGATATAAGTGAAATGTGGCATATTTTGGCTAATATACAGAAGCTCAGAATTCCCTGAAACTGTCTCTTCTGTGTTCTAATGGCCAAGATGTCAGTGTTTCAAATGGGGCATTTACAAAATGGTAGAGGAGCCACAATCAGCAGGAGTCTCTAAATGATCTCAGTGATTTCTTGTTAACAGAGCTTTCACAGATATGCAATGACAAGTATTTTTAGCAATGTATAAGTTAGCTATTCAGTTAAGCTAATGAGATTTTTAAGGGTTTTTGCTCCTGGACTATGTGCTAGCTTGTCACACTACCTCTCGTTGGGCATTTACTGAAACCTCCAAAGGAAGTCTAACAATTTTTCCATGTCACATTCTGTGTTATCCTTAAAGAAAAGCAGGGCAATAAAATATCATAAATGCCCCCTTTATGTTCCCAAATGCTTTGCCGATTCAAGGGCGCAAAAGGAGCCAGTCTGGGTCAGAATGCCCAGAGATATATTATTCTAAAGGATGCTGGCTTTCTCTCATGCATGCTGGTAATTGGGACACTTTAGTAATATCTGTAGCTTCTTTTGTGCATGCATGCCTTGATCTTTGGGATAGTGGTCCATACAATAGGATAAAGCAATCTGAGCTGGTGCTGCTTCTGCACCCTAATCTATAAAATCCCATTTCCTGTGGTAACTGGTTTGGATTTGAGCACTGTAATGAGAAAGTGCTCATCCAAGCAGCAGTCCCTGGGATACAGGAATGGGAAGTGGTACTTTCTGGGGAAGAACCAAAGGTACTTCATGGAGCAGAGGTGTACCTGACTAGTTCCTTGCTTCTGAACCTACTGGTGAAACACCTGTTCACCACTGGACTTTCTATGAAGCACCTGTTAGCTGGTTGCCACTGAACCTCCCCACTAAGCCTTTCTCATAAAACTCTTTATATAAAATCTCCAGGTGCCTTATTTGTTATACTGGCTATCTATTCTACTGGCTTAGCACAACTAAGAAATAAACATGGCATGCCCATTCAGATAATTGGTAACAATTATTTCCTAATATCCTTTTTTAAGGTAAGCAATCTTAAAACATTATTCAAAATTAACTATGATATATTGTCATAACCAATACTTCTGCTTCCAAATCTCATTGTTTACAACCATAAACATTCATTTCTCTCACATGGTATCTGTTAGCTTGATGGCAGGATGGCAGTGGCTCAGATGGACAAGCGTTCATGGAAAGAGCAGACTAAGCACAGCATGGCTGAAGGAAAAAAAAAAAATTGGTGGAATCACACAATGAACTTGAAAGTTTCTGACAAGGGTTTGCACAGGTCACTTTAGAGCCAAGCAGCTAATATTCAAGAAATAGGAAAGGAAGCATAAGCCTTTCTTAAGGAGAGGCAAAAAAATCAAGAAAAATAATTAAAAACAATTAAAATTCTTTTAATTGTTTCCCTCCTTGGTACATTGTCTAAAATTACACATGGAACATGGTGGTAAATATTTTGAGCTAATAGCTTTTATGTCTCAACTTCTGCTTACTCAAATGTTATGGTTCTTTTGAAAAAAAAAAAAAGCCTCTTAAAAACAAATGTAATCCTGCAGCAATTGTAGTTAGGAATGTCCTTGTCAGAGAAACAATCGAATATGTCTAAAGACTCACTCCTTCTGGTCAATACCTTGCCTTTTAATGCAATTTAAGATTGTGTTAACTTTTTACATTATTCAGATCATATTACTGACTCACATGTAATTATAAATTCAACTTAAAAGTCTAATAATATTTTATACTCATACTGCTTTTCTGCATGTAAATGATTAAGCCTTAATAACAGAAATTCACATTTATCAATATTATATCCTATCTACTTAAACTGAACCAATTTATGCAGACTGTGAAGTTATTTTGACATTGTATTTCTGGAATCCAGCCTATTCCCTTAAATTTAAAACATAGCTTTTGTATTCATTTCCATGAACCTCAGGTCTGGAAAGAATACAAACTCAAGTCTCCCATATTGGAATATTCTCTAAATCAGTCATCAGTCTGAAACATTGTCGCAAAATGTTTTTAGAAATAATTCTCCCAATACAACTGCTTTTCTACATCTCAAATATAAGGGAGGAATAATCCTTAATTTATATTGTGTCCTATAGTGAAACTGTGTGGATAGGCACTTTCCTTTCTTTTAGACTGTGTATTTCATGAGGGCAGAAATCAGGTTTTTATTATTATTATTATTATTATTATTATTATTATTATTATTTCTATTTTTTAGGTGTAGATGGGCACAATGCCTTTATTTTATTTATCGATTTTTATTTGATGGTGAAGATCGAATCCAGGGCCCCGTCTGTGCTAGGCGAGCACTCTATCACTGAGCTACAACCCCAGCCCCAGAAATCATGTTTTAATGGTTACTTTTCCCCAGTGCCTGTAAAAATGACTCGATGTACTTAAGAGTCACTCAGTTAGAGTATATCTAATTAAAGTCTTTGGCATTAAAGACATTTTAAGACTATTGTTAATTATCAGCTTAACTCTTTTCTAGTTTCATGGTAGTTTACTTTTTCTTTTCAATTGGGAGGAACATTAACTTCATCATTTGACTTCTTTCTAATTCATGTAATTATAAACTCACTGCCCAAATCTAGCCTTAAGTTTGGTTGATTAAATATGTTTTCTGGCTTTCCCTTAAGGTCTATTAAATAGGCATTTCTGTAATCACTATTCAGTGATAGGTAAATTGATCCACAGAGCCGATATCTTTATTTGTGTAGTCATTATATGGATTTTTATGAATGCAATTAGGAAACTTATCCAACTCCTTCTATTTTTAAATATCTGCTTATCAATTTATCCCTCCATCCAAATAACCTAAATTTCCTGTTGAGTTAACCTCTTTTCTATCTACTGTTATGTTTACAATTTAAATGGTAAGTGACTTATCTATCAACCTGTCTTTCTAGATAGAGATGTATTGGTGTGAACTTTACTCAACCATGAAAATATAAACAAGCATTATAGAACATATTTTTTCAATAATGTTATAATGATAAAGGCCCATTTCATTCATGATGGAGCTAATCCTACAGGTCATGGGAACTTTCTGAGGTGTACTTCACTTGGAAATACTTGCAAATAGGGCTCTATTTTTCTTGTTTTAAGCACTCACCATTTATATGCTTTCTGAGCCTACATGGTTTTAAAAGGTAAGAAACCAAATAGGTTGAATTCAGAGAATTGAGTTTTTTTTTTTTTCCTCCTGACAGCTGGAGGTTTAGGATCTAGGTTCAAAAGTCACCAGAAGTTTTCATCTGAACTTTTTTGTTTTTCCTCTCTCTCTCTCTCTCTCTCTCTCTCTCTCTCTCTCTCTCTCTCTCTCTCTCTTTAAAATTCTGAACAGGAGTATAATTTGTATTACTTCGTCTTCAAAATAGCCACATAATTTGTGAATAATTCCAAGTCTTTTAAGCCTCCTTGAAAAACCCCATTTTTAAAGAATACTTCTGCATCATCTTCCTATCACTTCCCTCTATCACCTCTTAATCTGGGAGAATTACTAATCTGGAAGGATTTCATCAAAGGACTAAAAAACAAAACCTTAACCTCTCTTTGCTGAGTTTGGAGGTCCAAGTAGATGAATGAGATGCTGACTTAAGTTAGATGGTTTTCTTTTCTTTTCATTTATTTTTTTCTTGCCTGCATGTTTCTTACTTCCTTGTGTTTCTTCTTTCTATTTCTTTCTCCCCTTCCTTAATCTCTCCCTTCCTTCCTTCCCTTCTGTTTCCATTTTTCACTATTGGGGATTAAACTCAGGGGTGCTCTACCACTGAGCTATATCCCTCGCCCTTTTTATTTTTATTTTGACACATGGTTTCACTAAGTCTCCCAGATGGGTGGTAAATTTGCAATTCCCCTGCCTCAGCCTCCTAAGTAGCTGGGATTGCTGCTTTGTGTGTCTGAATAAGTTATGTTTTTTAGGAAATCATTCCTTTATATATCCATACATCAGTCTATAAGTGTATTCATCATTTAAATAAATCAATAAATTATCTTCTGAGTAGTATGTGTGTAGGAGTATATGTGTGTGTTGCGTATAGCATGTGATTTAGACACCAAAGGCCACTTGACAACAGAGATGAAGAGTAACTGTGCATCTGGAGTATGGGGTAAATGTGGACAGAGAATGAATAAAGTGGTGGACATGGCTATTAAGAAGTGAAGAAGGATGTTAAATCATGCAGAGGAAAGATGGTGGCTGGAGTTGCAGCGATGTATATAGTAGTTTTAGTTTACAAAATACTAGCAATCAAAATGGTATAGACTGAACTGTGGCTCCCCAAAATTGACATATTAAGGTTCTAAACACCAGTGTGACTACATTTGGAGAAAAGGGTTTTAAGGTAGTAATTAAATAAAATGATGAAAGAGGGCTTCCTAATCTGTCCTATAAGAATAAAAGAAACCAGCATTCCCTCTGCCTGTGCACACAGGAAAAGCTATGGGAGGACAGAGTGAATTGTTGCTCTCACCAAACTAGAAAGAGAGGTCTCATTAGAAACCAACTTTTCTAGCAACTTGATCTGCAGACTGTGAGAAAATAAATGTCCCTTGCATAAGACAGTCATGTGTTATACCTTATTCTGGCAGCCAAAACAGAGTAATACACAAAGCAAAATGGCAAGACTAGTGAGTCAACATAGATAAAGGACTGAGTGCCAGAAAGTAGAACTTGAGAAAACATCAAGGTTGCATGAGGATATGTGCATGTGTTCAGTAAAAAGACATTACAGGTGAAATGAATATTTTAAGAAACAGTGAATGGGGTGATTACTCTGATCCAGTGAAAAGAGAAGTAAATGGCAGAATTGTGGGTTTTAAACTAAATATCTCAATTTTTAAGTGTGTATGTGCTATACACCTACAGGGATTAGTGTATTGCATGACAAATTACCACAAATTTAAGAACCTAAAGTGGCGCAAATTGATTTTCTCATGCTCTATGTTGTTCTGGAGTCCAGGCTCAGCTTAAGTTCTTTGCTCAAGCTCTCAGAAGGCTTAAATCACAGTATTGTCCAGGACTACAAGACATCAAGTCTTACATGATCTCATTCAGACAGGTAGCAGAATTTAGTGTCTTGTGGCTATAGAAATCATGGAAGCCTTCATTTCCTTTAGAATGATCAAGAAAAAAATCTCGGTAACATTTGAATTCTTTCACTGATAAGTGACGCCACCTGGGTTAGTCAGGTGCATCCAGATGATGTCTCTTTTGATTAAATCCATGTCAATTGATTTGTCATCCTGATGACATATACAAAATCCCCTTTTGCCACATAACATAACACAACCACCAAATTAAATTCATTACCTTCACAAGGATTTGGTTGTACTCTAGGGAGGGGTTCATATCAAATCTTGGCTTCTGAGACTGTCAGTTTCCCTCCCAGATCCTCAGCACTCACCATTATTCTAGTACCTGCAGATGGTATCCTACTGTAAGCACTTTCTCTGCCAGTCATTCCCTGGGTCCACATGTTGAACAGGTCATAAATCCCAGAAGTCAGCTAGCACCCTTAGTTGTTCTCTCAGTGTTAGTGAAGAGAGTGAAAGTACACAACCCCCTATTTCTCTGACCATAAAAAAATATAACTAAACAATGTTCCATACCATCTCCCAGAGCCCACAATGATAACTTTATTAACATTATACCAGTATAGGTTTCCTTCGACTTTCCTTCTCATTTTCCTACTCCTCTCAAGGGCTTCTTGGCATCACATCTAAAACAAATCACTCATGCTCAAACTTTTATTCAGGGCCTGCTTCTAACTGTAACTCAATATATTTCAGTGAATAAATTTTATGTTATTATATGTACATATCTATATCTATCTATCTATCTATACACACACATATATATTCTGTATACCTAATGTATATATATTTATGCAATACCTAATGTATATATATTTATGCAAAAAATTAGATCCAAATTAATGTAGATGTAAACATGAAGGATAAAATAATAAAACTTTTATAAGAATATATTGGTGAATATTTACAAAATTGCAGCAATAAGTGATTTAATAAATAGGGCATAAGCAGCAGAGCTTTTCCCTTTTTCAATATGTATAAAAACTTACTCAGTAATAATCAGAAATAATAAGCCAGAGATCTTGCTCTCCTTACCTCCAAAACTCAGTAATAGCAAGGCTATCCTTTTCACAATATTTTGTCTTAAAGTCCTTTTCATTATCACATAAGGAAGAAATCCTAAAGCACTCAAACTGGCAATTAAGTTTACTCTGGAAGAATATGAAAATTTGTTTGAGTCTTAGTATATGATTCAGGTTCAGTGATGGGCAGAATAAATGTTGTTGTGAAAAAATTTATATTGCAATAGTTTTGTTCCAATATTTACCATCATTTAAATGTCTTAACAACTCTCTGTGCTTATTCAAGACTTTGTTTTCCCCAATCAACTCATCTACTTATAATTGCAAAATAAAATTAATTCAGAAATTTATTAAATATTCATAGTATATCCATGGGCTATTGGAAAGATAACTTTTAGAGATACATTCATTGGGGATTGTTAGGAAAAAATGTTAGTAGATTAAAATGAGCATCAAGCCTTGATATAATGTCAGAAAAAAGTGTATGTAAGAAATTATCATGATCTATTGTCCTAATATATTGTCAGAACAATGTATTATGAAAGAAATTATTTTCCTACTAAATAACAAAGTACTATAACAAACATAAAAACTCAAAGCTAGTTAGTACAAGATGAATGCAACAGCATACTCAATATTTTTTCAATATAATCTATAAAATGTCATTAACATCACTATTAATACTGTTTTAATTCAAGAAATATTTAGGTAATCCACAATAAAATTATGTATATCACAGAGTTTCCAGCTTAGAAGATATTTTTTAGTCAATTATAAATAAATGAAAAAAATAACACATAAAGTGTTTGTGAAATTTCTATTTTGCCAAAATGATGCCCTGCTACATGCTACACATTAATTATTTAGCCTTCTTAAAACAACTAGATCACGAAGAGTGTAATTTTTACATCATAGAGGAAGTAAATAAGAGGCACAAGGGTAAGGAAATTTACCCTCTATTTTGCGGTTAGTAAGCAACAAAGCTGATATTTATGATCACTTTAGGCAGATTTCAAAACCTGTTGTTTTTTCTCTACCAAAGAATGAAGTCAAATTTGTAAAAGATGATCATTTGGCTGCTTACCAGCAGTGGTGTGGGGGTCAGTCATACCAAGAATGCAAAAGGACTTAAATGTATTAAACGATGTTTCCATTTCGGCTTCTGTGGTTGGCATACATACATGAATTAACACAATGCTGCCCATTGTCCACTGGGTCTGACTTGACCTATAGGGAGGAAAGATAGAACGGAAAGAAGGAAGGAGAGGAGGAAAGAAGGGAGAAAACTGATGTATTAGTAACTAGGTTATTAGTAACAAGAACAGTTTCCTTGATTAAATATGTACTTTAAATAAAATTATTATGAAAGAAATTGTGAGCATATAAAACTACAAAGATTTAGTGGAACTTCAGGTTCCAACTATGACACCTGAGTATAAAGAAAGATTTTAGGTTATTTTCTTATGCACTTGAACACTTAGCAATAACATACAGCTTGGAAAGATGCATCCATATAAAATCTACATATTAACAATCTTCCTCTTTTTAAAACTATTTTTCATTTTATGTTTGTGTGGTAAGACATTTGGATCATTAAACTGAACATTAAAGAGTAAATTACTATTGCAACATTCATGTCACTTTTGACAAGTTTCTTGTTTGTTTTGATTTTGTGTTTTTCATTCTGTTTTTCAGTTTTTTCTTCCCAATTATATAGCCATTTGCCCCTTCTAAAAATAGCAAAGCAAACCTACAGTCAAGAGTTTGATTTACTTATTCAACAATTCAAGATTATTTTATTCTGCTGTTAGAATCAATAGTCACAGATTTCATTTTTCTTTTTCTTTTTTTTCGTGTGTGTATGTGTGTGTGTGTGTGTGTGTGTGTGTGTGTGTGTGTGCATATGTGCACATCTGTCACTAGGGTTTGAACCTAAGATGCTATACTACTAAACCAAAGCCTCTCTTAAACTTTTATTTTGAGACAGGGACTTACTAAGGTCTCCAGGCTGGCCTTGAACTTGTAATCCCCCAACCTCATCCTCCTAGACTAGAAGCATACATTACCATGGCTGGTCATAACTTTTCATTTTTAAAAAAATAATCCGATACATTTGTATAATTCAAATTACATACATGATTTTAGTATAATAATAACAGCGACTAATACATAGACTGTGTATATCCATCAGACACCTGATCGATATTTCAAAGAGGTCTAAATTAATTTTTATTTGGTAGCAATATTTTGTTAGGTTCTGAGCTTCAGCTAACCATTTTCATTTAATATTCTAACAATCTTATAAGATATGTACAATTTTATTCCTTTTTTTCACGATTTATTTAACAAATAATTATTTCTTTAAATAGGAAGTAGAGACTCAAACTTCTCTCAAAAAAATTAGAAAGTTAATTAATTACAGCTTTATTTATTGTTTCTTAGAATTAGTAATTGTATCAGTCATTAAATAAGGTAAGTGACTAAGATAAAGAGTAATAATCCAAATTAGTAGTTTAAGAACATAATTATAATTAAATATTAAGGTATTTACTTATCGAATATCTAAATAGTATAGCATTTTCATTTAAATCACACACAAAAGTGCAATTAAAGGATATGAATTTTATCTTATATTTCAACTACTACTTGTGGCACAGAATCTTATATATGATGGTAAGAATCTTTTACTGGAATGTATATGCTGGGAAAATTTATTTTTCACTTCTTAGAAGACATGTATTTAAAGCCATTTTAAAAGTCAGTTTATATAATCTATCAGGATATATACATTGCCAGAAAATAATTAGTGGTTTAATAAATTTAATTATTTTCATATTGAAAGTTTTATAACTTTTAGAAGACAATGTCCAATAGTTTTAAACACAAAAGGAGCAAGAACAGAAAATAAATTTTGAAAATAACAAAAGTTATGAAAACACTAAGTATCAGAAATAGTTAACAAGATGCGTATGTAGATATATAAAACAGAATGTTACTGTTGCAAAACCAACACACAGGATCATAGAAACAAACAAGCTCAGATATCACCACATATATGTAATTATCTGGTATGAAACAAAGTAAGATATCTCGATGCAATGGGGGAATAATGCTATTTTGGTGTTTTTATTGTATGCTGGGTCAATTTGATAATTTTATTGTGCCATCATTTTTATTTACTAGAATATGCAAATTATAATTTCATTGGGAATTACCTGTAGTATGCACCATGCAGCAGTCACAGTTGCTGTACAGAAAGGACCACAATAAAAAAGTGTCATGCTGGGAATTTGAAATAAAAATAATTATATTTTTAATTGTCCTTTTCAATAAATGGTTAAAAGTCTCATGTGTGTATATATAATTCTGATATATTTCCACTATATCCATGTATTTAAGAAATGTTAACTGAAATCAAAGCTTTCAAAAATGGCTCCATAGTCAATAAAATTTCTAAATTTATAAAATTTAAGATTAATTTTTGTATTCTCAGCTACAATGCATAATAAGTTACACTCGAAGTCTCACTTCATACATGGTGCTGTTACAGTTGATTTTTTATATTAACCTGTCTAGCTAGACTGTAAAAGATATAAGCCTGTGTGGTTTTTCACCCAGTTTCCAGGCTATTTACACATGTAGTAGGGGTATAAGCTATTGTGTTGTTGTTTTTATTGTTGGAGAAATGTCGTTTTAGTGTATATAGATCTTTAAACTTTCAAAGCTTCTGGTTCTCTTAGTGATTCAATCTTATTATTTGTCAGCTATATTATCAATTCAAACACAGGCCATACTCATGTTTTCAGACACAGTTTAACTTTGGTCTATTTATCCTGTCTCTTTTAAGGACAATTTTAAAGTACATAGTAATTTAATGGAAAAGTTCGAAACATTTTGAATGGTAATCCCTCCCTAGGTGTTCTATTTAGACTTTTAAACAACCATCTGTAAAATGGTTATAAACACATATTCTTGACAAACCAGCAGGAAGCATATGTATATATTTTTGAATTGTAATGCACTAAGAGGGAGAATAGAAGGATTTAATAGTATTCTTCAAAATGTTTCATGGGCATATTGCCAAAATACTTAAGCAAATAGCTTTTTGTATCCTTTTCTACTGAGTCAATATTAGTCATTTTCATAAAAGCACCTTACACAGTCAAGAGAGTCATGAAAGCATTTTTACCAAGAACAGAATGAGCTTATGTAGAATATTGATTCTTCATGTCAAACACAGCTGGACTGTTTCACAAGTAATTCCAGATCTGGCATACACAAAATTCCCTCAATACTCCCCATACCTATTGAATAAAGATAAGATTGGTTAGTATGTACCTTAAAAAGATGCTACTTGAACACTGGGTCCATGAAATTCCAAATGAGATGGGGAGAGTGGTATTAATTATGCTCTGAAATACTCTTCAAAGGACAAGTCAGGGCTGTATTCCCATTCCAATGTTTTACTTGAACAATAATCTGCTTCCAAAGAGCCAGGTCACTGTTTTATTCCCTTGATCCCATTGCAGATGAGTGTAGAGCACACCATTCTCTGTGATGGGATTAGGCATCTGTTCCAAACAGATGGGCTACCCCAAGAACACATAACAGGTAACAGCAAAGCAGAATGGATATTCCCCAATTCTCGGAGTTGATTTTGTTGGATGCTCCTCCTATGAATATGTTGCTTAATTTTGTGGGAGTTTACTGCATTTCTGAGCATTGTCATGATTCTGAAGACACTTTAGAGCTCCTTAATGTTTTGAGGTCTATCAGAGTTTCTTGCTTTGTGGTATATATTTTGTCTGTTCTCAGCATTTGTCTATATCATATTCATGATAACTCACACCTTACAATTTTGTTTGCATGAGCCAGCTACTTCTTTCTATGTTTTACTTTGAGATTTGTAAATACTACTTAATTAAGGCATTGCTATGTTAAGTTCACTGGAATTTTCAGGTCCTAACTTAGATATGCATATAAATGCATATTTTTATATTTAAAATCCTAATACCACTAAATGGATTTTCAAATGGTATATAAATATGTTCACTAACAAATCCTCAGGGATTTTAGATTTGACAGTAAAATTGACTTTGCAAATTTATAAGACAGGGAATTCCCTTTATATTTCTATGTTTAAAAATGTAGAACTGGGTTTCAAATGAAAGTAGAAATATATGAGTGGTCTTCATGTTACCTAGAAAAGTTTTCCCAATGATTCTAAAGTTTATGAGGGAAAAAGATAACAAAACAAAAATAGATACTCACTTTCCTCTGGCCTTCAACGTTTGGAGTCATCTATCATGACTGATAAAATACAGCAATGTGACTTTCAATAGATTATCCCAATTCCGTCCATATTATCTTGTTTCATTTTTACTGAAATTTACCAACACTTAGAGTCATGTAAAGACAAAATTTCAGTGAGGGAAGGTAAAGAGCATAGATATTAGGCAACATTTTCTGTAACTGACAATTCTAAATTCCCAGTAGCAACTCATTCTTTGAGATAGAAGTGGCAGAATAGTCACAATTGTGTTACCATCTGACAAGCTGTCACTCTATGAGAAATAGAAGGTATTATTTTAAATCCATAATTCCACAGATATTTCATGTATTGACCTTAGAAAATTATGTATAGTTTGTCATTTTCTTGACATAGTGAAAACAAATCTACATTCAATTGAACATATTTAAACTAGAAAATTTGGCTTCACAAAAAAAAAAAACTTGGAAAATAAAAACATTGTGACATATGTAGGAAATAAAACATTTTATTAGCCTTGAATACATAGCACTTTGAATTCTGCTAACAAAGATATAAATCCTACATGTAAAGTGCAGTGGATTTATTTAACAAAGAATTTATGTAGCCAGTGCAAGTCTATATTTTTAATTTGTTAATAACTGAATGTTATAAATAACTTATTTTAATCATCATTTAGAAATAATCCAGAGTAAGTTTTTGAAGGCAGATATTAAAAAAAATAAAGAGGTAGGTTCTACAAATTTAAATGAAATTGATCAAATTACATTTTTAGGTACATACGAATAGGCTAAAATGAAACTCACCATTCTGTATAAATAATAAGCACTGAAAATAACAACAATTAATACATAAATAATACTCTAGCATTTATTATATGGCAGGCACTGTACTATAAGATTTTACATATTCTAACTACTTTTTTCTTCATAATAGTCCTGTGACATAGATGATAATGTTACTATCACTTTTTATACATGGGGAGATTAGCATGTGAGAAAGTATAGAGGTGACTGTCCAAAGGAATGTAGCAATTACAGGACAGTTTTATGTGAATTGAGGCATTTAAAAAAATCTTTTTAGTTGTAGATGGACACAATACTTTTATTTTATTTATTTATTTTTGTGTGGTGCTGAGAATGGAACACAGTGTCTGACATGCACCAGGCAAGCTTTCCACCACTGAGCTATTACAACCCCATCCCTGAAACTGAGGCATCTTGATTCAGGAGTTCACTGTGCACTACCACATCATATGTTCTTAAAGATCTTGTTTACAATGTTGGTTTATTTCTGAGTATTTTTGAATGTTACTATTATGGGTGGAATTGAGGTTGCTGAAAGTACATGTTGAAGTCCCAGTGTTGCAATGGTGTAGGGCAGCCTTTTTTAATCCAATTAGTCTTTAGTAAGAAGAAGAGAAGCAGCAGCACAGAAACAGAGATACACAGGCAGAGAACAGCCATTGGCAGCAAAGGTAGAAGTTGGAGCAGTGCACCTGCATATAAGCTAGGGACTTATGGAAAATACCACAAGCAAGAAATGCCCCTGAAAGTGTAGCCTTGTCAATACCTTGAAGTTCTGGAATCTAAAACTGTGACATAATGAACTTCTGTTTCAGCCAAGTTCATGATACTTTTTTTATTTTTATTTATTTATTTTTTTGCCAGTCACAGAAAAGCAATGCACATCCTTATGATCCTTAAGAGACATCCTTAAGAGACAAGAGAAGAAAAATATGATAAAGAATGAATAAGGGTAACCTTCAGAAAGATGGGGTTAAATGCAGGCAAAGGTTTAGATAAAGGCTTTGATACTTAAAAAAAATACAAAAAACACACAAAAATCTGTACTCCTTGTTCTGATATAGTCCAGAATTTAATTTAAGAAATAAACTTTCAGTTTTTGGATACTTTTGCTGAATCCTTTTTAGGTATATGATGGCCATATATATACAATTTAAACTAAAAATGTTAAGAGTTTCTCCGTATAAAAGATAGCTTGTCTACCTGGCACAGAACTCTATCCAACATGAAATTTACTGAAAATATGACACTATTACTGGTCCTGCTATTTTCGCAATGCAAGTTTAACTATAAATTGCATTGCTTATGTGTTTATTATTAATTAATTAATTTTTATTTATTTATAATTGGCTGTAAGCAACTCTTGGTGAACTTTGACACAGAAGGAGATAATATCTGTCTGAGTTTATCATGGAAATAGAATTGTTCTACATTTCTTATATTTGGGCCAAGATGAACTCTGTACTATTGTTTTCTACTATGTAGTATAACATTGAATATTTTTTATTATAAAATTTGAAATAAGGCAAAAAGTCCCCTCCTACCATGTTGTATTAGTATTGCACTAGCAAGTGGCATCAGACAAAAATTAAAAATACTGACAGAAAATAATGAAGAACCTAAATGCATACAATTTTCATACCTGAAATTCCCAATATTGTTTTCTATTTCTCTCAAAATGATTCAAGACAGCTGGGTGTGGTGGTACACGCCTATAATCCTAGTGGCTTTGGAGGCTGAGGCACAAGGATCCTGAGTTCAGAGCCAGTCTCAGCAACAGCAAGGTGCTGAGCAACTGAGTGAGAACCTGTCTCTAAATACAATGAGGGCCAGGGATGTGACTCAGTGTTTGAGTTCAATCCCCAGTACCATCACCCCCACAAAAAGAATGACTCAAGACAATCTCATTAAAAACCTATTAAAAACCTTCTTTGTAGAAATTGACATGTTAATTTTGAAAGTTGCCTGAAAATGCAAATGACCTGTAAGCCAAAATGATCTTAATGTTGAGCAACTCAAACTACTTACTTTCAAGGCTTCCTATAAAGCTGGTTTGATAAAAAATATTGTGTATTGAGACAAAGAAAGAAACAGATCAATGGAACTGAATATGGAAATATAATAATAGGCTCATACATAAAATTTTCATAAAATTTGTGAAGGCAATTTGCCAGTAAATTAAGCACATTTTAAAGCAGAAAATTTTGGAACACCTGGATATCTGAATATACAAGAAAAATAATGTCATGCTCTAAATCACTTCAAAAGTAAAAATAATTCATGGTGAACCATGAACCTCTAATTAAGACTAAAACTGTAGAACTTCTACAAGAAAACTGGCAAATATGTTTGTGGCCTTTGGGGAGACATAGCTTTCTTAGCCTCACAAAAAGTCTCACAAATTGAAAACCTGATAAACTTGAAAACATCCAACTTAAAGTGTCTGCTCATGTCACCTTAGTGAATATGTAGACTAGCCTAGAAATGTGATAAGATTTTTGCATTGCATTTCTGACTAATGATTCAGATTCTGAATACACAGTGGAATTCTTAATTCTAATAACAAAAAAAGAAAGAAAACAAAAATTTAAAAAGTGTTTAAAACTAATCAGGTCCTGACTGATCTTCCCATCTGCTCTTGGCCTAGGAGCTCAACCAGTGTGGCCAGGGATGCCAATGATGACTGCAGGAATGCAGGACTGTCAGGTGACTGGTGGTCAGTGTTCACTGTGTGATGGGGCTGGCTTGGGTACTTGACCTCATACTCCCCATCTTCTTAGGTCTTCTCTGAAAGCCAAGAGACCACGACTACAGGGAATGGACCATGGGTTCTGTGTTGACTGGCTATAGTCCCAAAGCCCTGTGGAAAAGAATGATGTTCTGTGCCTACAATGGTTTCCCTATAGCAACTTGAAAGATTGTTATGCTTCTCAAGGATGATCTGGGACATATTTCCCCCACAAAATTCCATCATGCCTGGAAGTCTTTCTGTCATGGTAGCTTCCATTATGACCTGGCACATAGATCTAATCAAAATTGGACAGATTCTACAAAATGCACTGGTACCGTCCTACAGGGGCCTACATAATGTGCTTTGACAGTTTGTCAACAGGAAATGTTTGTAGACCTGTGTGAAAGTCCTCACTCACTCTCTCAGAGATCTCCTGTCATCACTGGCTCTCCTCAAGCTCATCTGGAGAGAAGTGGGGAAGGGCCCAGGGAGCAATTCTCTACTATCTAGCTACTTTCTCAATAGCTGTATAGCTGCTAGGGGAGCCCAGACCTTCTCTTTTCCCTTTAACAAAACTTGAAGGAAAAAAAAAATGCAGATGCACCGCTCCTATTTTCACCTCAGAGGTAAAGTTAGCTTGTTTATTACAATCATTGACAGTTTTCCACAAAGAGCAGAGGACTAAAGGATGTTTGGGGCTCTAGAATGAATTGACAGCCAACTTGTTGAATATAGTTGGATACCTTGGAATTTTATTGAGTATCTTTGAATTCTGGAGGAGAAGCCATGTGATCAAAATAGTTGTATAGTTTTTTTTCTCCTCCTGAAAACTGCAAAACTAGTCTAAAAATCTTACTCTGTAAGACTAAGTGAAGCTAGTAGTCCACTTTGGAAATGTGTTAGAATCATCGGTAGATGTAACCTTGCAATCATACACAGCTGCTTTAGACCACAGGGTGCGTGCTCCCTCTGCTGCTCTTAGAATTGAGAAGGTTTGGCCCTGTCTGATCTTTAGCATATGTCCCAGTATATACTTTTGTATTGTAAAACACTCTTATCTCATGATGGTATTCTGGAAAATTTTATAACAAATACTTAGCAATAATGAAGCAATAGTGTACCTTATGGATAGAAACCAGATACCAATGAAAGAACCTTGCCATGACAACTAAAAGCAGTATGTGGTTGAAGTAGAAGTAGCAGATGGCCTTCCACACTTCTGCATATGCCCATGGCCACTGTCTATGCAAAGCTTGCACTCACCAGCACAGATTTTGTATCAAACAACTTGACCCAGAGCTTCCCAATGCAATTGTCCTTGAAATCATTATCTTCATTGAGCTCAAAGTACAAATGCCAGAGTATAAATTATACTCTATTAAAAAAATAAACAAAAACTTTAATACTTAAATTTTAGAATCATTTTTTATCTAGATTCAAGGAACCCATGCTTAGCCTCTTGCATTTCAGAAAAGCAGTTTTATCATGACTGGCTAATTATTCTCCTAAGATCATCTTCTGATTCATTTGCACTCATCAATTATGTACAGTGCAAGTGACCAGATTGATCTTTATTTTTACCTTGCTTTGCAATCTACCCTGAAAATACATTATTAAAATGATGAATTTATTCTCACAATGTGTCCTTGTAGCTCAGAAATGTTCAAATTGAATTTTTGACACATATTACAAAAGACAAAATAAAAGGTAACTGAACAAAAACATTTCAAGCCAATAATTCTAGCTTTTTAATAAATAAAATTCAGGATTTTTCCATCTTGGGATTCTAAAGAGTTTATATAAATCAACCTTGTATGTGGTGTTTCTCCACATAATCTATGTCTGTTTCAAACATTAATAATTTCAAATTCTAAATTTCTCCATTCTCTTAAAATGTGTATTCACATTTGATTGAAAATGTTATGTTGAACATAGTTCTCCTTTTAAGTTTATTTTCCAAAGCGTTAAAAACCTCATCACACATTCGTAAAAGGAGATACAGAAATAGTCAATAAGCACATGCAGATATGTTTAATACCATTGTTCATTAGTGAAATAAAAATAAAAATAGGATGGATACTTATTAACATACTCTAGAATATTTAAAATTAAAAATGTTGGCCAGGATTGAAGAAACTGAATACTTAGATATTGCTAGTGGATACATAAAATAATAAAGTTACCTTAGAAAAAAATTTGGCATTTATTTAAAAGGCAAGCATACATCTGGCAATAATCAGAAGTTCTGTTTTAAAATATTTTTTCAGGAAAAATGGAACACATTCCAAAAAGAATGTTTATATACGCCTTATTTATTTATAACAGTACAAAACAAAAAGGAATAAAGCTATCTGGAGGAGAATAAATAAACACCTATGTAGGCAAATTCAAATAATAATGGTATCAGAGAATAAAATACTGCTTTAGTGCAGCAACATGGATTAAGCTCAGAAGTATTATATTGGGTGAAAGAAGTAAAAAAAAAAATTATCCTATCCAACTCCATTCCAATCCTAAAAACAGCAGCAATTAACCCATGTGGTAGAAATAATGAAGTGGTTGTCTCTTGGATTAAAAGTGAGTCAATGATGAAAAAGGTACACAAGGGAACTTTTTAGGTGACGAAAATTGTGTAGGCATCTTTTATCTTTTCCACGGGTTTACAGAATGGAGGAAGACCATCAAGTTGCAATACTTAAAAATCTATGAATTTGGGCTGGGGATGTGGCTCAAGCGGTAGCGCGCTGGCCTGGCATGCGTGCGGCCCGGGTTCGATCCTCAGCACCACATACCAACAAAGATGTTGTGTCCACCGAGAACTAAAAAATAAATATTAAAATTCTCTATCTCTCCCTCTCTCTCTCTCTCTCTCTCCTCTCTCACTCTCTCTTTAAAAAAATACATGTTCACACTAAATTAAAAAAAATCTATGAATTTTATTATAGAAAATCGTAATTCATTTTTTTAAAAACCAAACAGAAGAGCAAAATTTTTTTTTATGTTTTTGTTTTAATGCTATACTGGAGTCCAGAGCATAATTTAATAGTCCTAGAAGAGAAGTAAAAATAATTCTATCCCTGGATCCTTTATTGGAAACGGGAGAATTTATCAAAACAGATAATGTATGATATATATTGGTACTATGTTCTTGTTCATATGAACATCATCCATTCAAGAGCACCATGGAAACTGTGCTCAGTTTTTTTTTTTTCATTAATAGGCAAAATTAGAGCTCAAGTACCACTTTAGTCAGTTAATCTATGCCCATGACTTGCTTGATTTTTCTGTTCAAGATTTTATTAATTTTTCAGTTATGCCTAAGTAGCTATAAAGTGCTTGCTGAACACACACACACACACACACACACACACACATAAATATACATATGTACATAAATATATGTATATATACATGTATATTCTTTCAGCATTTTAATTAAAATAGGAGTGAACAACAGAGTGTAGTTTAATCTGGAAGGGTCCACAGAGAGATCAAAGAATTTATGCAAGTCTTCTAGGGCTGGAATATAATTTGCCAGTTAGGTGAGAGCATCAGTACAGCCAGAAACAGCTCCCAAATGTGACCGGTGAGGCACGTTAGTTCTTAAATAACAATCGTGCCCTGGTGTTGGAAAGCCTCCCAAATGTGACCAGCGGGGAACATTAGATCTTAAATAACAGCCATGCCTCTCCATTTAGAGAATAAATCAGCATTTAAAAGAAACCTGTCCATGCAAGTATACTGTAATTAAAATTAAGTGAAATTAAGTGAACTGCAATTGGCTGTATTTTTTTTTCTTTTGGCAGTTGATACAAAAAAGCAATTGTTGGTGTAACCAGGCTAAATATGCTTTCTTGAGACATCATGCATACAAGAAATGTTCTGGACACTAGCTACCCTAAGGGTTTTTAATTCTATAGTACTTACTTATTTGCACTGCAAATGTTATGCAGGTTGGTTGTATTGAATAAAAGACTCATTTACATATAATTATTGATTGTTTGTTGCTCAACCTAAGCTAAAAGCAGGGAATTTCCAGGATTTCACTGCTTAACTGTAGGCATTTATATTGTACATATAATGTTCGTAAGAATACCTTCAACTTATATGAATGGTTTCCTTTGAGAAGCTAAAACTTACTAGTATTGTTTTATCACTAATTTCTCTTTTCAAAGGGAAAGTGATCTATAATGAGTATATGAAAGGCATATGTAAATAATCTCAAATCAATAGGAGTATAATTCGTGGCCCTTCCTAAAGAGCCAATCTGGGAATGCTACACTGCTTATGTGCAGAACATTGGATATAAGGTCTATGAAGCTCATAATTTGAAGTATGAGAAACTCCATGAGACTCAGCAGTAGTTGTGCCAAATTTCCCATTTCTGGTTTTATATACATAAATTACCAAGAAGCATGGACTCAGGGTGAAGTTTGTTGAAGAAAAGATGATTCAGTAGGAGTTGAGAACTACTGGAGCCTCCATGTTTTTGTATGTACTGATGTGGTGCAATTAATTCCTACCTGAGATAGAGCCAGGATATCCACCTTAGAGTTCATGTAATTCACACTTAGCTCAGTAATGGATAACATTGCCCACCATAAGTAGGAAGAGTAAGAATGAAACTCATCTGAGGTCATTTTGATTTGTGATATGATACTGCAGTGCCAAATATGGGCAGGCTATCCTTGAGGGTATCGCAGATGTCTATGGGATACTAGAATGAACTAGATGCCAGAGATTTGGTGTCTGTATAGGAAAACTCAGCTAGTAATAGGGAAATATGATGGAATAAGAAGTAGGCTTAGCTGACAGGCACAGTGACACTCATTTGTATCCTAGTAATTCAGGAGGCCGAGGCAGGAGGAACACAAGTTTGAGGCCACCTTCAGCAAGTTAGCAAGACCCTATCTCAAACATTTTAAAAAAGGACAAAGGACTGGGGATGTACTCAGTGGTAAAGTACTCCTGGAATAAATCTCCATAACCAAAGTAAAAACAAACAAACAAACAACAACAAAAGCCAATAAACAAAACCCCAAAAGAAACAGGTTTTGCTAACTTGGCACATTTGTCAGAACTGCCCTTATTAGATAATGTAATGTTCTCTGTTGGTTTTGAGTTTCCAGAGCACCAGTTGTCTTTGTTCTGGTTATAAAACAGTATGCCCTTTCTCTTTTATCTCTACACTTCATAGCCTCCTTCATAGATAAGTCAGTCTCCCACTGACATAAGTGAACTTTTGAGAACATGAAAAACTTTGAAGTATGACATAATACCTATGATATTCATTGTTGTTAAAATCAACATAAACCATACCAAACATTATGAAGAAGAAAGGTGACAATTACTATAATATTTAAAATTTATTGTAAGAATGATTGGAAAAATATAATAATTTTTCTTGTAAATTTTTGGCACTTTATATCCAGGTTTCCTCTTTCAGAGGCATTTACCCTTAGTACTATTTGACAGTGTAGATTTAATTTAACATGCAATGGAAAAAGTAGAAATCTTCAAATTTCTGTAACTACTCTTTCCTTCTGTATATTTCCTTATGCATATAATTACTCATAGATGTTATGTATGAAAATATTACAATATTTTAATGTTCATAAAATAAAATATGCAAAATATAATTTGAAGTAATAGATTAAAATAGATTAGAATAAATATCTTAATGTTTTCAACAATGACAAATATTGCTTTTACCAAAATACTATCATTATTTTATATGTTGTGAAGTTAAATGACATTGAATACTTTTTGTTTTTTAAAATGTATATTTTTTATTGTTATATTGGATTTGAATGTCTATTATGATTATAAAAGTTATCCGAAGATGTAGATACATTCTACTGAAACAAGTTCACTGTTTAAGTACACTTTCTAAATTATGATACTATTTTTCCTCCATTAAGTACGTCTCCTACTTCCATTGCTCATCTACCTCTGGCTGTTGCAAATGTGTAGATTTTCACGTGAGAGTCAGAAAGTTTGTATGTGTTTGAGATTTGTATGTGAAAGTAGTCAAAGAATATATTTTGACTACTGTGTTTATGTTAAATAATTTTAGCAAGAAGTTGGAAGTGCCTAAAAATGATGTGCAATTCAGAGTTCGACATATATATATAATGGGAATAAGAGGAATGAATTCTGTAGTCTTCAATGAACAAGACAAACCTCCAAGATATATTCTGGAGAAAAGAGATTTATCATATGACAAGAGTAGACAAATAGTTCATTGTAAGTAAATAAATATATTTTTACTAATAACTATGATTTCCATGAATCAACTCTAAGTTCATACTGTTTTTATTTAATTCTGTTTAATATAATATTTCCATGTAAAATGAATTTTCCTAACTCTATATGAATTTTAAAATAAAATTTTAACAAAGTAAAGACATTAGATAAGGATGAAAATTTGTCTTAAAAATATGTCTCAATCAAAACAGACAGACAAATCAACAGGAACAACAAAAGGATGATTGAAAATTCTCCTGTGGGGTTGGGGTTATGGCTCAGTGGTGGAGCGCTAGCCTTGCACGTGCAAGGCCCTGGTTTGATCCTCAGCACCACATAAAAATAAATAAATGAAGGTATTGTGCCCAACTACAACTAAAAAATAAATATAAAAAAAGAAAAGAAAATTCTCCTTTGTAGCAGAGAAGCTTGAAAGTTTATTGTCTTTCATGTTTATTGGGGTTTCTTTGACCTGTATAATTTTTCTGATTTTTAACATTCTTTTTGATTGTGCTAGGTATCGAAATGAAAAGCCATGATAATACTTTGACATAAACTTACTATTTTATCTCTGGACCTTGCTCTAACCAGATCTCTTTTGTACTTGATGACAATTCACAGCTGCTTTCTTCTCTATGGAGCTGCATGGGAACCTGCATGCCCGCCTAAATCTTAACAAAAAACTGACTAATGGGCTCATTTTCTTCTGAACCTTTTCTATGAAATCACATGGAAATGGTATTCTTTCTTGCCACTCTGTACCATGGAAGATTTTTTCATGTATTCTTTTTATGACCACTGAATTGCTCGAGGAGGGAGGATGGATGACATATGTAATATGAATCACACTGCCCACCTGATCCTTGAGAATATCCTCCAGTGGCCAACCTTCTTAGGCCCCTTTATTTATGCCCATCTCATTCCTCTTGCTTGTTCCTGTTATTCCAAGGTTGTTTGTTTATTTTATTTTATTTTATTTTATTTTATTTTAATTCAGACTCCTAATCAAATTGGTCAATCCATTTTGCACTGCCCAGGAACCAGCACATACAAATTCATATATCAAATCATATAGACTTTTGGATGAATGAATCACACATTCAGTATAATATAGAGAGATGACACAGACATCTGTAATCATTTCAAAGTATTTATTCTTTCCTTTTTGATCAATCGGAGGTTAATCCTAAATATATCTTTTTGAAGCAAACATAGATTGTTTTCTATGTTCACACAGTCCTAAGATATGGTGAGAATCTCCACTGGTTTCTATGACTAATAACTTGTGTCTACTGGATCCCAGAAATACAACAAAATCTCTTTACAAATAGAAAATAGTACTACTTTAGAACCTTATAACTCATCTGTCCGTGTTGATCAGAGACTTTAAAGGATTTCGTTGCTTATTCCAGACACTTCTAGCATTTTCAGATAGGCTGAAGATAAATTTGTAGCCTTGACTTGGTGTAGAACTCTCTCCTCCTTTCCATTCTGTTTAATATGCAGCTTCACATGGTCATTAAATGAGAGAAGCATTCTCAAATGATATTTGTGCTGCTTACAAGCTTAAAATAACTCCATTATACATTATTACACATTCTTTGTTGGGGTGGGGTGAAGTGTAGCAATTTCTTCTTAAAGTCACACTTCATCTGCCATACTTCATCTATTAAACTCTTAACATAGTCAGCAATGTGGGTCATCCATAAATCTTCCATAGGCATTTATATTTTACTTTCTGGCTCTGATGTTATTCAGTTTTCTAATACCATTGATATCATGGATTATTGTGATATTATGGTGAAATTTAAGATGATAAGTTTCTCTAGGATTCTGTGAAAAAGACAGGCAAGTTAACAGAATCCTGCAGGAAGAGAGTAAATGAGTGTTGTTCTTTTTTCCAAATGAAGTTTTGCTGCTTTTGGTCCTCCATTCCACAAGAATCAGGAAAATGCATTTGTCAAACTAAGACATATATAATATATATGAAGAGCCAAAAGTTTAATCAGTTACATAGCTGATCATATTTGATGTAGAGCTTTAATTTGGTTAGACATTCCATATTTTTGTCATTTTCCATTATGCACCTGATTTTTCTAAACGTAATAGAGTTATGTTGATTTGATGGTGTCTTCCACATATTTACCCTTCAATTTTTTGTGAGTGGAGTTAATATTTGCCATTTTTATGTAATAAGTCATTTATTTTCATTTACTGTATTTGTTTGAGTGAGGTGAAGAGGTGAGGACATCTATTTGACCCCTTCTACCATAATTATCCTTACTTCCCACATCAGAAAACTAATCCTTTATATTTCTGAAACTGGGGAAATATTCATAGAATGGGTTCAAGAACAGAGTCAAATAGCTTTGGGCTAGTCTATTATTTTATTGACTTTTCTCTACAAGCTACTACTTTAATTCAAATACTATACTGCCCCTTTAGGTTTCTATTAGTGACACCTTAGAACTCTTATCTAAAATATATATTAAAAAATCAGTGCACACTATTTCTCACTGTGTATTTTATTGATTACTTTATATAATATTCAAAGAATTATTTATCATGTGTATTTGAGGTGGAATTACAGGATACTTTTTCTTAATCAAAAGAAAAACTATCTGAATATTAGGGGCAGGATTATTGAATTTAATTGTGTCTGGAAATGATTGTCTCAGCTTGTTAGTGTCATTTTGATGATGATGATGATGATGATGATGATGATGATGATATAAACTGAATAACTGCTGCGTAATACTCCATGGTGTATAAATGCCACATTTTTTTTTATCCATTCATCTATTGAAGGGCATCTGGGTTGGTTCCACAGTCTAGCTATTGTGAATTGTGCTGCTATGAACATCGATGTGGCAGTATCCCTCTTTTAAGGTCTTCAGGGAATAGTCCAAGAAAGGCAATAGCTGGGTCAAATGGTGGTTCCATTCCCAGCTTTCCCAGGAATCTCCATACTGCTTTCCAAATTGGCTGCACCAATTTGCAGTCCCACCAGCAATGTACAAGTGTACCCTTTTCTCCACATCTTCGCCAGAACTTGTTGTTGTTTGACTTCATATTGGCTGCCAATCTTACTGGAGTGAGATGGTATCTTAGGGTGGTTTTGATTTGCATTTCTCTGACTGCTAGAGATGGAGAGCATTTTTTCATGTACTTGTTGATTGATTGTATATCCTCCTCTGAGACTAAAAAATGACAAAATCATGGAATTTGCAGGGAAATGGATGGCACTAGAGCAGATTATGCTTAGTGAAGCTAGCCAATCCCTGAAAAAACAAATACCAAATGTCTTCTTTGATATAATGAGAGCAACTAAGAATAGAGCAGGGAGGAAGAGCAGGAAGAAAAGATTAACATTAAACAGAGACATGAGATGGGAGGGAAAGGGAGAGAAAAGGGAAATTGCATGGAAATGAAGGGAGGCCCTCATTGCTATACAAAATTACATATAAGAGGTTGTGAGGGGAATGGGAAAATAAACAGGGAGAGAAATGAATTACAGTAGATGGGGTAGAGAGAGAAGATGGGAGGGAAGGGGAGGGGGGATAGTAGAGGATAGGAAATGTATCAGAATACAACAGTTACTTATAGGGCATTATGTAAAATTGTGGATGTGTAACTGACGTGATTCTGCAATCTGCATTTGGGGTAAAAATTGGGAGTTCATAATCCACTTGAATCTAATGTATGAAATACGATATGTCAAGAGCTTTGTAATGTTGTGAACAACCAATAAAAAAATAAAAATAAAAATAAAAAAACTAAATAACTGTCTGATAGATAACACTTATCTTGCCCTCCTGACAATGATCTATTGGCTATCACACTCACTCATCCTTGATGTCAGCATGTCCATCTTGCACTCAAGTAATGTCACCTAGCTTTCTTCACTGTGGTATGCCATATATAATTCTACAGCAGCCACTCCCACTATCTCCAACCCACTCAGACATCAACTGGCTCCACAAAGATGTCAGTGGACCTTCACCACTATACTCTTTAATAATCTGGGGAAATGATTGTGGTCCAAGTTTTCCTGGAGAAAAACCAAACAGTGTGTTTGAAGTCCTACAGACTGAATCCATAATAACATCTCCACCTCCCTGACCCTCTTGAAACTTTCTTCAAAAAGTTGAAAATATGTTGTGATATTTCTACCTAATATATGATAGGTGTTTACTATATCCAATATTCAAGAATCAAGGTGAAGAAGGCCAAGAGTTATTATAATTAAATCACATGCCACAAGTTATTGTCATTTGTCAATTGATTCTTACATTTCTACCTTTATGTTCAACGACTTCTAGTCTAACATGTACAAAATCCATTACTAGTCTGTTTCCTTTATTAGTGCCAGCAGATATTATTCCCCAGTTCCTATGATTCCTTTGAAATGAAGACTGAATCTTCCTAGATCAAAAACTGTACTTTTCCACTCAAACAACACTGAGGACTGATACTGAGATCTTACTCTGGTGATTAGCTTAGAGCCAAGGAGAAGTGTAGGAGCTGGATCTTGAGGTGGATAAGACATATCAGGTGAGACACTTGCTTTGGGTGAAGTCATTACCTGCCCCTTAAGCTGGGGAGATTGTTCTGCTCTTTCCTAGAAAAGAAATTGCATCAATAGTCAAGAAAATTTTGAAATGCATTATTTTTACTACAAGTCTCAGGGCCCTAGTTTTATCATGATATATTTTTTTAAAAGACTAAGTACCTATTGTCTTTTGTATTCATTTTAATTTTATAACTTGGTCCTAGATCTGAGATTTGGCAGTGTGCTACAGGGCTACAATAGAAGAAACTGTCTTTTTAAAAATTATAGAAGTTTTATGGCTTTCAGAGATTGCCTTAAGTTTGAAATTAATTGTTCTAGGTTAAAAACTTTCTATTTTCTTGCTCCTCAACTCCAGAAGCTGTGACAATGGAATCATTCCTATTGCGGTTAGTCTGGAAAATATTAATAGTAATAGAAATGCATGCTTTTGTCCTAGATTTTGCAAGGTGGCAGATAAGGAAGATGTAATAGATGAGATAGATGAGTTTTGCATATCCTACAACATTTCCTAATATCAGAAATGATCAGAGGAGAAGCCAGTGGAGTGGGTCATAAGAACACTAGGTAAAGTCTACTTGTTGATGGTTATGGAATTACAGATTGATAGCAAGACTCAAAAATAGACTAAACAACCAAACAAAAATTGGGATTGTGTTTATAACAGGATTTAAATGTTATGTTCAGTGTTTGAGAACTACAGCTAGGGATTCATAACTAAAGCAGAAAGTAAGAGACATATTAACTTACTCCCTACCCAGTCTACATATAAAATTAAATACAAGATCCTCAAGGGAAATAAATGAAATAGGGATTTTTCCAAGTCATGTGTTATTAGCTTTGAGAGTTTTCTCTAATCTCTCCACCCACCAAAAACAAAATAAGAAATCTGTGGTGGAAAATATATAGAAATCGATTGTGACTAAAAGAAGAGGGTTTAAATTAAAAAAAAAAAAAATAAATTGTACACTCTGCCTGATACAACGAGCAGTGTAATGAGAGGATATTTGTGAGACATTAGTATTTGTCCCTAGGACACTGGACATTACACTTTCATCATGACCAGAAGGTGTGGGTTCCCAGTGATTTATGCAAATAGGAGCCTGGCTTATGCTTTCTTAATGAAGGTTTGTAAGGGGCAGTTGGTTGCTGGAAACCAAGGCTCAGTAAATTTCAAAGTAGGCCAGCCTATGTATAACTTGATTTTAGAAAACAATGTACATAAACCCTAATGGGGTTTCTCAATGAGTCCACCAAAGCACCACAAGAAAAAAATAAGTACTTGAATGCTGGCTATAACAGAAACATAAACGCCAATCAGTATTGATCAGGTTCTTTCCCTGTATGGCCATCTCATTGTACTAAATTTCTTTATCCTTGCCTTATTAAATTGGGAGTTTAATCTAATCTTAAAATGGTAGTATGTGAGGTCTCATCTTGCTGATTCTTTTTCAAAGAAAAATGGTAGCATTGTATATCAATTGTTCTCCTGAAGGGAGAGAATGCTCTGTGGAAAGATAGAACAAAAAGCTATGGATGGTTAATATTGTTTTGATGCATTCCATACATTTACATGGACATGAGTCTTTTTCATGCACCTTTATTCTTTTTATTTACGTGGATATATTTTACTATTGAGATAAAAAAATATTAAGCCAAAGGACCTAAGAAGAGATGAAATAATTTGGATGCTAAAACTAATTATTGATCCTGTTTTAAACCCAGAACAGTGTCTCTGTCTGCATTATTTAGAAAAATTAAGCATCATAACTGGATTTTAATTAGGAAGTATACATTTACCTGAGGGCTCTTCCAATTTCATTTAAAAGACAAGGGCTGAAGAGGGAAAGTTGTGCTCCATAACAAGTGTATACTGAGGTTTTGGGTAACTTTGTATGTCATAGAACACACACAGCTTTTGACATTCAACAGAACTACATAACTTGTAACCTACTCCCAACTACTTACATGCTAAGATCATGATAGGTAAGATGGCACTTTGGGTTACTGAGTTTCCTTGAGGGTCAAAATTGAAATACAAAGGAAAGGAACTGTCAGCCCAGATTTTTAAACATCTTAACTGCCATTTTTTTTCATATTTGTACCTCAAAAACACAGATCTCTTCCTATACTAAGTAGTTTCTTCTAAGTTTTGGAAGAACCATAGAGTGCTTATTTTAGTGCATTTCCCCCAACTTCAAATTTTAAAGCATTGTTGGTTAATGTCTCCTAAAAAAATAGATTCCTTCTTACTCCTTGGCATGAAGTAGCCTTTCCTGAACTGTATTCATTCATTTCTTGTCATGTAACACTCTTTAAAAAAGAAATAAGCCCTGGTCATATTAACCTTTTTAGGCAGTTGTGTCTCCTAGGAAAGAGAAACATTTGTTTTTGCACTCATTACAGCAGAATCAGGTAAGGTGGAATAGTTAAGAATTGAAAGAATGACCTAAAGTAATATTCAAATTATATAATTTTTAAATAAGATTAGAAAATATTTTTCCATTAATATTTTTCAATCAAGAACAAAATGGTTATTATCAAAATACATCTCAAATATAGTCTATGTGACTTTTGAGAGCAATAGATAATCATAGGAGAAATTTTTATTGTGAAATTATATAAATAAATTTTGATGTTATTCCACTTAGGTGCTAATAAGTAGAAATAAATTTTACAGTCCTATCATATATCTAGTTACTTGTGGCATTTTTATCAGTTTGAGCTATATATTCATTTCTGTTGCTATTATATATATATATATATATATATATATATATATATATATATATATATAATTAGATAGTAGTATAGTGATAAATTGGGTTTGTTTTTAAAGAAAGATAACATATTCAATTCTGCCACAATCATTATTGTATCAGTTCTTCAAGTTCTCTTATTTATCAGTAGTTTCTGACTTATACAAACAAACATTTCTCTGCATACTTTTCTGTATTGTTGTTATAGCCTAATATTTCTATGAGGATAAATTAAATAGGTAAAAAACATAAAGTAGATATCAAAACTCTATTTAAAATATGATCAAACTAACAGTTGAGAGGTCAGTGGATACAGAATTACATTTTACTCTCCTTTCTAGATTCTTCAACTTGAATTTAAACATTTCAAGTTGTCTAAATCTAGACATGTTTTTGACACACACTTAGGTTTTAAAGTAATTAAGACATGACACTGAATCTTGGAACATTGGGACTAACTGCCATATTGGTCACATACCTTACTCTAAAAACACAATGTTTGTAGAATACATAGATAAGTCAGATGTGAATAAGCAGATTCACATTTCAATAACTCTTTGATGACCTACTATGAGCCAGAGGATGTTAAGAACATTTCCATATATCTTTATTGTGGTTTTTAAAAAATGTGACTTTTTGAACATCTGTTATCAAGTTTTTAAGATTGTGCTAAAATAAAATGTGAAAAATGAGCTGAAATGAAGATAATTAAGAAAAAAAGGAAAATGAATTCATCTGAAGTATCTTTCTCTTAAGATGACTGTTTTTTTAGTTTAACAAGAAAGTTATTCTATAAAAATGCAAATTACATATCTACTAAGCAGTTGCAGGTTATTATCCATGTGTTGTCATAGTAACTCTTTCCAGTACTAAACTGTGTATGTTTCATTAAACAACATATAATATAAAGTAGAAGACCTTAAGTTCGACACCTCCTGTCTTATTGTGACCAGGGACCTGACAACAACAATTATAAAGGAGGAAAAGTTTATTCAGTGCTCATGGCATCAGAAGTCTCAGTCCATAGATGGTCATCACCATTCCTCAGGGCCAGAGGTTAGACAAGACATCATGGTGAATGAGTGTGGTGTAGAAAATCAGTTCAGGACAGAGTACCAGAAAGCAGAGAGACAGAGAGAGAGACTAAGCTCAACTCACAAAATATGTACTCCCAAGTTATGTCTCCAGGTGCAGCTACACACTTCCTTCCTACAGTTACCACCAAGTCAATCCCTATCAGTGGATTATTGCACCCATTAGATAAAGGAGCTCACAATCCAATCTCTTCACCACTGAGCTTTCTTGCATTGTTTCACACATGAGCTTTGGGGAGACATCTAATATCTAAATCATAACATCCAGAAAATAATTCAATTTCATGTATCTTTAGATATTATTGACTAAGAGAATAATAAAATTAATATTTATAGTGCTTTAGAGTAAAGATATATCTTCAGACCAATTTTTTATTTAGTGAATGTATATTCTGTGGAAAAATTTGCATCCACATTCTTCACCAGACACCATGGAAAATTATACAAAATGGTACATGTGCTTTATCAGTACAATATAAGCCTTTTCTAAGATACCACTTCCTATCATGTTGTTATGTCTTTATGGCACATCATTAAACTTCATGACCTTCACTCAACAATTGCAATTATATTTTAAATGAACAATGTCTTGTTTTGTAAGTCTAAAATGTATATACATCCATGCCATCTCTATGCTCCTTTGCCTCTGCTTAAATGTTTTGTCTAAATGACTACTAAAAATTCATAAAGCTATATAAATGTGACTTTCATATTATATGAACTTCATATAAATAAATATGTGTAGTCATTGTATTATTAGAAATGCCAAAATAGCGAAATATTTTGATGTTGCATATGAGGAATTTTGATTTAACACACATTTAATGAGTATCTTATTAAATTATGTCTAATTTTTCTTTAAAAATTAGTACAAACGAATACCACTATAAACTCTTGTTATTTACTCTTTGAATTTAAATTATTTGTTTTAAAGTACTGTAGTTAAGGTAAAAAGATTTAAATTTATTTTTATTAGTTATTATAAAATTGTTCTTTGAAAATATCACACCAATTTATGATCAGGTTAATATGGACCCAAATCATTTTTATTACTTATTTAAAAATGTAAAATTAAATTAAATTAAATAATGGCCAAAAATGTTATTTTTCCAGTATTTTAACTTGCATTTCATTGATCATTAATAATGAAACTGTTCTGCAAATAGCTTTCATGGGATACGTGTTATTTGCTAAGAGTATAAATTTCACAAAAATCCTCTCAGTTCTCTCAACAGTTCTTTCAGACAGCCACTGTTTTTAACCCTATTTTAGTTCCTGATAAACTGGATCAGGTGAACTGTTGAAGGTTACACAGTTGGACCTAGCACTGAAATCTGTGTTATTAGCCATTATATTCCACAGTCTTCCTCTACTCCTAGGGTCAATTTCCCATATTTCTATGTGCTTCTTCATGTATCTTGGAAAAAAAAAGAAAAAATACATTAATAGAGTTTTGAGGAAGAAAAGACTGCTCAATGATCCTTTGCTGGCATCCATGCCTATAACATTTGATCTTTTTTCATTTCAGTTTTTCACAAGATAAAACAAAGAAGATCCTAAAATAGCTAGAGTCAAGCTTCCTGTTTCTTTTGTGGAATATTCACTATTGTTTAATTGCCACCATTTTAGAGCCCAGTGATCATTTCTGAATAATCTTTCTTTGCTCCTTAATTCGAAGGATTCTAAAGAATTTTGCATAATAAATAAGGTCTTTACAAAGAGAAAAGTCTATTTTTGAATCCCAATGTTATCTTCCAGCAAATGGAACCATATTTATTTATCTTTAAAATTGTGATTATTGTTGGTGATGTCTGTTCATCTTTAAGCTATCAACAAAGACTACAATAATTCATACTCTAGAGAAAAGTTAAATATGCTAGTCTTTAGTAACCTTAAAAATTGGAGATACTAAAATGGAGGCACCATACTAGTCACATTGATTCTCACTTCAAACTTGTATTCAACTTTCATTTGCCCACTGATAGCCAGGGCTTGTGGCCACAGATGTTATCGAGTTTCAGAAGTTCTCTTTAATAAAAACTACATAAATGCTAATTCAGGTTAGTAGCTGTGTTAGTCAGCCTTTTGACTGCTGTGACTAAAAACCTAACAAGAACAATTTGAGGGAGGGAAGAAAAAGTTTACTTAGGAACTCAAGATTTCAGTCCATAGAAGCCCTACTCCATTCCTCAGGGCTCCAGGTGAAGCAAGACATCATGGTGGAAGAATGTGGCAGAGAGAAGCAGCTCACATGATGACCAGGAAACAGACAGGAAGACTCCACTTACCACATACAAAATATGTACCCTCAATGCACACCTCCAATGACCCACCTCCTGCAGCCCCACAACCTGCCAGCCTTCAATCATCACTCACTCAATCCCATCAGTGGATTAATTCACTGATTGAGTTAAGATTCTTATAACCCAATCATTTCACTTCTGAATGTTCTTGCATTGTCTCACATAAGAGCTAATAACAGATGCTAAAGCAAATAAGTATCAGTAAGAGAAAAATAAATAACATAAAATTATAGGAGCCTTAAAATCACTGATTCCTTTCTTTTTCCTTTCTTTTCATAGTCTTGGCTCTGGGTTTGTTACCTTCCTATATGGTCTTATGCTTTCTTTGTTTGCTTTGTTTTGTTCCAGAGATGGAACCCAGGGGACTTAACCAGTTAGCCACATCCCCAGCCCATTTTTAATTTTTTTTAATTAATTAATTTATCTATTTATTTACTTACTTACTCTAATTTGAGACAGGATCTCACTAGATTCCTTGTAGCCTGGCTAAATTGTTGAGGCTGCTTTGAACCTGTGATCTTCTAGCCTAAGGTTCCTGAGCTCCACAGATACCAGCATGCTCTACCACACCTTGCTGGTCCTATTTTTTGTTTTAATTTTGTCAGATTTTTATGGTCACAAGTGAAGTATTACTTAATCAGAAATGATCTCTGACCTTTCCTTTTTATACCATGTAAGTACTCTTTCCATTTATTTCAATAACTCTGGACCCTGCTGATATGGTTTCAATATGAGGGATCTCCTGTAATTCATATGGGAGACAATGTAGGCATGCTCAGAGGTAAATAATTAGATTATAAGAATTGTAATCTGATCAGTTGATTTATCCATTTGATGGATTAATAATTTGAAAGGACTACTGTACTGAGTGGTGACTATAGATAGGAAGGTAGGAAGTGGCTGGAAGAAGTGGGTCACTGAGTGCTTGTCTTCGGGGTTTACATTTTGTCTCTGTACCTCACTTGCTCTCCCTCTTTGCTTCCTGGCTGCCATGAATTGAGCAGTTTTCCTCCGCCATGTCATGATTCTGCTTCCTCTCAGGCCCAGAGCAATGGAGCAGGCCCAGCATGAATAGAACCTCTAAAACTATGAGCTCAAAATAAACTTTTCTATTTGTGTACAATGAGTCAAAATGAATTCTGCTGTCATGTATAACTACTTGGAATGAATTTTTTAAAAAAAGAATAGATAATTAGACATATTGAAAAATTAAAATAAAATAAAATAAATAAACTTTTCCTCCTTGTCAGATATTTTGTTCACAGCAATGAACACATGCCTAACACACCTGCCTTTTTGTAATCTACTCATGATTGCTTTTTAAATATGGATATTTCCTATGACACATCAAATTCATCTCAGAATTTCTACAGCTCTAGCACATTCACTTACACATAATGAGAATCTGAACCAGTTTTTTTTTTAAATTTAATCATTCATTACCAAAAATTAGGCTAAGTGGCCCTCAATAGTTCCTTAATATAATATTGAATACTTAAAACTTCTATCTATCCTGATTTTCTGAATGTCTTTACTCCTTTTATTTTGACCAGAAAACAGAATGCAAGGCCTCTTAAAGCACAATATTACTCATGTTCTACTCAAGGACAAAGCATAAACTCTTTAGATAAAAACTCAAAAACACATAGTTCTTTATTTGTACTAGCACTTTTATTTAAATCTGAAAAAAATAATCATGTTCAGCATTAGGATGCAGGGGAGTACAGAGGGAGAGTTTAGCAGAACTGTGGACTATGCAACAGCAAGTGCTTGATTTAAATTTTACTTATTCCAAAAGCATATGACATAGATGTCCTCAAAGTCAAATATGTATGTATTTTTATCCATTTTGCATTATACACACTGCTGCACCTCTCCATTAACATAGATAATTGAGAATTGACACAAATATTTAAAGAGTTTTCTTAAAGCACTCTGAAGTTTAATGATGAGATTAAACTATCTAGAAAATGTATTTATTTAGTAATTCACTAAAATGTTCCTACTATGACCTTTCCTCCTGGCTTTTATGTCCTCAAACAAAACTAGCATATTTCCAGGCTGCTTAGTTACCAGAGGAGTGCAAATTCACAAGAGAACCAACTCTAAATTTACAAAGAGTTAGAATTCTTTTGTTGTGCTAAATGGAGTGCATCATTAATCCCAATGAACCTTAAATGAAAATGAAGCTGAGTCAAGATTGAGTAATGAAGAAACCAGGGAGAGTATGGTTTCCTTCCTGAATAATTCACCAACAAAGGGATGGTGCCAGATTTGAGAATCACATTTGATGAAATGTTTTATGATTGATTTTTTGGTTTTTTATTCATGTATGTGTGTTTTTGTGTATGCACACACACACACACACACACACACATATACACATGTTAATTTTATTCATTTATATTTAAAAGCTTTTTAAAATGAACAGTGAAATCTCTCATGATTCTAATTTTTTTGCATTTTTCCACAGGGTATTCATGGAAGGACAAAACACTTTGAAAATATGTAAATATTCTTAACAGTAGAAAGACAACTCTAGTGCCTTCAATTATGAAAAACTTGCAGGAATCGTAAGTACTAACTGGCTTCTAAAAATACTTAATGAAAAGGAAATAGAACCAAAATACTTTATTTTTAGCAAGTGCCCAAACCAATTCCTGGCATACATTGTGTGTTTGGTATATAAATATCCAGTGGATAAATTATAGAAGAGAAAATAAGTAAAACATTGCTATAAAGCATAAAAGAAAAAAAAGTCAAATTTAATTTTGTCAGAGAATTACCACTAATTACTAACAGCTTTGAGATCAAAATTTAGCCTACATTCTTTTAAAAATATATTCAGAAGCCGAGAGTGCTGTATGTAGAATATTACCTGATACAAATTCAGATTCTGATCTCTTACTTAGTTCCTTTTGCATAGGAGCTTAGGGAAGTAGACAGTTTTGTGAAAGCAGGAAGTTCTCCTTTTAACCCTACCTCAGAGTCTTCTGTTCAGGAACCAGTCATCTGCATTCAAAGCACAATGTCACATTAACAGGAACACCACCTTCATCACAGCAACCTGAGAACAATGAAAAGAACACAGTTTTAGTTCTAGATAAATATCTGAATCACAAATATTCTTACTAATCCTGACCATTTCTATCTTTAAATAGCAGCTGTGTTCAGATATGATCCATTGAATTGTAAAATTTGCCTTTACATGGTATACAATTCAATGTGTTCTAGAACTTTCAGTGTTGTGAAAATATAGACACTCTCTAATTTCAGAATATTTCATCCTCCTCAAATAAAACTCCATTAATTAGCAATTGCTTTCTGTTTCCCCTCCTCTCAGTCCTTGGAAACCAAAGATTTTTTTCTATCTCATAGAATTTGTCTGTTTTACACTACTTTTGGTGAATTTCTGAGGAATTTCTAATTATAAGACCATATTTTATGCAAAAGGAAATAGATTTATTTTTTCATTTCCAATCTAGGTAAACTTTCAGTTTTGTTGTTATTGTTGTTGTTTCCCAATTTCACTGGATGAATTCTTGAATAAAATCTACAATAAAAGTAAAATCAGAAATTTTGATCATATTATATTAGGGAAAAAAGCATTATGTCTCCCCCCTTCAGCATGATATTACTGAGGATTTTTCATAGATGTCCTTTATCATGTTAAGAAAGTTTTCTTTTTCTAGTGGTTGAGTGTTGCTATCAAGAGGTGTTGCGTTTTTCTCCTATGTTTTTTCTGCGCTCATTAAGTTTATCTTATTGAAGAAATAACTTTTGTTTTAATTGATTTTCTTTATTGTGTTACTATTTTGGTTTCATATGTTTATATTCTGATCTTCATTGCTTTCTTCTGCTGCCTTCAGTTTTGTATTTTTATCTTTTTCTGACTTAAGATAGAAAATAAATTTTTGGATTTTAGATATTTCTGTTTTTAAATAATTGGTAGCAGTTTAAATTTCTCCCTAGACACTACATTATTTGTATTCTATGTATATTTGATATTATGTATTTTTCTTTTTAACTCAAAATATGTTTAAATTTTCACTTATGTATCTTTTTGATTCTTTTGTTATTTAGACACATCTTGTATAATTTCCACATATTTGTAAATTTCTTAAATTTCATTCATAATTGATTTTTAATTTACTTCTATTGTGGCACTGTGTCCATATTTTTAAGCTTTGAGGCACTTTTATGCCTTAACATATGGTTTATCTATGAAAATGTTTTATGTGTACTTCAGAATAATATGTATTTTATTTTGAGGTGGGTTGTTTTATAGATAATTTTTAACTACAGTTGATTTATACTACTAAAGTCTTCTATTTCCTTACTTATGTTACTTGTTATTTTCATTATTGAAAGTTGGGATAATTAACTCTAATTAATAATTTGATTTTTAATTCCTTTCAGAGTGTTTTAACATATTTTGCTGCTATGTTGTTAAGTGAATTTTTTATAAATATAAATTTTTCCTAATAGATTAAAATTTTCATCAATATAAAATGTTCTTGTTTGCCTCAAGTAACTTTTCTGCCTTAATGTATAGTTAATTTGCTGTAGTATATTCACTCCATCTCTCCTCTATTATTTGAGTGGCATACCTTTTAATATATATATATACATATATATATACATACATACATACATATATATGTATACATATATACCCACATATATCTATATATACATTATATATACATATAATGTATGTATATATTTATATTATATTTATATTACATTTTAATATTAATATATTGATATTACATACATTCACACTATATTAAATATTAACATTAATGTAATGTGAATATATATTAATATAATTTGTATTTTTATATATTATTTACACATATAATATATGTATATATTTATATATTAATATATATGACTAATTTTGATACTCTGCCTTTCAATGTTGAACTTAATTCACTTATATTTATTACAATAACTAATAAGAATTATATATTGCTTTCTGCCTTTTTTCTATATATGTATCTTATATATCTTTGTTCCCCTTTTTCTGTATTATTGTTTTCTGTTTGCAATTGATATTTTCTATTGTTCCATTTTGCTTCCCATGTTGTTTTCTGTATTATATTTTTTAAGTACTCTTAGTAAATGCCCTTGAAATTGAAAGTAATCTTAAATTAAAATAATCTGCCTGAAATTAATGCCTACTTAATTTTCATGGTTCAGCAATCTTTTTTTCCCATTTAGCTTTCTTCTCTCCCACTTTCTTTTTATGTTATAAGGTTGTAAACACATTTTTAGAATATCACTCTATGCAATTGTCCTTTAAACCAGATAGAAGAAAGAATGAATTACAAATCAGCATGCATTTCATACTGTGTTTTATATCTACTGGTCCACCTTGTATCTGTGCATGAATTCTAGTTAGTGCTGTTTTCTTTCATTTCAATTTGAATGACTATATAGTATTTCTTCTAAGGCCAGTCTGGTAAGAATAAATTCCCTTGATTTTTATTTTACTGGGAATATTTTCACTTTTATTTTTTTAATTTTGGAAGATAGTTTTCCTACATATAGCCTTTAACTTTCAATATTTTGAATATAATTCCACTGCTGGTCTTCATGGTTTCTGATGAAAAGTCAGCTATTGATCTTACTCCTAGTAGGTGATCAATCACATTGTCATGCAGCTTTCAAGATTCTCTCTGTTCTTGGTTGTCAGTACTTGGATTTCAGTTTCTAGATATGAATGTCTTCAATTTATCCACGTTAAAGTCCATTAAGGTTTTGGGATGCATAGCTTAAAGATTTTCATCAAGTTCTTGAATCTTGGGGACATTATTTCTTCACACATTGTTTCTTCTCTTTTCTCTTTCTCTCATTTCTTCCTGGAACTCAAATTTTCTTGAAGCTGATGTCTAATGACGTTTAATATGTCTAATAATATCTGATTTTGTTCTCTGACTAGATAATCTCAACTGACATTACCTTCAATTTTGCTATATTCTGAAAGCTAACTAGTTTAGCCCCTCTAGTTATTTTTAAATTATACTCCATGATTATGACTTTTTAAATCCACAATTTCAATTCCCTTTTAAATATGATTTGTCTATTTTTATTAGTGTTTTCTTTGTGGTTAGACATTATTCTCATTCTTTTCTGTCATTCTTTGGCAATTGTTTTTATATATATATATATATATATATATATATATATATATATATATATATATATAAACTGATATAAAGTCTTTGTCTAGTAAATCTATCATTTGGGTTTCCTCAGAAGCAGTATCTACTAACTGCTTATTGATTTGTTTCTTTCTTATGTATGGGCATATTACCATTTTTTAAGAGAAATTGACATTTTAATCAATATGTTGTAGAAATACTAGAAAATAGTTCCCTCCATAAGATTTGCTATTGTTGGTATTTTTTGCCTCTATTTGCTGTTCCATGTTTCTTGGACTCATTCTGTCAAGTGTGTATTCTTTGTTGTGTGAGGATATTGAAGTCTGTACTTGATTACTTTAGTGCTCAGCCAACAACTAGACCAAGATTTTTTAAAATACTTTAAAATAATGTCTCACAGTTTTAACCAGGGTGTATGTGTGCGTCTGTGTGTTGGTGCATTCCTTTGACACCAACATCATTTATACCTCTGCCTTCTTCATCTTATTAACATTGTCCAGAAATTTAAGTTCATTCAGAATTGAGCAATTAAGACTTCTGTGTCTTTTCTGGGCTATCATAAACTTGAACATATGAGTCTTCTTCTAATTCCAGAGAGATATATTGGAGCACTTCAAAGCCCTCTATGGATGTCATATAGACATCCTTTTTAAGATATTTGACCAGCCTCTGGTTTGTTCCAACTGCTGTGTCTGCCTCAGGCAGCTGCAATGATAAACAATCCTGGCTGAGTTTTTTTGACAAATGTCTAGGGGAGATAGTTTATCAGTGAACAATCTGTCAAGTTAAATAGGGGCAAGCCTTATGAATAGGAATTTTCCAAAAAGCTGTAAGACATCTAGTGACAATTTTGGGGGGTTGGGGCTTTTATGGGAGCTACAAATCCATGTACTTCTTTCTTTGCCTGCTGGACTGCTGGTTTTTGAAGTCTCCATGGTCGCTAGACTGCTAGTTTTTCAAGCTCCTGTAGAGCAAGGAGAAGAAAAGGGGAACAAGACAAATTAAAATACCACAAACCTTGTTGTTTTTACCAGGAATCAGTCATTTGTCTTTAAAGAAAAGCCTAATTTTTAAAAATCCCTTCAATTAATTTCTACAGTTCCAACAAAGTTAATTTTTACAAAGATTTTATTTATTTTTTTGCTTTCAAGAAGGAGTGATATTTCCAGCTCCTTACTCTGCCACTACGGAATTGTTTCTCTCCTGCGAAAATAAACAAAATTACCTTAAAAACTGAGACAAAAATATTGAAAAAGATTAATTTGATTAATTGATTATATTCAATTATATTAGACTATATTCAAATTTACATCTAAATGCATATTGCATGGTGTGTGTAAATTTATACTTGAATAATAGAAATACACAAAAATTATTTTACTTATAGTGTTAACTCTTGTAAGTCTTTTTTAATATTTAGGCATAGCCTAATGGCCCCTGTTTATTTGACATCATTCATAGCCATTGGTCCCCTAGAGAAAATTTTACCCAAGCATTTGCTTTTTCAACCATGGATCACTTACTTATTATCAAATGAAAATGATGCATGTGATGCCTGAGTCCCTATCCTCCTCCTGCCCAGCTATATTTTAAACTGTTTTCTGTAGAGTTCCCCATGGAAAACACAATGACTATCTCTGTTTTGATTTTATGTTACATTTATCCTGGTTTATCCTCTACTTTCTGAAGCTTTTCTACTTTTCCGTTCTCTGTTTACGAGTGTGTCTTCATGCCTTCACTCATCAAACTTACATAGCTCTAATTATTTCTATGACTCTATAGTTTTATAAAAGAAAATCCTCCCTCAAATTTCCAAGGACCTTCTTTCACAATTCACACAACTTGTCCCAAAGTGCAATTTAATATTCCATTGCTTTGATCATTTCTATTCCTTTTTATCCTAAAATATATCCAGTCATTGTGTGTCTTATAAAGACTCAACCTAAATTTGAAATGGCTGGTGGTGTTGTATATACGGATTATTTCTTCATGGTTTTTAGAGTGATTTCCAAGATATTTTCAATATCAGGGTTGTAGCTCACACTCTGTCTCCCACATGGAATCTCACAGTTTTTCTTGGGTTGTGCATTTCTTGTCCTTCAGCTCTCCCTTCCAGTTACTCATTGAAGAGTTTGGTGATCATTCTAAGTAATTTTCTTTATCTCATCCTCTGGCATAACTTTTGTTCTGCTTCTTTCAGGAATTTTCATTTTAAAATAATAGGTTTATTTACTCTTTATTCTCAGTTCTCCGCAAGAATGGAAAGTGCATGAAGGTCAGGGCTAAGTGTATTTTGCTCACCTGTAGATATCACTGCTCAGCACAGTGCCTGCCTTCCCCAAATAGTTGCTCAATAATACACAATTTAAAAGAGTATTAAGCTTAAAATAAAAAAAAACAACAACGTAAGTTTCCTCAGGGTCTTGATTTTTTTTTTATTGACTGAGATTGTGATTCTATATCAATGACTATGAATATTCTTCCTCTTTTCAACACACTAAGGGAACACTTCATATTCCTTTCTAAAATATCTCTCCCCAGCAATGTTTTTCAACAGGAAAATGTAGAGAGGTAGAATGACTAATTAATATGATTTATATGGTTTACCCAACCACATTAATGTATATTCATATCTTCTTGTTCACCTGAATTGTTAGACTAGTCTCCTCATCTTCCATCTGCCTGTCCATCAGATTCAAGCCATGTAATTTACGGTAACATTTTTAAAAATACAAAATGAAATCCAGTTCTCATCTCGTTTATTTGCTATTTGTTGCCTTCACGTTAAAATTTAAACTTCTTTAAGTGCTACCTGCAGACTATGGTGACATTATCCCAAATCACTTGATCATTCTTATCGCCAAATGAATTAACTCAGATATCCAAGATAGTTCTGTTGTAGCTTGATTCTTCTCAAAACATCCTTTTACATTTTGACAGATACTATTAATATATCTTGAAATTTCTCAATTCTTAATGCCTTTTGAAACAAATTTGTAATTACAAAATCATATATCATTCACTGCCTTTTATTCTATGTTGCTGATTTCAGATACTAATATTTACATTAATAATTACATCTCCATTCACATCACCAGGGATGAATTCATGGACCTGTTCTTATCTGGGATAGGGAGAGGAGCATTAGAATATTCTATCACTTCCAAACCACTAAGATATGTCTCTCGCTCTTTTTGATATACCCCATAAAGTGATTCATATATGACAAATATAAAATATAGCTTATTTAATCACTTAATTAAGGTGAGAATCAAGTCCTAATTCTCAAAAATCAAAAAATGGTGAGCTAGCAGGGAGATCTGAACTGTGTTTATGATGGGGTATATAAATAGTCACACAACCCAAGAAAAAAAAATCTATGGCAGTTTGAAAGGAATATTAAAAATCACAGGTGTCCTAACATCTCATGGTCAGCATGAGCTGAAAACACATCTCATATTTGGCAGGCAGATCCTAATCCTTATGCATATTTGCTTTTCCACAGATTATATTCTAAGTGGTGAATGTCTGTTTATATTTCTTCCTTTATTCATGTACCTATTCATTTATTTTTTCTGTAATAGGGATCAAACTCAGAGCCTTGCACAAGTGAGGGGAGTACTATACCACCAAACTCTATACCCCCATCCCTCATTTTATATTTCAGAGATAAAGAAAAATTATGAGTTTGGTATTCAAGTATAATATGTTTAGATCACAGCACAATGATTAGGAAATTGACTTAATATCCTTTTATTTTAAAGTGGCATGTTAATTACATCTTGTGGTTACTGTTGAGATTTAAATAATATATTTAAAAAATCTGGCCAAAGTTTTTTATTAGATAAGTAGCAGATATTAATACCCCAAGGAAACAGAGGTCTTTCAAGATAAATCTGAGAAAAACAAATAGGAACCTAAGGAGTCCATTTTAGCTTTATTCCCATGAAGCCAAGAGACATACCTAAGGTTCAGTCTTACTCCTGTTATTCTCTCAGATATTGAGCTCAACTATGTCAGGCAACTGTTTCCTCTTATCTCTGCTGCCTCACACTGTTGTAGGAAAGGGCTTCATTTTTGAGAAAGTTTTCTTCCATCGTAAATAACACTCTAGAGTTTGGAAAGTTAGTTTGGGACATTTGTAGACCATTGTATAAGATTAAAACTTTGCAATATTTTACAGGATTATTAGAAATGTTGTGTGTGTGTGTGTGTGTGTGTGTGTGTGTGTGTGTATACAAAGGAGGCCTAAAACCTCATATCTTTGACAGTTAAGTGTTCCTTCCTACTTTACTTCAAGATTTGTGACCAATTTCCCCACTAAACTTTTTTATGTGGCAACATTTTCCCTATTGAATTCCTCCATTTAGTAAAGTCTGGATAATGGTGGAAAAGTTTATTTTCAGTTTAATGTTTGTGAATAAATCGCTTGATTGGTTCAGTTTTAAACTCTATTTTCTGAAGAAAGTCAATAATGAAGGCACTTGGGCGTGGAATCAGAGATAACTTTTCCCCTCTCATGCAGTGCATGGCCTTTAATCAAAGGAAATGAGACAATAACGAGATGAGTAAATTAGATGTGAGAAGAGAAAGCAACCTCCCAGTCCAATTCTATCATCCTTTGCATTAGATACTTCGATTCACCTTTTTGTAACTTACTCTGGGTTTAATCAGGTTAAGATTAATTTCTCTCTTTTTATCAAAATGAGTTTGTATTTTTAGTTGAAAATATTGAATAGAATTAACAGATTGAAAATTCTTGGAGTGGGAGAAAATATTTATAAAGCACACACACAAATGTGTCTGATAAGAGGTCAATATCTAAAATACATAAACTTTTACAACTGGACAATCAAGATACAAACAACTGAATTCAAATTGGGCAAAGGACAAGAATGACATTTCTCTAAAGAAGATATGCACATGGCCAACACATACATAAAAAGAGGTCAACAATTTCTAATCATTTGAGAAAAGTCAATTAAATCCATAATGAAGGACTAGAAGTGTAGCTCAGTGATAGACTACTGACCAGTGAGGGTGAACCCCTATATTTGGTTTCCACAAAGTATTGGCAAAGGTGTGGAAAACTCAGAACCCTTGTGGGTTTTTTTGGTGGTAATATAAAATGTTACAGCCTCTATGAAAAATAGTATGTCAGTTCTTTAAAAAGTTCAATAGAGGGCTAGTTTGTAGCTCAGAGGTACAATGCTTGTTGAGCATACGTGAGGCACTGAGTTCGATCCTTAGCACCACATAAAATAAAAAATAAACATATTTGGTTCACCTATGTTTAAAAAATAAATATAAAAAAAAGTTTAAAAGAAAACTGGGATATGATTTAGCAACTCCATATCTAGGAACACCTCCCCCCTCCACACACACACAAGCAAAAGAAGATTCTCAAAGGTGTACCCATGTCCATAGTAGTACTAGTAGTTAAAATTGTTAATATGTGTAAACACTAGTGTCTAGGTATGATTAAATGGAAAAAAAAACAAGTGTATAAATGCAACAGTATATTATATAGTCTATAAAAAAGATGAAAATCTGACACATATTACAACATGGATGAGCCTTGACATTTTTATGCTCAGTGAAATGTCAGACAAGCAAAGGCAAATACTATTCAAATCCACTTATTTGAGGTGCCTGGAGTCTACAGATATATAGTACCAGAAAGTAGAATAATGGCTGATAGGGGATGAATGGAAAATTGTTTAGTGGGTACAGAGTTCAGGTTTGTAAGATTAAAAACATCATGGCAATTTGTGGCATAATGGTGTGATTGTTAAGATGAGAAATTTATATTTTATGCATTTTACCAAAGTTTTTTAAAACTTCCAACCCAACCGTCCATTCTGTTACTGGTGAGCTGATTGGGTTTAGGAATTTGACTTTCAGCCAAACTCTACCCCTTTACTCCCATGTTCACCCTCATCAAGAATCTATTGTGGCAGGTATAAAAGACTTTGTTAAGAAAACGGATAGAGATGTTGGAATGAAGATGACAATAATCCTTCAAATATAGTACCCTATAAAAGTCAATGTACTTTTCAAATGGGAAAAATGAGGCCCACTGGTATGGGGGATTTTCTAGAAAAGTAGGGCATGGGATAGAAAACCTTTAGGAAAACATCTCCTTCCGTCTTGCTCAAAGGATTCAGACCACAATCAAATTGTAGAAAATTGAAGACCAAATTTGCCTTCCTGCGTGGACAAACAAAAATGGGACACATATTTGATGTAACAGTTTTAAAACACTGGATATCCATTCAGGTACAGAGACCACAGATCCCTGAAAAATGGGAATCAAATAAGATTATCCCTATGATATTCTAGTTTACTGTCTGGAGTGTTTCCAGACTGTATTCTAGAGAGTGCTGAAGAGAAGAAAAATGTACACAGAGTGAACTTCAGAGATATGCATGGTGCACCCCCAGTATTCTGCAAGAGTACTGATCAATACATGCATGTAAGGAAATTACTTCAGGTCAGGGAAAGGAATCTTCCAAATAAATAAACAAAACAGAACAAACAAACCAAAAACCATCACTCCAATTTAGTAGGAAAGGTACCAAGTTTCTAGGAAATTGCTACAACACTATAATTATGATGGGACAAAGTCAGAATTTGCATCCAGGTACCTCTGACATCCAAAGCCTCCCATTTTCTATGAATGTCCTTCATCCTGTTCAAAGGGGTAAATTAGAAACATTTCATATCTGTAACATCTTTGTAAAGGATGCACATTGTGACAATTAAGTTATTCTTTAAATTCCATAGAAAAGCTTTCAATGTCACTTCTTAGAGGTATTATTACATAAAAACGAATCATTACCCATACCCAATTGAATCTTATTGGAATAATTGTAATTCTATGGGCCTCAGTAAATTTTCTTGCTAGCTAATTTTCACAGTCCTACCATTCTTTGGGGACGAATGATTATTTCCTAATTGAACATACGTTTCCTTTTTGAGCTAACTACAGTTGACACACTAAGTGGCCCAGGTTTTCAAATTGATAACAGTTTCTCCTTGTAAGATCAAAATAAGAAAGAAAAGATCACAGAACTGACATTGATCACAGTGCATTGTTGTAGCTGATTGTAAGTTAAGCATGGCTTTTCTGAAAAAGTTCAGAAGCTGAATCAAATAGCCTTTATGGATTTGTCTGAGTATAAATTTATTCTGTATTCAAAAAGCTCAATTGAAAAGGACCTCTTTGGTTCTGCTCAGACACCTTCACAATTTTCAGCACCAGTATATATTTACTGTTGACCTACGATTCCTCTTTTAGTTTATTTTCTCTACTGCCCAGGCTAGTAACTGGATTTACACATTGTAAGAATTACAACATTCTCTGCTTAGTACTCAACTTTCTTCTACTGAAATTTTACTAATTAAGCATTAATTCAAGAAAAGACAAATGTCATTATATTGATTTTTAAAATAATATTTTTACTATACTACACTTTGAATATAAATATTAACTTAGTGTAATAATCACTTATAAAAGATCAGAAGTCTCATTTCTTAATACTGAGAGTATGTTCTTTGATAAATAAAGGTACTATTCTTTTAAATGTATTCTATTATTATATCATATTTAAAAATTAACTGTAAGAACAAAATCTAAATATATTGAAGTCTTTGAATCCATTTGCTTTGTAAGTAACCTTGAATCAACTATGATGATTTTTTGGTATAGCTACAAGTTATAATTTATTTTCATATTTGTATTTAATTATTCTATATATTCTTAAATAGAATTATTTGTTTCCAGTAGTAATTATTTTGATGTATCTCTATTAGGTTTGCTTTATCCTTATTTGGTATAAGATAATTTAAATATGTTGTTGATACATTGGAGTAACAGAAAAATGCTCACAGCCTGATGTCAATTTTAAAAAAAAATCAGGACAGAATGTAATCATATGATTATAATCTCATTGCGAAATAATAGATGTTATGGTTTGAATGTGAGATTCCCCCAAAAGCTCACATGTGAGAAAATGAAAGAAATGATCGGATTGTGAGATCCTTAACGTAATCAGTAAATTAATCCCTGATAGGATTAATTGAGTGTAAACTGGAGATAGGTGGAGTATGGCTGGAGGAAGTGGTTTATTGGAGGCATGCTAGGTATGTATTTTTTACCTGGAGAGTGGAGTCTCTCTCTCTCTGCTTCTTGATCATCACCACAATGTGAGTTGCTTCCCTCTGCCACACACTCAACCATGATGTTCAGCCTCATCTCCAGTGCAGAGAAATGGAGCTTCCCTTCTTATGGACTAAGACTTCTGAAACAGTGAGCCCTCAAATAAACTTTCTTCCTCTATAGTTGTTGTGACCACATCCTTTAGTCACAGCAGGGAAAAAGCTGACTATAACAACAGAGAAAGTATAGTTTCCTGCTCAAATTTATGAGATTATGTTTGATTCCCCTTTTTCCTTCTGTCTAAATTTTCAACAGTGCTGGTGTTCTTCTGAAAACACTTAAATAGTAAATTCCAAACACAATATTAGGATGCTAAATATAGCAAACCCCACATGCCCATCCTTCATTTCAACATGAAGCCTCCTCCCATCTGGTTTTCTCTAGTGCCTCCCCTTCCCTCCACTGCCCCATCCCTTCCCTGCCCCAAGTACTGACTCAAGTCAACAAATCATTCTGGAGTCAACTGTAGAAATCACTATTTTCTAAATATTTGAGGATTATTTTTCTAAAAATTGAGGGGAATTCTTAATATATTAGTAATAAAGAAAGAGCAACATATCCTTAATATCACCAAAATCACTTTAGTGTTCAGTTTCTCTGATTGAATGAAGAATTTTTGTACAGATTGTTGAAATCAGGAAGCAAGCGATTTCTATGCATTGTGCATCTTATATGTGGTAATTAAATCAGAAGACACACAATTTCCTTTTGTGATATTGAGAGTAAAGTGTTCAGGTGCTGTCAGTTTTATACATTCATTAGCAAATTTACATCTAAATGTCATTAAATTTTTCTAGATTGATTAGATACATCATTTGATTAAATGCTACAAGATTATTATGCTTTAATTTTATCAAATGTCTTCTGTTGTTACATGAAATTCATCTAGAAATAAGAACATTCCAAAATGAAATACTTGACCATCCTGTCATAAAATACTAGGCAGGATAAATGTTTATAAGTCTTTTTGTGTATATATAAATGAGAAAAATGAAGGAACCCTATGGCAGCATACATATATGGAAAATGAATTTCATTGGTACCTGACATAAACTCATTGATTCATGCATATTTATAATTATTTTCATTGAAAGAGCAATGGATACCATTTCAACTTAACTCTGTAGCTAGATAATATTTAAATATTATTTAGAAGCTTAAGCATATTTATAGGTGATGAACATACAATGCTTTATTTTTCAAAATTCAGTTTCATTAGAAAATGCTAACCATCTTTTAAGAAAATAAGTGTTAACAATGTTGTTTCACTCAGCAAAAATATAAGAATAAAATCAAGGATGGCTAAAAGGCTGAGCAAGGGGAGGATTAGTAGAGGGGAGGGGGAGTGGGGTATAAGATTAAGATGGAATGGGCCAGTTTCCATTCATATATAATTTTGTGAGGATGAACACAGCTACTATGTATCCTTAAAATGGTTTAATTTAAAAAAGAAAGAAAACAAGTGTTAATATATTGTTAATATATTAAATATAAAAAATAAACAAAAAATGGTTTGGAATAGAAATCATGTCTCAATAATAATTCTGAATGTTAATGGCCTAAACTCATCTATCAAAAGACCTAGAATGACAGATTGGATTACAAAAAAGACTCAACAATATGTTGCTTACAACAGACTCATAGGAAAAGTCATCCATAGACAGAAAATGAAAGGTTGGGAAAAATCATACCACTCACATGGACTGCAGAAGCAAGCAGGGATTTCCATCCTCATATCAAATAAAGTAGACTTCAAGGTAAAGTTAATCAAAAGGGATACAGAAGGACACTACATACTGCTCAAGGGAACAATACACCCACAAGACATAAGAATTATAAATATATATGCCTCAAATAATGGAGTATCTACATTCATCAAACAAACTCTTCTTTTTTTTATTTCTTTTATTGGTTGTTCACAACATTACAAAGCTCTTGATATATCATATTTCATACATTAGATTGAAGTGGGTTATGAACCCCCAATTTTACACCAAATGCAGATTGCAGAATCACATCGGTTACACATCCACAATTTTACATAATGCCCTATTAGTAACTGTTGTATTCTGCTACCTTTCCTATCCCCTACTATCCCCCCTCCCTTCCCCTCCCATCTTCTCTCTCTACCCCATCTACTGTAATTCATTTCTCTCCTTCTCTCTCTACCCCATCTACTGTAATTCATTTCTCTCCTTGTTTATTTTCCCATTACCCTCACAATCTCTTATATGTAATTTTGTATAGCAATGAGGATCTTCCTTCATTTCCATGCAATTTCCCTTTTCTCTCCCTTTCCCTCCCATCTCATGTCTCTGTTTAATGTTAATCTTTTATTCCTGCTCTTCCTCCCTGCTCTGTTCATAATTGCTCTCATTATATCAAAGAAGACATTTGGTGTTTGTTTTTTAGGGATTGGCTAGCTTCACTAAGCATAATCTGCTCTAGTACCATCCATTTCCCTGCAAATTCTATGATTTTGTCATTTTTTATTGCTGCATAGTACTCCATTGTGTATAGATGCCACATTTTTTTATCCATTCATCTATTGAAGGGCATCTGAGTTGGTTCCACAGTCTAGCAATTGTGAATTGTGCTGCTATGAACATCGATGTGGCAGTATCCCTGTAGCATGCTCTTTTAAGGTCTTCAGGGAATAGTCCGAGAAGGGCAATAGCAGGGTCAAATGGTGGTTCCATTCCCAGCTTTCCCAGGAATCTCCATACTGCTTTCCAAATTGGCTGCACCAATTTGCAGTCCCACCAGCAATGTACAAGTGTACCCTTTTCTCCACATCCTCGCCAGCACTTGTTGTTGTTTGACTTCATAGTGGCTGCCAATCTTACTGGAGTGAGATGGTATCTTGGGGTGGTTTTGATTTGCATTTCTCTGACTGCTAGAGATGGTAAGCATTTTTTCATGTACTTGTTGATTGATTGTATATCCTCCTCTGAGAAGTGTCTGTTCAGGTCCTTGGCCCATTTGTTGATTGGGGTATTTGTTATCTTATTGTCTAATTTTTTGAGTTCTTTATATACTCTGGATATTAGGGCTCTATCTGAAGTGTGAGGAGTAAAAATTTGTTCTTAGGGTGTAGGCTCCCTATTTACCTCTCTTATTGTTTCTCTTTCTGAGAAAAAACTTTTCAGTTTAAGGAAGTCCCATTTGTTGATTCTTGTTATTAACTCTTGTGCTATGGGTGTCCTATTAAGGAATTTGGAGCCCAACCCCACAATATGTACATCAGAGCCAACTTTTTCTTCTATCAGACGCAGAGTCTCTGATTTGATATCAAGCTCCTTGATCCATTTTGAGTTAACTTTTGTGCATGGCGAGAGAAAGGGATTCAGTTTCATTTTGTTGCATATGGATTTCCAGTTTTCCCAACACCATTTGTTGAAGATGCTATCCTTCCTCCATTGCATGCTTTTAGCCCCTTTATCAAATATAAGATAGTTGTAGCTTTGTGGATTAGTCTCTGTGTCCTCTATTCTATACCATTGGTCCACCCGCCTGTTTTGGTACCAGTACCATGCTGTTTTTGTCACTATTGCTCTGTAATATAGTTTGAAATCTGGTATCGCTATACCGCCTGATTCACACTTCCTGCTTAGAATTGCTTTTGCTATTCTGGGTCTTTTATTTTTCCATATGAATTTCATGATTGCTTTATCTATTTCTATAAGAAATGCTGTTGGGATTTTGATTGGCATTGCATTAAACCTATAGAGAACTTTTAGTAATATCGCCATTTTGATAATGTTAGTTCTGCCTATCCATGAACAGGGTATATTTTTCCATCTTCTAAGATCTTCTTCTACTTCTCTCTTTAGGGTTCTGTAGTTTTCATTGTATAAGTCTTTCACCTCTTTTGTTAGGTTGATTCCCAAGTATTTTTTTTTTTTTGAGGATATTGTGAATGGAGTGCTTTCCTCATTTCCGTTTCAGAAGTTTTGTCGCTGATATACAGAAATGCCTTTGATTTATGTGTGTTGATTTTATATCCTGCCACTTTGCTGAATTCATTTATTAGTTCTAGTAGTTTCTTTGTAGACCCTTTTGGGTCTTCTAGGTATAGAATCATGTCATCTGCAAATAGTGATCATTTAAGTTCTTCTTTTCCTATTTTTATGCCTTTAGTTTCTTTTGTCTGTCTAATTGCTCTGGCCAGTGTTTTGAGAACTATATTGAATAGAAGTGGTGATAGAGGGCATCCCTGTCTTGTTCCAGATTTTATAGGGAATGCCTTTAACTTTTGTCCATTCAGAATGATGCTAGCCTGAGGCTTAGCATAGATAGCTTTTACAATGTCAAGGTAAGTTCCTGTTATCCCTAGTTTTTCTAATGTTTTGAACATAAAGGGATGCTGTACTTTGTCAAATGTTTTCTCTGCGTCTATGGAGATGATCATATGGTTCTTATCTTTAAGTCTATTGATGTGGTGAATAACATTTATTGATTTCCGTATATTGAACCATCCTTGCATCCCAGGGATGAATCCTACTTGATCATGATACACAATTTTTTTGATGTGTTTTTGTATTCAATTCGCCAGAATTTTATTGAGGATTTTTGCATCTAGGTTCATTAGAGATATTGGTCTGTAGTTTTCTTTCTTTGAGGTGTCTTTGTCTGGTTTCGGAATCAGGGTGATGTTGGCCTCATAGAATGAATTTGGAAGAGCTCCCTCTTTTTCTATTTCCTGAAATAACTTGAAAAGTATTGGTATTAATTCTTCTTTAAAGGTTTTGTAAAACTCTGCGGTATACCCATCCGGTCCTGGGCTTTTCTTGGTTGGTAGTCTTTTGATGGCTTCTTCAATTTCATCCATTGATATTGGTCTGTTCAAATTGTGTGTATCCTCCTGACTCAGTGGGAAAATCATATGACTTAAGAAATTTATCAATGTGTTCACTATCTTCTCTTTTATTGGAATATAGGTTTTCAAAATAATTTCTAATTGTCTTCTGTATTTCTGTAGCATCTGTTGTGATATTGCCTTTTTCATCCCGTATGCTAGTAATTTGAGTTCTCTCTCTTCTTCTCTTCGTTAGCATGGCTAAAGGTCTGTTGATCTTATTTATTTTTTCGAAGAACCAACTTTTAGTTTTGTTAATTTTTTCAATAGTTTCTTTTGTTTCAATTTCATTGATTTCCGCTCTGATTTTAATTATTTCTTGCCTTCTGCTACATTTGCTGTTGTTTTGCTCTTCCTTTTCTAGGGCTTTGAGATGAAGTGTGAGCTCATTTATTTGTTGGTTTTTTCTTTTCTTGAGGAATGACCCCCAGGCGATGAATTTTCCTCTTAAAACTGCTTTCATTGTGTCACATAGATTCCGATATGTTGTGTCTGTATTTTTATTTATCTGTAAGAATTTTTTGATTTCCTCCTTTATGTCTTTTGTAACCCATTGATCATTCAGTAACATATTGTTCATTTTCCATGTGATGTAGGATTTTTCCTTCCTTCTTTTATCATTGATTTCCAATTTCATTCCATTATGATCAGATAAAATGCATGGTATTATCTCCACCCCTTTATATTTACTGAGGATTGCCCTATGGCATAATATATTGTCTATTTTTGAGAAGGATCCATGTGCTGCTGAGAAAAAAGTATATCCATTTGATGATGGTTGATATATTCTATATATGTCAGTTAAGTCTAGGTTATTGATTGTGATATTGAGATCTATAGTTTCTTTATTCAACTTTTGTTTGAAGGATCTGTCCGATGGTGAGAGAGGTGTGTTGAAGTCACCCATAATTATTGTGTTGTGGTCTATTTGATTCTTGAACTTGAGAAGAATTTGTTTTATGAATGTCGCAGCACCATTATTTGGTGCATAAATATTGATAATTGTTATGTCTTGTTGGTGAATGGTTCCTTTTAACAGTATATAATATCCTTCTTTATCCCTTTTGATTAACTTAGTCTTGAAGTCGATTTTATTCGATATGAGGATGGCCACCCCTGCTTGCTTACGAGGACCGTGTGCGTGGTATATTTTTCCCATCCTTTCACCTTCAGCCTGTGTATGTCTTTTCCAATCAGATGTGTCTCCTGGTGGCAGCATATCGTTGGATTTGTTTTTTTTAATCCAAGATACCAGCCTATGTCGCTTTATTGGAGAGTTTAAGCCATTAACATTCAGAGTTACTATTGATGTATGGTTTGTACTTCCAGCCATGTTTGATTATTTATCCTTTTTTTAAAAAAAAAAACTTTAGTTTGTTTCTCCATGATTATCTTTCCCCTCACCCTCTGTCTTTACCAAGGTACTTCCCACTGATGGTTTTGGTTATTGTTTTTCATTTCTTCCTCGTGTAGTGTTTTGCTCAAAATGCTTTGCAATGCTGGTTTTCTGGCTGCAAATTCTTTTAACTTTTGTTTATCATGAAAGATTTTTATTTTGTTGTCATACCTGAAGCTGAATTTTGCTGGATACAGAATTCTTGGTTGGCATCCATTGTCTTTCAGTGTTTGAAATACATTGTTCCATGACCTTCTTCCTTTCAGTGTCTGTGATGAAAAATCCGTTGTTAACCTTATTGGTTTACCCCTGAATGTAATCTGTCTCCTTTCTCTTGTAGCTTTTATTTATTTATTTTTATTTTTTTAAAGAGAGAGTGAGAGAGGAGAGAGAGTGAGAGAGAGAATTTTTAATATTTATTTTTTAGTTCTCGGCGGACACAACATCTTTGTTGGTATGTGGTGCTGAGGATCGAACCCGGGCCGCACGCATGCCAGGCGAGCGCGCTACTGCTTGAGCCACATCCCCAGCCCTCTTGTAGCTTTTAATATTTTCTCTTTGTTCTATATATTGGATATCTTCATAAAAATGTGTCTTGGCGTTGGTCTACTGTGATTTTGTGTGCTCGGTGTCCTGTATGCATCTTCAATTTGTATATCTGTTTCCTTTTTTATTTCTGGAAAGTTTTCTGTAATTATTTCATTCAGCAGGTTACTCATTCCCTTGGTTTGAATCTCTGTACCTTCTTCTATCCCGATGACTTGTAAGTTTGGTTTTTTTATGTTATCCCATAACTCTTGGATGTTTTTCTCATGATTTTTTACCAGCCTTTCTGAGTTGGCTAGACTCTTTTCAAGATGATATATTTTGTCTTCATTATCTGACGTTCTGGCTTCTACTTGCTCCACTCTGTTAGTGATACTCTCAATTGAGTTTTTAATTTGGTTTATCGTTTCCTTCATTTCTAGAATTATTGTTTGATTATTTTTTTATAATCTCTGTCTCCTGATAGAGATGCTTAACTTCTTCTTTTATCTGTTTATGTAATTCATTCTCAATGTGTTCTTTCGCTGCTTGAATTTGCTGTCTTGTATCCTCTTTAAGGTTCCATTCCATCTGTCTAAGGTGTTCCTTGAGTTCTTTATATGACCATTTTTCTGATGACTCTAGGTCCTCCTGAATATTTAGGCTGTCCTGCATTGTTTGTACTCCTTTTCTTCCTTGCTTTTTGAAGCTGCTCATGTTACTTCTTGTTCTGTTTGACTGCTGAGTTACTGTTTACTCCTATAAATTTATTTGATGCTTGGGAGAAAAGGTATTAGAAGGGAAGGGAAGAAGTCACTAAAGAGAATGAGAGTAAGCAGGTAGAATTCAAGGAAGGGGGGATAAGATAATTGAAAAGAAATGAAAAGACAAAAGAAGAAAAAAATAGGAAATAAAAAAGAAAAAAAGATTTTAAAAAATAATAAAAAAATTAAAATTAAAATTAGAAGAAAAAAATTTAAAAAAATTGTAAAAAAAAATTTAAAAACACAACAAGAAAGAAAAAGGAAAATGAAAGAAAAACCCAAATCAAAAAAAAAAGAGAAAAGAAAAAAGAAAAAAAAAAATAATAAATGCAGTCTTAGAGTTTGATTAACTTCTCTTCCAGTAGGTGGTGCTGTGCCCACCAGGCCAAGTTTCTCCTGTCAATACCGGGAACCAATCACTGTGCAGCAGCTCCTCCCAGACTGGGCGAGTCTCCATTCCTGAGTGCCTAGGGCCTTCTCTTGTGTCTAGTCACTTCCCACTTTTCCTCTAGCCAGGCCCCTCTCACGGGTGCCGCTCACCACAATACTGGCTACACACCAGGTCTGGTGCTCCCGGGAGCCCTGTTTTCATGAATGACTGGGCATACTCTCCCAGTTTGCCTCAGACCCTAGTTGGTAGAGCTTGGGGCTGAGAATCCTCAGCGAATTTTACTTGCCCTCTGGTAGCCACGCCCTCGGTAGCTGGTACAAGAGACCTCAGCTGTCAGCACTGGTGGGAGCGGTAGTTCCGCGCTGTGGTCCCGAGCCACCTCTGATTCCCTTGGTCTGGCTATCGCTCTCAAGGGAGAGCTGGGAGGGGCCCTTAAGGTTTCCCCGATGTGTGGAGAGGGAAGGCTAGGGAATTACACACCTGTATCCGCTGGTTTCAATGAAGTTATCTCCTCCGCCGCATTATGATGACGTCAGTTCTCTGCCATGGTGGTGTCTCTTGCAAATGGCGACAGTTCGTTTCCCTTTGCCGGGTGACCAATGCAATGGGTGGGTCCTTACTGTCTCTCCCAAGCCCCGTTTTAAACCTGTGGCCACTACCTATGTAGGCTCGGTAGGCATTTACCTCCGTAGGATCAGAAGGGCTGACCAGTTGTTTCAGCCGGATGGATTAGTGCTGAGTCACAGCTGTTTGTCTGTGGGAAGCAGGCGAACGGGAGCTTGAATTCAGCCGATCCGGGCTCAGTGTGTGTTCTGAGAGGCCCAGACTGTTCGCCCCAGATCCATGTCAGCTCAGCATTGCCTAGTGATCCTGTCTGCTTCCTGATCAAGATGTGAGCTGCTTCCCTCTGCCACACTCTTCTGCCATGATGTTCTTCCTCACCGCAAGCCCCACGGAATGGAGCCAGCCTTCTATGGGCAAAGACGTCTGAAATTGTGAGCCCTAAAATAAGCTTTCCTCCCCTTAAATTGTTCTGGTCTGATCCTTTAGTCACAGCAGCAAAAAAACTGACTAAAAAAACCAAACAAACTCTTCTTAAGTTCAAGAGTCAAATATACCACAACACAATAATTCTGGGTGACTTTAACACACCTCCTTCACCAATGGAGAGATCTTCCAAATAAAATCTGAACAAAGAAACTATGGGACTCAATAATACCATCAATAACTTAGACTTAACTGACATATATAGAATATTTCATCCTTCAATGAGCGAATACACTTTCTTCTCAGCAGTGCATGGATCTTTCTCTAAAATATACCATATATTATGCCACAAAGCAACTCTTAGCAAATATTTCAAAAGTAGAGATACTACCCTGAATTCTGTCAGATCATAGTGGAATGGAGTTAGAAGTCAATGATAATACAAAAAATAAAAGCTACTCCAACACCTAGAGACTAAACAATATGCTACTGAAAGTACAATGGGTTGCAAAAACCATCAAGGAGGACATTAAAAATTCACAGAGATAAATGAGAACACTGATACAACATATCAAAATCTCTGAGACACTATGAAGGTGGTACTAAGAGGAAAGTTCATTTCATGGAGTTCATTTCTTAAAAGAAGAAAAAGTCAACAAATAAATGACCTCATGTTACATCTCAAAGCCCTGGAAAAACAAGAACAAATAAACACCGAAAGCAGTAGGAAGCAGGAAATGATTAAAATTAGAGCTGAAATCAATGAAATTGAAACAAAGAAACAATTGAAAAAATTAAGTTCTTTAAAAAAGTAAATCAATTAACAAACCTGTAGCTATGCTAATGAAGAGAAGAAGAGTGAAACCTCAAATTACTAACCTAGGTGATGAAAAGGGAAATATCACAACAAAAACTACAGAAATAGGGAAGATAATTAGAAATTATTTTGAAAACTTACACTCCACTAAAATAGAAAATATAGAAGTTATCAACAAATTTCTAGAGACATATAATTTGCCCAAATTGAATCAGGATGATATACACAATTTAAACTGATCAAAATTTCAAGTGATGAAATAGAAGACCCCATCAGAAGCCAACCAGGAAAAGCCCAGGACCAGATGGATACACAGCTGAGTTCAACAAGACCTTTAAGGAAGAACTAATATTAATACTCTTCAAATTTTTCCATGAAAAATAAAAAGAGGAAACACTTCCAAACTCATTCTATGAGGCCAATATTACCCTGATTCCAAAACCAGACAAAGACAGATCAAGGAAAAAAAAAAAACTTCATACCAATATCTCTAGTGAACTAGATGCAAAAATTCTTCATAAAATTCTGGCAAATCAAATACAGAAACATATCCAAAAAGATAGTACACCATGATCAAGTGGGACTCATCCCAGGAACACAAGGTTGGTTCAACTTATGGAAATCAATAAATGTAATTCATCACATCAATAGACAAAGATAAGAATCATATGATCATCTCAATAGATGAAGAAAAAAACATTCCACAAAATACAGCACCCCTTTATGTTCAAAACACTAGAAAAACTAGGGAACACATCCCAACATCGAAAAAGCTATCTATGCTAAGTCCAAGGCCAACATCATTCTACATGGAGAAAAATGAAAAGCATTCCAACTACAGACTGGAACCAGACAGGGATGCCATCTTTTACCACTTCTATTTAACGGTTCTTGAAACACTGCCCAGAGCAATTAGACAGATGAAAGAAATTAAAGGGATACAAATGAGAAAAGAAGAACTCAAGTTAGCACTATTTGCCGATGATGATGATGATGATTCTATACCTAGAAGACCTAAATATTCCACCAGTAAAATTCTAGAAATAGTAAATGAATTCAGCAGAGTAGCAGGGTATAAAATCAACACTCATAAATCAAAGGCATTTCTGTATATCAATGAAAAATCATCTGAAAGGGAAATGTAGAAAACTACCCCATTTACAATAGCCACAAAAACAAGAAAATTCTTGGGATCAACCTAACAAAAGAGGTGAAAGACTTCTACATGGAAAACTACAGAACGCTAAAGAAAGAAATCAAAGAAGACCTTAGAAGATGGAAAGATCTACCTTATTCTTCAATAGGCAGAATTAATATTGTCAAAATGACCATACTACTAAAAGTACTATACAGATTAAATGCAATTCTAATCAAAATTCCAATGCTATTCCTCATATAAATAGAAAAAGCAGTCATGAAATTCATCTGGAAAAGTAAGAGACCCAGAATAGCCAAAGCAATCCTTAGCAAGAAGAGTGAAATAGGTGACATCACTATACCAGACCTTAAACTATACTACAGAGTAACAGTAACAAAAACATCATGGTATTGGCACCAAAATAGACTTGTAAACCAATGGTATATAATAGAGGACACAGAGACTAACCCACATAATTACAGTTTTCTTATATTATACAAAGGTGACAAAAACATACATTGAAGAAAAGATAGCCTCTTCAACAAATGGTGCTGAGAAAATTGGAACTACATATGCAACAAAATGAAATTAAACCACTGTCTCTCACCATCCACAAAACTCAACTCAAAGTGGATCAAGGATCTAGGAATTACTCCTGGGTCTATACCCAAAAAATTCAAAAACAGCATACTACAGGGATACAGCCACATTAATGTTTATAGAAGCACAATTCACAATAGCTAAACTGTGGACCCAAACTAGATAAATGGATAAAGAAAATGTGATATGTATACACAATGGAATATTATCAGCATTAAGATAAAATAAAATCATGGCATTTTCACGTAAATGGATGGAATTGGAGAATATCATGCTTAGTGAAGTAAGCCAATACCCAAATTACAAAAGCCATTTGTTTTCTCTCATTTAAGGATGCTGATTTATAATGTGTTTAGGAGGGGCATGGGAGGATTAGATGAACTCCAGATAGGGCAAAGGGAAGGGAGAGCAAGGGAGTGGGCATGGGGGTAGGAAATACAGTGGAATGAGATGGACATCATTACTCTAAGCACATGTATAAGGACATGAATGGTGTGACTCTGCTTTGTGTACAACCAGAGATATGAAAAATTGTGCTCTATACATGTAATATGAATCTAATGTATTCTCCTGTCATATATAACAAATTAAAATTTTAAAATATTAAAAAAGAGAAAAAAAACAATAAGAGGGAATATTTACTCTGAAAGAAGTCAGAGAATCATTTCTGTCTTTATAGAAAGAGGAAATGTACCTTGACATAATTGTTGCCTAGGAAAATAATGAGCAAAGGAAATATAATTTTATTATCATTGTAAATAAGTATTGCATTTTTCTACAATTTTAATGGGAATAGCAAATAAACTGGAATGTGAATACTTATGATTCAGAAATATTGAGTTATTCAAGTAAGAGTCATTTAAGTTTGTTTACATGCTTAAATTTGAAAAAGAATAAAAATTCTTCTATAAACATTCTTTTTTTCTCTGATACAGTGCCTGATCCAATCTCCTAGCTCAGACTATATCCATTCAGTTGCTAGTACTGTTTAGCACTATATTTTCATTTTACAATGTATCATATTAGTAGTGTATGATATTTAATGTGTGGGGGATATATGCTTTTCTATTACAAGAATGATTTTAAAGTTCTCTGTGGACTCTTTGAGGTAGATTATATTCTAATTCTGTGAAAGTTAAGGGCTTGCTTAGAAATTATCTTATTTTTACCAGTAGCTTTAATTTCTTCAGTATAGAGTGAAAGAGTGTCTATCCAGTCAATTATAAATTTCCTCATATCCCACTCTAACAATTCAGCAAATAGGACTCATGTGGTTGGTTTTTTTTATCCCAATGCAAATTCCCCATCTCAACCATGGATAATGAACAAGCAAAACACAAATATTTAAAACATATTTGAAAATTTGTAAATGGATCATGATTGGTATCAATAATATAGGGGAATTCATATTCTAATAGATGAATATTTGATTTAGGAAATAAATTTGTTTATGTCAGTCAGAACACACACTCTAGGAATTTCTAAGGAAAAGGCTAACCATAACAAGAAAGAGTATATTGCAATGATATAATTTGCTTTGAAACATTACGATCCTGTCTCTGACACGATGGTTAAACTATGCTTGGAGAAATCCACTTTCTATTTACTTTTATGAACTTGTTACAAAAGCATATTATGACTTGAGTTGTTAGGCAATGATTTTTTTCAAAGCAGTAAGGATGTTGAGAGTTCTTCATGTCTGATCAGTTCACAAAAGGTGGACTCTGTTGACATTCAGGGAGCATTCACATTTTTAAAGCATTTTTATTGTATTATCATACCCTAGGGGTATGTGTCAATCATCACTGTGAGGCCAGACAGGGGGCTGTGTAAGAACAGAGGACTGATCCCAATTACAGTCAAGGGTTTCCTTTGTGTCAAGGATTGAGACATTGAGCTAATTCAAATGTAATCCAAACAATATTTAACATTGCTTAAATAATCTTTGACCTAAGAGATTGGTCAGTTTCTGAGTAAGGTTACTTATCTCATAAAACACATACTTCACTGACACAATGACTGGAGCATTCAAACAATAAATAAGTATCTCCAAGGCTGATAACCTAAGGAGTATACAGGATGGGTAAAAAAGCTGAGGAACTACAGGTCGGGAGGATTATGTGAATATAGGTGAGACAATCAGAGCCTCCAGTGAGGATGGAAAAGGAATCATGGATTGGAGTGTTAAAAGAAAATTTCATAGTCCGAGGGGGGTGGGGAGGACATGAAAAGGAAAAGGAAAAGAAACTACCTCAGATGTGAGAATAAAATGCTAAGGATAAAAGTTTGATATTGTCTATGAAAATCTGTGTGATAAAGATTTAAAATATTAACCAGTATAAATAAAAATGCTAAATACACACAGGGAGCTAAAGTATGCTAACAGGACAGTTGTTAAAATAATGAACTGAGTTTTAGTGTCTTTGGGGAGACCAGAAGGAGGGGCTCCACAGATGTTACTAGGATGTTAGAGATCTGTTTTTCTAGCTATAAAGCAGAAAGTACAAACAACTGGCAGAATAGAGATGAAAACTATTGGATAAGGAGTTGCAAATAGAAGTAAATAATTTTTAAAGTATATTCTTTAAAAACACATAATGAAATAAAATGGATGGTGCAAGTGAAAGTTTAATCTTGAATAAGACTCTCCTAATATTAAATATCTTAAGGAAAAGCAAACTGAATATACCTCTGTCATCATTAATCATGTATCCACAACTGATTTTTATGATTTATATGAATATTCATATGTGTATAATTTTTAATCTATTGCAAGCTTTATTTTTACTCCAGGATCTCTTTATAAAAATGACGATTTTACAATATGGTTTGGGCAGTTAGTATAATTAAGTGAAATACATGGATTGTTTCTTTACCCACCCTTTTCTTTGGCCTTCAAATAGCATTATTTTTGTCTATTAGAAAAAGCCAGTTGATTATATTCCAGGTATGAATAATACACTTGAATTTCACATATATCTAAAAAGAAAAAAATAAAAAATTATAAACTTCAAAAAAAAAAATGCCAGTCAAGTGTGCATATGTAGTAAAGCTGAGAAAATATAAGGATCAAGTTGCCAGAAATACATGTCTAGTCTGTTAGTTTCAAAAGCCAATTGCAAGTAGGAAGAAGAGAGGCAGAAGTTAAACACACACACACACACACACACACACACACACACACAGACACATACACACACACACAAAATATCTGGAAGTCATAATAATTCTCTTCTTGTATTGGCTAAATTATGTTAGCCTATACATTTTCCTTTTTGCCTAAGTTCAACTCGGTTTCAGTCACTTGCAATGAAAGGCTCCTGAATAATACATAGTCTAAATTGAAGGAAGTCCTTCAGGTGTTGGTAAATTTTATGTTGGCAAGTGGTGAATTCCACAGAACAATGTAATCAAGGTCTTTGGATCTGGACTCTACACAGCATATCAGCATTCCTTAGTTCCTCATGCCATTGAGAATTATTCTGGTCTCAGTATGAATTTATTGCATAAATAGCATTTTACATCTACTTATATTGCTCTCCTGAAAACTCCATCAGATAAGTGTAGCATAACAAAATAACTAAAAGTGTTATTTTATTATAAAATACATCATTTACACAGTAAAATAATAAATGGTTATTATTTCCAAATATAATGGACACCCACACACCTATCCCACAACCTAAGCAATAAAATTTAACATTTTGAACCTCCCTCTGTGCCTTTCTATAACCAAGTCCTTCATATTCACACTCTAGTCCTAAGAGAAACACTCCATCTATTCTTTTTACAGTTTTATTACATAAAGTGAATACATTGTTAAATGTAGCCCATTTATGATTTTTATTATAACATGAAAATTCTACTTTGAGATTCATTCATGAAACCTTAGTTTGATATTTTACAAAGTTTTTAGTATCCTCATTTCCAGAAATGTAATTATTGATCCATCTATGTGACTTTTGATGACGACTTTGGACTCATTCTTGTTTCTCAATATTAAAATGTTGCTGTGAACGTTCTTGAACATATTTCCTTGTGTAAACATACAACAGTAACTCAGGTATTTTAAACTATAATGGAAATGCTGGACATATATTATGGGTATTTAAGGCAAATAAGTAGAGCCAAATTGTTTTCGATGCTGCTCACATCAATTTGTACCAACACACATGGAATAAAAAAGTCCTGTCATTGGATCTCATTCTTGACCCTTAATATCGTCATTTTATTTTTTCCAGGATGGTGGGAGTGGAATATTATTACAGAGTTATTTTAATTTAATCTCATTTGAAAATAATAAAGTTGAATATATTTTTTCTATTTATGGAAAAACATGTTTACCTTTCTGTAAAATATATATTTATATATTTTTCCTACTTTTCTACAAGTTTTTTTTGTGTGTGTGTGACTTTCAAAGTGTTTTATAAATGCAGATACTAATACTTTGTGATTATGTGAAGAAAATACCTTTGCCAAGAATATAGCTTGTCTTCTTAGACTCTCTAGTATTGCTGAATGAAGTACAGTTCAAAAGTTTTATTTTAACTTACCAATATTTTTATTTCTGCTGGTTTGGGTCTTAGTTAACTTTTTTCTTCAAATTATAAGAATATTCTCTTCTAAAGCTTTCTGAAGGTTTTTATGTCTTTTCTTTTCACATTGAAGTTTATTATATCTTAGTGGACTTGTGTACATTGTGTTGGAGTAGACATTCCAGGCCTTTATTTATTTATTTTCCATATGGATAAGCAGTTGTCCAGCACTACATATTGGATAATCCTTTTATACATTACTTCTTAATGTAAGTGCTACTATATTATCTTTTGCATTACATTTGCTACGTTTATGTTGTATTAAGAGCACACTATTACTGTAACTATGATCAGACTTATTATTATATGGATATATGTTTATATTCCAAAAAATAATATCTTGATTTTTCTTGGTCTTTTTCATTTTTATATAAAATCTGAGTTAACTTGTGATGTTCCTCAGCAGCCTTCAAAGAAAACTGCTCATATCTTGTTAGAACTGTATTAATATAAAATTAATTTATTGAAAATGGTATAACATTTAATGAACATGGTATATTTCTCTATATTTTAATGTCTTTCAATGATATTTACTAAATCCTCTCTTTGAAAAGGGGATAATTTTTTTTCACAATTTAATATTATTTGTCCCTAAGCGGCTTATTTTTTGTTTCTACTTTAAATTTAAATATTTTATTAAAATTTAACAATTATTTATAAAAAGTTGGTTTTTGTTGTTGAGATATAAAAACATGATTTTTTTGTTAGTGTGTTAGTGACTTTGTTGCCTCCCCAATGTTTCATTGCCTGCTCATTTATACCCAAACCTAAGCTTAGGGCTTTAAATCAACCAGAAAACAAAAATCCTGTGTTGCTGTGTTTGCTCTGAATGCAGGCAAAGTACTCCAGTTACTAATAAGTAATTACTAGAATTATGAGGCAGAAATTCCAAGAAGCCCCCTATTAGAAAAGGTTAGCCTTTCATTTTCTACTTTTCCTAAATCCTCCTTGAGCATTGAATTTTATGTCCAGACCCTTATCAAATACTAAACTATGAAGTAACTTTTGGATAGAAGCTTCCAAATGAGGTGGAGCTTAAAAACAAACAAACAAACAAACAAAAAAACCCACACAGACACACAAAAACAAAACAACGAAAATAGATGGAGCCTGGATCTCTGATGGTGCTAGAGCTGCCCAGCTACATCCAGCCTTCTTTTGAATGTTACAATAAATCTTTGACCATGTTTCAAATTTCTGTGAGTCTGGCATGCAAAAAAGAAAATTGAGACACCTCATGTGTAAGAATGTAGTTCATTTGAGCCAAACTGAAGATGACCTCCTGAGGAAAAAACACAAATTCTATTTGTCCCGAATAAGTGCTTCCAAAATGGTGTCCAAGGGGTCTGGTTTAATAAATTAAAAAATAATAGCAACAGGAAGGAGTTTACCTCAAACCAGTTGTTGCAATTGCATTGGTCAATAGGTGTAACAGGATGATTATTTTATTGGTCACCTATGTTATACATTCGAGGACAGAATTGTGATAAGGACAATCAAATCCTCTCTAACTTATTTATTACTTTAATGGGATCATTACATCTACCAGGATTTAAAGGGAAGTGATTAAAGGTGAGATAATCCAAATTATGAGACATGAAATCCAGCAGTGTATGACTACAGGGGTATGTTCATTAGGCCTGATGTGTGTTTGTGGAACCCCTATATTTTATTTATGTCTTCAACTTTGCATCAGTGGATTTTGTTGTAAATAGTATCTGAACTTATTAGAATGAAACACTTTAAGTACAAGTAGAGTCAGAAACAAATGGAACAGAGCTTTTTTCTGCTAAATTAAGAAAAGGTTATTATCGAATGAAAAATTGACAGACATCTGTTTTCTAAAATAAGTATTTATAAAATTGTTTTAATTCATAAAAAGTAGCATTATATGCAAAAATAATTGGGACATGTTGAATTGTTTTCTGTATAGTTTCAACAAAGAGAAAGGAGATTTCTATGTTTTTACTATTGGCCGTATTAACCTTAAAATGCTGGAAATCAGGTTGGAGCTTTACATACTTTACTTCTGTTAAGGAGAGCATATTTGTTATCAGCTAGCGGCAATGGAACATTTTCTTTGTCAAGAGACACTTGCCATTTTAGAGCTGCACAATATACGACAGCATTATAAAATGAAGCATTCACGTTTTGATGATCTGTTTCCTCTCTATTGACAACTAAGAAAGGCTAAAGTTGTGCAGCTGTTCCATTCCCATGATGCATGTACTTTTACCTTTATAGAAACCAAGCTAACTATTCCTTTTAGTATGCATAAGCTCAGGAGACAGACACAAAATAAAGTTTCTGAAACATTCTTTGAATTTTTCTTCCAGCATCTCCTCTGTCTAATGCTCACTGGCTTGGGAAAGAAAAATAAATGGATGATTCATGAGGGTTAAACATTGCCAGCTGATACTTTATACTAGCTGCAGATGGAGCAGTTTCTTTTTAAAAGCAAAGTTCAAGTCTTCACGAGAACAACAATTAGAAAAGTTAATGAGTCTCATTTTACTTAAACAGTTTTAGTTCAGCTGTGAGGAATCTCAACCATTGAGTGTGTTATGAGACAACTGTATTTAATTAAATGTTGGTGTCATAAATGGGCAGCTGAATATACTCAGTTTCCAGCATTTAATTTGTTTATACAGAATTTTCATCTAGATTTCCTGTAGTTTTTCATATTTATTATTTTTCAAGACCATTTCTTATTTTCATTCATGAAAGAAATCTGTACATCTTACCTACTATGTGCTAAACACTGTTTTAAAGCTCAGAAACATCAATTTACCATAGCATGGAGTCCTTGGTAATACAAATTGGAAAATTTGTATATATTTTGAGAATCTGTGCCATTAGGACTACTAAAGGTGATAGAGAAAGATTGTCACAGTATATTTGAATATATTTGATAAGCAAGTATCTTGATTTTCACTTTCAGTTTATACTGTTTGTGTATGCTTATATTATGACTTAGTGTGTTATTTAGCAAGTGACACATTGTGATCCAGAGAAGTGAGAGTAAAATCTTCACAACTGTTTTTTAAATGACAAAGAACAGATGTCTGTAATAGATATTTGGAAAATGGAGTGTAGAAAGGAGTATTAAAGTAGGTCATAATATTATCAATTACTTTGTTCCTTTTTCTCTTTTAGTTTATAAATCATAACAGTATTTTCTATTATTCTTATTTTGTATCTTTGGTTCCTTTGATCTTTACTATCTATGCTCAAAGAATATTTTGTATTCATCATTTGCATATGATATACAAAGTGCTTAGGGTAATTTTGTATGTTTTAACTTTATGGACTAAATGACAATTTCAATACATTATAAAATTTGCATGTTTTCTGATTCTTCCATTCAGGACCGGAGTGGTAACTTATCACTTAGAGTCTTAATTACCTGCTCTCTTCTTATTTGTTCTCTAATGCAACACCTTGTCTTAGCTGTTGTTTGTTTAAATTAACTTCGTTCACCATTTTCTCTTTTGTCTGAGATGTCATTTAGCATTAGATCATCCATCACATGACCTTGGCTTTTGTTCAACTTCATCAGAAGGCATCTGTCTGCCCAGAATCTAAGTTCAGTTATGAGAGTTATTGGAAATTGACTCATTATGCAACTCCAACTCTGTCCAGTGTAGTCACCACTTGATAAATTATTTCTAAGCCTGTAAATTTTAATATATTTAAATTATACTACTGATTTTTAATGTACTAGTCTATTCAGCCAAAAATACTGAAATACCTACCATGTCTGAGACTATGGGCAAGACTGAACTCTGATAAAAGTAACAGAGCATATTTCCAGGGAGCTATAGACAAGGGAGGAAGGCAGGGTCAACTCAAGCAAATATACAAAGTATTGCAGATTGTGATAAAGGACAAGGGATAGAGACACTGAGGAATGTGAGAAAATTAGTTCCAGTGGAGGGAGTAAAGCATGTGAAGTTCTTGGGAGAAAGTAAATAGCTTCTATATTTGGAAGGCAATGTGACTAACATAAAATACGTGGTGAGGCAGAGGAAGGAGATCCTGGAGAGGCAGTGTAGGATAAAGTGTCAAGTGCTTTCAAGACTGAAGTAAAACCGCATTTTATTAACTTCACTGGACATATCTGTAGGATTACACACAGGAGCATCTTTCACAAGACCTTTTCCTTCATTCATTTGTTCTCTTCTTTTCCTTATCCATTTGATATTAGCCCAAGATTTTGATACTGTGATTATTACAACAAAATTGATGCTGGTGCATTAAAATGGCCTGACTATTTTAATCAAGAATGCATGTATTATTCTATGTATTATTATATGAATTGGAACTAATTAATATTATAATTGTTAAAATTATATTCATATGATTATATTTGTATGACACATGTCATATTTAAGTGTTTTTAAAAGGTGTTTCATATCTGAACCTATGAGACAAAATGGGTTAGGTGTAAATTCAGAGCCAGGTTCTGTGGTGGGTAGTGTGGAATACGTTGTCAATCAGCCACAATTTCTGTCCTTGGAAAAGCAGTTAGAGTTGGCTTAGCACTTATTTTTGGAAGAGTATTATTATTGATATACTTATATTACTTATATTATTGATATACTATCATTATATTATTAGTATTCTGCTCAAATAGATGATAAAGTATATAAAGACAAGAATTCTTGGAACATAATAGCATTTGTAACACCAAGCATCCTTTTCTGTGGACAAGTGATTTTGTTGATCAGTGGAAAGGAGAAGTGTAAATGTACTGTCTCTTAAAACACCACCGAGTTTCCTCCTGATCTCAGAAACCTCTTAAGTCACATGAAAATGGAATGTTTTTAAAGTGGGAAAAAAAAAAAGAAGTACTGGGAGCAGACTAATCTTGTATTCTCCAGAGCATTTTCTTGTGTGTCCAGCATCTGAAAGACTTTAGTTCCCTATTTGCTGAATTTAACTGAATCCCAAATGCTATAATGCTTTGCAAAGCCACTTCAAGCTCAGAAAGAGAGTGGATTATTAATTTGAGATAAAGCAGTAGTTTTAAGCAGAAAGAGGTAAAATTCATTTTCAAGCCATCCTTTAGGAAATCAGGAAAGGTAATTAAAACAAAATAAGGAGTGAAAAAAGATTGTGAGTCTACACTTGAAATAACAGAAAAAAAGGCTCACAAATAAATGTAGTGAAAATATAACTGGCAAAAATATTACTGTATATTTCCTGTTTCAAACAATGAAATAGTCTTGTTAGTCAAAGTCTTGCATCGGCATTCAAAATACAATCTTGAAAATGAGTGGAATCCCTGAAGAGTAAAAGAAAACTAGAGCAACAAAATTTATTTGAGATTTAATTAAAGCCACATTCATTAAAACCATGAATCAAATTGTCTCTCGGAGTCTTGCAGATAGAATGTAACTGATTCTCACTAGGTTTTAGAATTTTACATCTACCCTTTCTTGGACAGAAAATCTTTCTGGAGAGTTCAGCAGCTCACTGAGATTAGAGGGAATGGACATTCAGGATTATAGGATGCTAAATGTTCTTTTCCAATGGGAACATTCTGTTTTTTTGCAGAAAGAAAAATATTATATAAAACATTGATGTAAAAATGTTATAATCTTTATTAAACAAAAATTAATAATGAGAAACTATTCTCCATGATAATTCATTGAGGACCTAGAAGAGATTAATATCTTCCAATTAATCAACACTTAATTAATTTTCATCTTATTTGTCTTCCTTAAATTTTATTTCAAAAGATATATAACCCTACCGCCTCTATTTATTTTACTAAAGTATTCCATCTAAAGAGGCTTAAAAGCAGAATTAAGAAAGCTTAATCAAGAATTAAGGTTGTGATAAAGAAGAATATTTTCTTAAAGACACATCAAGGAAGGAACATGAAATCTGAAGAAGCAAAGAAATAATGAATTACTTGTAATTAGAATTCAGCAATTATTTCACTGAAAAGTTGGTGCATTACCTTAGTTTGTATCTTGCTACTGTCCTCTATGTCAATGATCCTTATATTTGATTTTTAATATTTTTTCAAGATTTCTTGAATACTCCCATCACTTTTGTTTATTGTTGACTGTGTTTTCAAGATTATATATTTTATCTCTGAGGCCTGAAAATCTGCCTTCTATGTGAAATATATCTATTTATCTTTTCTGAATTTTTAATTTGATTTATTGAGTCATTTGCAGGATTTCTGTTTGTCTTTTTAGAAATGTTTGTCTTTATTGAACTCTCTCACTTTCTGCATTTTCTTTGTTAGTTTATTCCTTAAATCTTTTAACTATCAACTTTCTAAATTATTTATCTAGTATTTCTCCACTGTGTTGTCCGTGGGGTCAGTTGTTGAAGTGTTGTAAATTAGTCAGGGTTACACATTCTCTTGGTTTTCCATATTCCTTGGATTTCTACCCATCTGCTGGGAAGATAATCTATTTGACTATGACACAAAGGAAGACTTAGTGATCTGCTTGCTCTTGACCAAGTTCCCCATATTAGTCTTTAGAGAAATTTCCATATTCCTTTCTAGAGCAGTTGTACTAATTTGCAGTCTCACCAACAAACTTTTTTGTTCACATCCTGCCAGCATTTACTGTTATTTGCATTCTTGATGACTGACATCAATGATTGCCATTTGGGGTAAATATCCAAGTGTCAATACTCCTACTTAATGTGCACCTGCTGCTATACCCAGTATCCAGGACATTTGAGAAAATATTACCATTAATGGTAATCACTTCAGAATGAAGCCATATACTAACAAACCTTCAAAAAAAAAAACAACAATAAATGATTGAAAATGTTTTTCACACTTCATCTAATCCAAGTATAAAATGAGAGTAATGGTCATGAAAAGGCTCAGAAATTAAGTACTAAAAATAATTAAAAAATGCTATTAAACTCTATAGAGCTAGAAACAGAAATAGAAAAAGAATGGAAAAAGAAAAGGAAAAACAGAGAAACAAAAACTAATATCATAAAAACTTACATAAAAAGAAGCAAAAGGCAGGTTTTTTGAGACAGGATTAGTTAATGCAAGAAGGAAAACAGATACTAAAGAGGAAGAAGTTTTAGCCACAAAGAATGAAAATGTGTCATCCACTGTTACATGGATGGAACTGGAGAACATCATGCTAAGTGAAATAAGCCAGACTCAGAGAGTCAAGGGTCACATTTTTGTTCTCATATGTGAAAGGTAGGGAGAAATAAGGACTAAAATGAAAGGATATCTCATGAAAATAGAATGGAAAACAGGAGGGTAGAGGAAAAAGATTGAGGGGGACTGAGAGGGAGCGGGAGGGATGGGAAAGGGAAGGAACTCTGAAATACAAATTAACCAATTATGCTATGTGCATGTATAAACATGTTACAAAAGATTCACTTATGTAACACTATAAAACACTAATTAAAACAACAAACCAACAGGATGAATATCAGTAGAGAAGAGGTAAGGGGTCAGAAAAAAAAAGTGGAAGAGAGAGAATGGGAACGTTCTGGGGAATGTAATAGAACAAATTATGTTATATGCAATTATGAATATGTCAAAATGAACCCCACAATTACAGTTATATACACTATAAAGCACTACGAAAAAACAAAGAGAAAAAATAAACTCAATAATTATTAAATATGAGGTAGAAAAAATGTGAAGGTCATTTCTTCTTATATTTACACCAACCTAAGTCACAGGCCTCTTTATGTGCCTTCACATTCTATCTCCCATGTGTGAGGCAAATTTATATTGCTATGATGAATTACTGGAGATGATCATTTTAAAAGGAGAAAAGGCTTATTTTGACTCATGGTTTCAAAGGTTTAATTCCATAGGCACTTTGCCCTGTCACTTTTGGACTTTGGTGGAGTGTGTGGCTGAGGGGGTTTGTTCCTGACACCTTGTCAAGCAGGAAGTAAAGAGAGGAGGGGACACAAAGGGGCTGGAATTCAATATCCCTTTCAAGGTCATACCCTCTGATGAATTAATGTACTTATACTAAGCCCCACATCTTCAAGGTACCAATACCGCCTATTAATGTCATTAGATGGGGACCAAGCCTTCGACACATGGACATTTGGAGAATGTTCGAGATCTAATGAAATTATCTCCAATTAATTCATTTTGGATTTAAGATTAGTCTTTCTGTTCATTCATCTATTGCACATTCTCAATGCATGATCTTCATTAACCATTCATATGAAAGCTTCAATATTCAAACTTTTTTGGGGGTACTATATTTAGATCTTCTTCTTAGAACTTTTTTTTTCTCTTTACATGGACTAGTTAGAACAAATTTCCACTGATCCACCAAAAGTCTGCTATTTTTTTGTAGCAGCAGTTTTCTTTACTAGCAAGATAGAGTTATTTCTTCTATGCTTTTAAATTTTATTTAGGTATAATTAATATACAAAGAGCTGTACATTTAATGTTCATAATTTGGTGAGTTTAGACAAGTGCAAGCACCTGTGATACTATCACCACAATCAAAACAGCAGACACAGGCTACTCTTCTGGAGCTGTTTCTTTGTATTGCTTTGCTGTGTTTTGCTTTTTGTGTTGCTTGTTTGTTTGTTTGTTTTGTGAAAAGAACACTTAACATGAGATTGCTCTTGACAAATTTTGAAGTACAAAATACTGTTTCATTAGCCCCAGGCATCATATTTTTTTTCATTAAAAATTCATGATTTATTTTCATCTCATAAAATCACCATTACAATCAACAAATTTATTTTAATTTGTATGCCATAGCTTCCTTGAATGGCTTCAGACAGACAAATTATGACATGGTCTTTAACATAATTAACTTTTTAAAAAATTTTGATTTGTTATACATGACAACAGAATGCATTACAAGTCATATTACACAGATAGAGCACGATTTTTCATATCTCTGGTTGTACACAAAGCAGAGTCATATCCTTCATGTTCTTCTTACATGTACTTAGGGTAATGATTACCATCAAATTCTGTCATCATCTTACTTCTATGCCCCCTCCCTTCTCTTCCCTCTCCTTTTCCCCATTGCCCTATCTAGAGTTAATTAAATTTACATAGATAAAAATTCAATGTTATTTAAAAGTGTGAGTTCAATCATAATCTCTGTATGGCAAAGAAGAGAAACAATGAAAAAGAAAACACTACAAAATAGGAGAAAGGATCAGCATCCTTAAGTTATCATTTGGCATTTGTTTTTTCGGGATTGGCTAATTTCATATAGCATTATATTCTCCAGCTTCATCCATTTACCTGAAAATGCCATGATTTTATTCTCTTTTATTGCTGAGCAATATTCCACTGTGTATATGTAACACATTTTCTTTATCCATTCATCTATTGAAGGGCATCTAGGTTGGTTCCACCATTTATCTATTGTGAATTGCGCTGCTATAAACATTGATGTGGCTGTGTCCCTGTAGTATCCTATTTTTAAGTCCCTTGGGTATTAACCCAGGAGTGAGATAGCTGGGTCCAATGATGGTTTATTCCCAGTTTTCCAAATAAAATCCATACTGCTTTCCAGATTGGCTGCACCAACCTGCAGTCTCACCAGCAAGGTATGAGTGTGCCTTTTCCCCAACATCCCTGCCAACACTTATTGTTGTTTGTGTTCTTAATAGCTGCCATTCTGACTGGAGTGAGATGAAATCTTAGAGTACTTTTGATTTGCATTTCTCTAATTGCTACAGATGTTGAACATTTTTTCATATATTTGTTGATTTATTGTATATCATTTTCTGATAAGTGTCTGTTCAGTTCCTTGCCAGGTGTCATATTGTGCAATAGATCTCAAGAAATTATTCATCTTGCTTGACTGAAAATACCAGTTATGAAACAATTCCCCATGTCCCACCATCCTTCCACCCAGGAGACCTCTATTTATACTCTGGTATTATGAATCTGACTATTATTAAAATTTCATATTAGATGGAAATATATAACATTAATTCTTCTGTGACTTGATTATTTCACTTAACTTAATGTCCTCCTGGTCAGTCCGTGTAGACTCACTTGACAAAATTTCCTTATTTTTTAAGACTAAGTGACATTTCTTTTTATAGCTTACACCACATTTTCTTTATTCATTTGATGACTGAACATAAGTTGATTTCATATCTTGGCTATTTTAAATAATGCTGCAATGAATGAGGGGTGTGCAGATATATCTTGGATATCCTGATTTCAATTCTTTTGGTTATTTGATAAGAAAGGGTTTGCTGGTTTCTATAGGGAAAAGTTAAATTTACATAGATAAAAATTTAAAGTTATTTAAAAGCATGAGTTCAACTGTAATCTCCGTACAGCAAAGAAGAGAAACAATGAAAAAGAAAACTACAAAATAGAAGAAAATATCTGCCAACCACGGGTCTGATAAGAGGTTAATTTTTGAAATACGGAAGGGACTCCTACAATTCAATAGCAAACCACCATGATAAATAACTTGATGAAAAATTAGCAAATAAAAGTGGAGGTTTAGATTAGTGGCAAAGTCATTGCTAGGCAAATGTGTGAGGCTGTAAGGCCTTGGGTTTATCTCAATCATTACCAATACGAAAAACAAACAAACAAACAAAAGAAACTGAGTAAATTATTTAGTAGATATTTATCTGATGTAGATGTAAAAATGACAAGAGATTATGAAAAGAAGCTCATTATTATTATCAGGAAAATGTACATCAAAACTAGAATTAAGTATCACCTAATATCTCTTAAGATGGTTGTGATTAAAAAAAAAAAAACATAATTTTCAGTGAGCTTAAGGAGAAATTGGAATGTAAATTGGTTCAGCAACTATTGAAACCATTATGGAGATTCCTAAAAAAATTAGACAAGCTATATTTTGAACTGTTTCAGGGAACTCATTGGGCTTTAAAAAATGTTATCCACTACTCTAAATTAGTCTCCATTTGTTTCTTTTTAAAAATATTTTTATTAGTTGTTCATAGATCTTTATTTTATTTACTTATTTATATGTGGTACTGAGAATTGAACCCAGTGCCTCGCACATGCTGGACAAGCGCTCTACCACTGAGCCACAATCCCAGCCCCTCCATTTGTTTCTTAATTTGTTTTTTGTTGTTATTCATGCACGTCATCTTAATTAGGCAAATATGCCAGTTCCATTTTTTCCACTTCTTCCAAATACATTATTCTTATTTAATATTTTATATTATTTAAATCTTAATTTAACATGATTTCAACTGTATACACTAACCAGTGTCAATTAGGCTATTTTCAAAAATATAGAACTTTTTTTTTGTATTCCTAATTGTTACTTTAAAATAATTTTCAAAGGAATAAATGTAGTTCATTGAATTTTCCTGAAAGGCATAAAAACCATTGTTTAAAACTGTTAAAATCAACCTGTAGACTATTTGGTAGGTGTTTTCCTAAATGCATTAGAGTATAAATTCCAAAGAACCTCAGAATTATAAATAACTTTAATTGAATTTTTATCTATTTAAATTTAATTTATTCACCATACAGTTATTGAATATTCACTATACTCTAAGCTTTGGACCTGATGCTGAGAAATATAATAATTAATAACTCAGAGACTTTGCCATTATGTTGTACCTAGATAATGAATTATTAACGGTTTATTTTGATAAGGTCTGAAATATTCACACAGACGTATGAAAACAGAGAGGAAAGAGTATTTAACTCTCTCATTAGGGAAGCTTTCAAAGAATAAGTGGCATTTGAACTAGATGTCCCAGTGAGAGTGACTCATCGTTTGCTGTGATATGGGATAATTTAGATGGCAAGAGGTGTGGAGAGAAAGTGGAATGTTAGGATGTTAGTTTCAGCTTGCAATGGAGATTGTATTAATTTGGAATGTTGGACTGTAAGAAATAAAACTTTATCTCAATAAATAGACTATCTTCAGCAAGGTAGACCAGGTTGGCCCAGGGTCTTGACAATGTAATCCAGGACCCTTTTGTCTACTCCCCATATTGAATGTGTTGGTGAAGTCTCTGCTCATGGTTGGGAGATACTGTGTTTGTCCAGGTAGCATATTCTTACAGAATGGTTACAAGTCACAAAGCCAATGTTGGTTTGTTCCTCACTTGTATCAAAGGGCTACATTGTGCAACCTTTGAGAAAATTAACTATAGAGCTCCCTACTTTGTAGCTGATTCATCTTGGGAAAGTTATAAAAGATTTCTGTGCCTCAAATTTCTAATCTATTTAATGGAAATGACAATCTTAATCCACAGAGTTGTAAGAACTGGATATGTTAATATATGTTAAATGATTGGAACAATGACTGGCATATAATAAATCTATTTGTTTTCACTACTTTTCAGCAGATTTCATTTGAAGCTCCATCAACCACAATGGAATTGATTTTTCATCCCTAAATCATTTCCTTACAAAGGTAAATACTGTTATCATGATTGGCTTGGAATCAGGTTACTGTGCATTCAATAGTACCACTTAATCTCTGGAGTTAGACACAAGCCAAACACAGTTGGAGTTGAGTAAGCAAATAGCAGAGTGACAGATGTAATTGGATTTTGCAGGATTTGCAAAACTACTAGCACCATTTATTATTGGATAAATAATAATTGGGATTTTAAGAAATTGTAAGACCAGCTGAATAGAGAAGGCAAAATTATTTGTACTCAAGAGATATTGTTCATAATCCAAAAAGGCAATAATAATGTCCAGTGAAGAAGTTGAAAATGGAATAATCATATTATAAATACCATGTATTTAAATAAGGATAAATTTGGCTACAGTGTTATTTTTATTATTTCTTCAATTATAGATAACATACAATGTCATTTTGTATTATTTATAGGAATAATGACCATTATTATCAAATTTTCAGGTCAAAAATAATGAAATGATGGTTAAGAATTCTTTAAAAGTTAATGTGAGATGATCAATTCCCTCATAATTTATATCTTGACTTGACATTTCACCTGAATATGTACTATAACTCTGCTAGAAATCTTGGAGGCTAAGTGATAAGTTCACCAGACTAGAATAGCAAAACTATGTATAAAGAGGAATGACATATCTTTGGAGGAAACTTGGTTTACAATATGTAAACTAACATTTGACTATTTTAGATATATAAACAAAAATCCAGCCACATGATATACTTTTGTAAGAGAACATGAATCAATAAGAAAGAAGGAAATCTAACACCACACATCATGGACTTGAAAATTTTAAGACTTTTCCTAATTCTTGATTAATTAGACATATTATAGGGAGAGAATATTTGAATCCATTGCCCTGAAATTGACTAAGTTTTGTCATCAAATCTAAGGACTATATTAAAACAAATTCTCATCTGAATTTTTTTTCTTATTCACACCTAATAGCAACTACTGAATTTATTTCATTTGCTGGCATTAAATTGATTTTTAACTTATATATAAGAATTCATATTTAGATCAGTATGACAAAAGTAAAACAATTGAGGGTCAACTTCTATTTTCTGTCTATTATTTTGAGTTAGATTTTGTTTCCATTGTTTTTAATTTTTTTCTTCACAGAAAATACAGTATTCACAATTTACCATTTTAAAGCTTTTAAAGAATTTCTGTATAAATGTTCTGAAGATAAACACCTATTGCTTTCTAATCTAAAAGAAAATGCTGTCATAACTACTCTTCCTACCCAATAGATCAAGGAGACAACAGCAGCACAAATGTGGTGTGTACGCAAAATAGTTCAAGAATTAAATGAAAATTGAAAAATATATAAAATGATTGCAAAGATTAATATTCTAATGTCTTTTAATCTCTCAAGTATTTAGAAATAATATCTTCTCAAATTATCTTAAGCAGTAGTAATTCAGAGGAGATAATTCAGAGAAGACGTTAAGGATATAAAACAATAGGCATCTCATTTTTAAAGATGGACTGGATATTAACACTGGACTAGTATACTTTTGAATTAATCATAATTCTCTCTAATCCACAGGATGGCATTCAGGGAATTAAAGTACAAAAAATTCCTTATTTTTAAATTTTTCTCAAAAAAAATTAGAAGTCTTAATGAAGTATTGGATTTAGGCATGGTTAAATTCACATATCAAGTGATGATTTTTATAAAGTATTTTCTTGCCAATTTTAGCTCACTTTTTAAACATTCTATATTATTTGTGGGTGTTGAGATTAACTTTGTTCTCAGGTAAATTCTTTTTTTTTTAAATTTTTTTATTGATTATTTAAAGCATTACATAGCTCATGATATATCATCTTTCATACATTAGACTCAAATTGTGTTTTGAATTCCCATTTTCACCCCAAATATAGATTGCAGAATCACATCTGTTACGTATTCACATTTTTACATAATGCCATATTAGTGTCTGTTGTATTCTGCTACCTTTCCTATCCCCTACTATCCCCCCTCCCCTCCCCTCCCCTCCCATCTTCCCTCTCTACCTCCCCTGCTGTGGTTCAATTCTCTCCCTTTTTTTCCCTCCCCCTTGCCCCTCATAGCCTCTTATAATTTTATGTATCCTTGAAGGTCGCCTACCATTTCCATATGCTTTCCCTTCTCTCTCCCTTTCTCTCCCCCCATTCGTCTTTGTTTACTGTAGTCTTTTCCACATGCTCTTCCTTCCTGTTCTGTTCTTAGTTGTTCTCTTTATATCAAAGCAGACATTTGGCATTTGTTTTTTATGGCTTGGCTAGCTTCACTTAGCATAATCTGCTCTAATGCCATCCATTTCCCTGCAAATTCTATGATTTTGTCATTTCTTAGTGCTGCATAATACTCCATTGTGTATAGGTGCCACATTTTTTTTTATCCATTCATCTATTGAAGGGCATCTAGGTTGGTTCCACAGTCTAGCTATTGTGAATTGTGCCGCTATAATCATTGATGCAGCCGTATCCCTATAGTGCACTCTTTTAAGGTCCTCAGGGAATAGTCCGAGAAGTGCAATAGCTGGGTCAAATGGTGGTTCCATTCCCAGCTTTCCCAGGAATCTCCATACTGCTTTCCAAATTGGCCTCACCATTTTGCAGCCCCACCAGCAGTGTACAAGTGTACCTTTTTCCCCACATCCCTGCCAACACTTGTTGTTGTTTGACTTCATAATGGCTGCCAATCTTACTGGAGTGAGATGGTATCTTAGGGTGGTTTTGATTTGCATTTCTCTGATTGCTAGAGATGGTGAGCATTTTTTCATGAACTTGTTGATTGATTGTATGTCCTCCTCTGAGAAGTGTCTGTTGAGGTCCTTGGCCCATTTGTTAATTGGGTTATTTGTTATCTTATTGTTTAATTTTTTGAGTTCTTTGTACATTCTGGATATTAGGGCTCTATCAGAGGTGTGGGGGGTAAAGATTTGTTCCCAGGATGTAGGCTCTCTATTTACCTCTTTTATTGTTTCTCTTGCTGAGAAAAAACTTTTTAGTTTAAGTAAGTCCCATTTGTTTATTCTTGTTGTTAACTCTTGGGCTATGGGTGTCCTATTAAGGAATTTGGAGCCCGACCCCACAATTTGTAGATCGTAGCCAACTTTTTCTTCTATCAGACGCAGTGTCTCTGATTTGATATCTAGCTCCCTGATCCATTTTGAGTTAATTTTTGTGGATGGCGAGAGAAAGGGATTCAATTTCATTTTGTTGCATATGGATTTCCAATTTTCCCAGCACCATTTGTTGAAGATGCTATCCTTCCTCCATTGCATGCTTTTAGCCCCTTTATCAAATATAAGATAGTTGTAACTTTGTGGATTAGTCTCTGTGTCTTCTATTCTGTACCATTGGTCCACCCGCCTGTTTTGGTACCAGTACCATGCTGTTTTTGTTACTATTGCTTTGTAGTACAGTTTGACCTCTGGTATCGCTATACCTCCATATTCACACTTCCTGCTTAGAATTGCTTTTGCTATTCTGGGTCTTTTGTTTTTCCATATGAATTTCATTTGAAAAAATAAATAAGATAGACAAGCCCTTAGCCATGCTAACGAAAAGAAGAAGAGAGAGAACTCAAATTACTAACATACGGGATGAAAAAGGCAATATCACAACAGACACTACAGAAATACAGAAGATAATTAGAAAGTATTTTGAAACCCTATATTCCAATAAAATAGAAGATAACGAAGATATCGATAAATTTCTTAAGGCATATGAATTGCCCAGATTGAGACAGGAAGACACACACAATTTAAACAGACCAATAACAAAAGAAGAAATAGAAGAAGCCATCAAAAGACTACCAACTAAGAAAAGCCCTGGACCAGATGGGTATACAGCGGAGTTCTACAAAACCTTCAAAGAAGAATTAATACCAATACTTTTCAAGCTATTTCAAGAAATAGAAAAAGAAGGAGCTCTTCCAAATTCATTCTATGAGGCCAACATCACTTTGATCCCAAAACCAGACAAAGATACTTCAAAGAAAGAAAACTACAGACCAATATCTCTAATGAACTTGGATGCAAAAATTCTCAATAAAATTCTGGCGAATCGAATACAAAAACATATCAGAAAACTTGTGCACCATGATCAAGTAGGATTCATTCCTGGGATGCAAGGATGGTTCAATATACGGAAATCAATAAATGCTATTCACCACATCAATAGACTTAAAGACAAGAACCACATGATCATCTCGATGGATGCAGAAAAAGCATTTGACAAAGTACAGCATCCCTTTATGTTCAAAACACTAGAAAAACTAGGGATAACAGGAACTTACCTCAACATTGTAAAAGCTATCTATGCTAAGCCTTAGGCTAGCATCATTCTGAATGGAGAAAAATTGAAGGCATTCCCTCTAAAATCTGGAACAAGACAGGGATGCCCTCTATCACCACTTCTATTCAATTTAGTTCTCGAAGTACTAGCCAGAGCAATTAGACAGACAAAAGAAATTAAAGGCATAAAAATAGGAAAAGAAGAAATTAAACTATCAGGTAAATTCTTAAAAGTATTGTTGGCAGTTTGGGCTAGGTCATGCAACAGTAGCTACTAGTTTGTGAAGTTGTCTAAGTAAATCAATGGAAGTGTAACTTATGTGATTCTGCAATCTGTATACGGGTAAAAATGGGAGTTCATAACCCACTTGAATCAAAATGTGAAATATGATATGTCAAGAACTATGTAATGTTTTGAACAACCAACAATAAAAAAAAAATCACTAGTCCAGTTGTTAGGGTGTTCTGTAGAAGAGGCAGGACTTGGAAGTGAAAGATGAAGATCAAAATGTTGTCTTAATATCACATATGAAGAATTTCCAGTGAACATTATGGAATACATAATTTATTGGGGGGTATGGAGAGAACTACAGAAAGACATCAGGGAATGAAATAGTTACATCTGTTATTTGAAACTAATTGATGTAAGTGATATCAATTTCTATACCAGTGATCTTTTTTCCATTGAAAATTAAAATAATATTGCCTCTCTGATTTATTTTAGTTTTTGCCTTAGGATATTTAATTTATTCTGTTTTTAGCTTACTGATATTAAAATCATTTATTATTTAAGCAGTAATGGATTCATTTGCATATCACTTCTCTAAATGAAGTGCAAGTTTCTCAAAGATAATGGTCACATTTTCTGTGTATCTACATTTTGCTTACCACAGTGACTACTTATGGTCTATGTCAAATAATTTTTGACTTAGTTTAATTTAATCGATGAATCAACCTATCAGCTGAAAGAAAGAACGTGTAAATGTTATTTAATACTAGTTTGAGAAGTGTTTGGATTCATTAATTGATATGTCAACTTATTTTCATCAAATTTCATTCATAATTCCAAATACACAATTAATCAAAGATAATACATACTTTCTTTTAATTTTGGCATATTTATATTAATTTAGTTTATTTTCCAGGAAATTACCTACTATTGTAGGTTGTATATGCCTAGATACATATAGACTATGTGTATAGTACGGTTTCCATGGATAGAAGTAAATCAGGGACAGAGATGAGACTGTCATCTTTATTTACATATTATTTTTTTTCATTTCAGTCATTGCCATGTGCGTAAAGGGACTTTAATACGCACTGGAAAAATTCTATGATCATACAAGTAAATGCAAAAAACAAATCATTAGACAAAGTTCAACAACCATTCATGATTTAAAAAAAAAAACTATTTGCTAACTAGCAATAGAGAAAACTTCTACAATTTTTTAAAGTATATGTGCAAAATATCTACAGCTAACATCATGCTAAGAAACTAAATAATTTCCACATATGACTTGGAACCCAAGAAAGGATATTCTTCCTACATTTCCTACTCAACATTGCATTAGAAATCCTAGCTAATGTAACAGGAAAACAAACACGGGTGGGAGCAAGCAGTGAGGGGAAGTATAGATATTGGGGAGGAAGAATTTAAAAAGGAACAGCTGTCTTTTATCATATTTTTTCTATATAGAAAAAATACATATAAAAGAGCCTATAGAAATATCTGGAAATATATCTGAATATGTCAATATTGCTGTATTCAAGGTTAATATACAAAGGAAATGGCTTTTCTGTATAGTAATAATGAGCAATTGAAATTTGAAATTGACACACACTACCATGATATTAACAATATCATATACACATACATGCATGCATACACAAAGACTGCTTAGGTATAAATCCATCAGTATATGCACATATAAATATTTCTACATGAGGAAGTCTACATAACTGGTGTGCTGAATGTCTAAGCAAATGGAGAGAGATTACATGTTCATGAATAGAAAGATTCAATATTGCTAAAATGTCAGTTCTTTCCAACTTAGTTCTTAGAACTAATGCAACTCCAGTTAAAATCCCTGAGAGTTGATTTGTGACTACTGAAAAACATATTTTTAAGATCATTTTGGAAGGTGTAAAAACCCCAGAAGATCTAACACAATATTGAAGGAGAAAAAAGTAGGAGGACTAACACTGCCCTTGTTCAAGACTTTCTATGAAGCTGCAGAAATTGAGATGCAGTGGTCTGGGCAAAAGAATGATTGAATAAATCAGTAAAATAAGAAAGAGATCATAATCATTTTTTTAAAAAAATATATTCAACAGATTTTTTAAAATAAAGGTCCTAAGATAATTTATAATTCAATGGAGAAATAATAGTCTTGTCAACAAATGATGCCAGAATAATTTTACATCCCTATTCAAAACAAAACAAAACAAATAAGACAAAGTAAGAGACCATGTAGAAAATCACACCATTCCTCAAAATTAACTTGAAGTGGCTAACAGACTTAAATGTAAAATGCAAAGCTCTAACCATCTAGAAAACAACAACTTAGGTTAATTTAGATTAGTGATGACTTTTTTACTTTTTTATTTTTAGTACTAGAGATTGAACCCAGGGCTGCTTAATCACTGAGCCAAATACCCAGCCTTATTTTTTTTAAAATTTTACTTAGAGACAGTGTCATGCTAAGTTGCTTAGAGCCTAGCTAAATTGTCAAGGATGGCATTGAACTTGCAATCCTCTCGCTTCAGTCTTTGGAACCATGGGGATTACAGGCGTGCACCACCATGCCTAGCAACAATTATTTTTTTTTTGATACAACACCAAAAGCACCATTCATGAAAAAGGAAATCAATATGTTGAACTCTCTCTCTCCCTCTCTTTTCTCTCTGAAAAACATTGTTAAGCTCATCAAAACACAAACCACAAAGTGAGAGAAGATATTTGTCAAAAAATGCTCAGAATAAGGACTGCTATTCAGAATATTAAAACCAACTATAAAAATCAATAAAAACAGAGACAACTCAGCTAAAAAGCAGGAAAAAAACCTGAACATACAGTTCACCAGAGCAAATATATAGATGGTGAATAAGATACGAAAAGCCACATAACTTCCACTGTCATTAGAGAATTGCAAATAAAACAGTGAGATACCACTATAACCTATGAGGATGGTCTCGATCCAGAATGCTGAGAACACCAAGTGCTTGTGAAGCTGTGGAGCAAAAGGATCTCTCTCTCATTGATTGCTGGTAGGGATGCAAATTTGTACAGTCCCTTTGGATAATTGTTTGGCATTTTTTTTTTTACAAAGCTAAACATATCCAATACAGCAATTATGCTCCTTCATCTTCATCCAAATTGGTCCAAAAATTATTTCTATGTAAAAATCTGTACAAGGATGTTTATAGCAGCTTTATCCGTAGTTTCCAAAACTGGAAACATCTAAGATATTTTTCAATAGGTGAGTGAATAAACAAATAATGGTGTATCCATCTATTAGAATATTATTTAGCAATGAAATACTTTTATTGAGCTATCAACAATAAAAGACAAAGAAGAAATTGATATGCATACTTCTAAGTGAAAGAAGCAAAGTTGGAAAAGGCTACTACTGTATGATTCCAACTATAAGACATTTTGAAAAAGGAAAAACATTATGGATAGAGTAAAATGATCAGTTTGCCTGGGATTAGGTGTTACAGAGAGAAGAGTCTGAGGTTGTTAGGGGCATGAAAATATTCTGCATGAACCTGTAATGATGATACATGCTGTTATGCATTTGTCAAAGTCAAAAAACATCAAACATTAATAGAAAACCTTCATATAAACTATGAATTTCAGTTAAAAAACTAATGCAACAAATCGGTTCATCAGTTGTAACAACATATATACCAGTGCAAAATTTTAGTAATAGAAAAAGCTATGGGGTGGGGAGAGGTGAGTACATGAGAATTCTTTGTACTTTCTTTTTTTTTTCTATGTACCTAGAGCTGCTCTAGGAAATAGTCTATTAATTTAAAAAGCCACCAATGTTGCTAGTAACAATGTTACTCTTATAAGAACTAATCTGAAATGATTAATGAGTAGAAGTTCATGGGCTGTGTCAGGTCCCCACCTCACTTTATATGGCTGGTGGGAACACATGATTAACTTAAGGTCTTTGGCCTTCATCAAGCGCTCAGTTCATGTGTTTTATTTATTTCCTTAACAATATCCTCTGTGATGTCTTCACCGTCTGCTTCATTATTATGAGCATTTTCTGGTGTATTGATAATAAGCTAAACATTTTCAACATTAGGATAATATACTTCTTAGGACTTATTTCCACTTCCTTAGGTATCTATTCTTTGTCTTTCATGTATTTATTAATCTTTAAAAACCTCACTTGGACTTTAAAATCATTATGTAAGTCATTTGTTTCATTCTCCTTTTCCATCTGCCTTTCTACAGCTTTATTTATCCATATATCTATGTATAGAATGCCCCTTTAAAATAATTTAATAACAAATAATGCAATTTTTAAAGATTTGCTCAGCGACATCAAGGTTAATCACAAAAGAGTTGATATTTTAAAATATCTAAGGAAATTTTCAGACCAATAATATTGAAATTTATTAAAGTTCAGTGTAAGTCTGGAAAATTACACCTGGTGAATTCAAATAGTGTATCATGCTTCTTTAAAGGAAAATGTGGAAATTTGTAATGGCATGCATTTAAATAGTGTGCAAGTTTTCTATTAGAAATATCTAATGTAGCCTTTTTGAAAAACTAAGTACCATGATTACATGCCCTTGAATTTTGGAATCAAATGTATCTTTTTGCATTTAGATAACATATGAGTCATCTATTTGCTGCTCCCAAAAAATGCAGCAAATAGTATTTGCTTCAAAAATACTAATTTCAAAAATCTTAGCTTCAATTTCTCAAAGGTGGTTTATATTTGACTCTAAGGGATAAAAATACTCTACATAAGTATTTTCTCAAACCAAATAAATAAACATACTTAAAAAAATTTCACAAAGGATTTGAAGTCAAATTGCCAATAACTTGTTCATCTTTATCTTAATTTGTGTGTGTGTGTGTGTGTGTGTGTGTGTGTGTGTGTGTGGTGGGGATTGAACTCAGTGTCATTTAACCACTGAGTTTGCCAACCCTTTTTATTTTTATTTTTTTAATTTTGAAACAGGTTCTCACTAAGTTGCTCAGGTTGTTTTCAAACTTGTGATCCTCCTGCATTTATCTCCCAAGTCTGTGGGATTATAGTCATGCACCACCATGCCTGATGAGTATTGAATTGTAAGGAATTTAAGTAAGTTGCAAACATACATAATGAAGGAAACTCCTAATTCACACAAAAATTCTGCTTGTTAGAATTCAACCAGTTGATGGAAAATTCTCTGCATAGCACCCTATATACTTAGAATGTTTTTCATTTCCTTTATTAGTACCTTCATTTCTTATTTTCTCCAAACCTCCTCCCCACCCCCAACCATAACTGTGGTTGAATATAGGGTTTCCAATTTGTCCTGTAAGAAAGAAAACAGAGATTAAAACAATTAAATTACTATGGTAGTTTTGTAGACAGTTTAAAATAGAGCCTAAAGATGGCTGACTTTCCTCCTACACTACTGTATTTCATATGGTGTTAAGTGTGGGCTGTTGCTCTTTGCTATTGTTACCTTTCAATGACACATAGAATGCACACAAAAGGGGTCATGCAGGTGAGTGTTTGAGATCATCAAGGAAATTATGCATTAACTCAAAACACTACAAGTCTAATTCAATATCAACATTGCTATTTATAAATAAAATGACTTGGAGAAAATACATAAAATGCTGTTTCTGTAATACTTTCCACTTAATGAAAAATGTAACCAATATTTTTGTAGGTGTTTTTCAGACATTTTCAAGTATTGATAAAAGAAAGATATAGGCACCTTTAGTGAGTTGGTACTTACTCATTTAAGAAATTAAGGAACTAAGTTAAATTATACATACATAAATGGCCACTAGGTGATCTGTATTCATAGCCTCAACTCTTTCTACTATAGTTTTGGAATACAGTTCTGAGCATGTCAAAATCACTTTCTTTCTTTTTAGTACCAGGAATTGAACTCAGGGGCATTTGACCACCAAGCCACGTCCCCAGCCCTCTTTTGCATCTTATTTAAAGACAACTCTCACTGAGTTGATTAGCACCTCACTTTGTGCTGAGGCTTATTTTGAACTCAGCATCCTCTTGCCTCAGCCTCCCGAGCTGCTGGGATTACATACACCACTGTGTCTGGCTTCAAAATCACTTTCAAGAGTCTCAGAATATTTTAATTTTAAATATGGATATATTTGATTAACAAATACAGATTTTTAAAAAGTAATGGAGAATAGTAGATTCATAAAAAGCAACAGCTTTGAACAAATATTATACAGGCAAAAGAGAGAAATGATTCAATATTTTTCAAAAAGTATTCAAGTAATAATGTATTTAACTTTTTATAATTCATATAATATAGAGAATTTCAGTGTAGCTATCGAAATACATAGTAATGTATTTGCACATCATGTTTTATTTAATCAGAAATACCATTTATAAATTCATATTTCATTAACATTGCTTTTTATCACAACATTTTGAACACTTTTTTTTTTAACCATCAACATAAGTTTGGCAATGCAATACAGGCAGCACTCTATGCATCCAGAGCACAATCTAAGTGTCTATTCCCACAGAGACTTGCCATGCACTTAACCTTGGAGAATAGATTAAGATGGGGAATTAATTAAATTTTGCCAAAGACAAATATCTATTTCATACATATCTATTCATCACTTATCTGTGTGCTGTTATATACTTATGCAAATAAATATATACATGCACAATTATAGTCGGTTTTTATGCTTTTAAAATTTATATTTGCATTTAAAACTTGGGTTTTATGATAGTATTAGGTACACAATAAAGGTAGAGAATAAGAAATATGATTTGTAGCTGGCCAAGCCCTTCTGAACATCTTTTCATCATGAAATTTCAGATTCTGTATATGTTACAGCTATGAGAAGTCAAAGGACCACTTGTTTTTTTAATTTGAAGGCTAGTTCTTGAGGCCTAATGAGAATCTCCTAAAAATCATGCTGGAGTTTACATTATCAGAATATTATGCAAGTAAAATATCTTTTTTAAAATCTAAGTAATACCAAGAACAAGTTGTATTATCAAAGCAGCTAATACTGAAGAAGGTAAACTCTTAATATTCTTATGACATGAAGGTGGAGGATGATTGAGAAAGAGAGAGAGAGATTGGGGGTGTATCTTTTGGGGTAAGACTATTGTTTCCTTTATTATGTACTAGTTATTGTAAACCAATTAATACAATGAAATCTAAATAATATATATATTTTTTCCCTTAAAGAAGAGAAGGGGAAGGAGCTGAGGTTGAGGTTCAACCCTTTTTAATACAAAATTCAATTTTTACACCTGCAATTTAAACAGACAATGATATGGTCTTCCTAAAACATGGCTGTCCTCCCAAGGAGGAGAATAAAAGATGAAGAAATTCCAATTCATTTGGACAGTGCCTCTCAAAGTTTTGAAATTAATACAAATATTATATTAAATGAATTACTTTGTGTTAGTATAAAATTCACTTGCAACTTAATGCCCTGTCTTATTATGTTCATATATGTCATTAAATGGAGTGCAAGAAAGCTTCACACTGAACAACAGGTAATGCCATAGTCCACATAATACAATGCAGCAGCATCAAAAGACAATTCCACCAGTACAAGACCCTTTCCATTTCCAAATGGACTTAAATTATTTATTTTGAGGAATTAATTTCCAAAAATCTTCTCTAATTTATTCATTCATTTATTTTTATTTTCTCACTTTCAATTAGAAGTACAGTATCAGATTCCATGCCATAGAAGCATATATTATATTCTTATTCAGCAATTCCATCAATGCTACCCTTTAGGCTTCTGTTGATTTTCAAAGTATGTTTTAGTCCACTCCTAAGTCTCCCAGATCTCTTTCATATTTTATTTTTCCAACCCACAAGGCAGTGGGGTCATATAAACTAGCACAGCACAATCCTCTTAATTATATACATTGCCAGCCATTTGTTTGTTTTCTCCTTCCTCTTACCTGCACTGATTATACACTGAATGACATACCAAATAAAAGTAGAGTTCTGACAAGTTACTAGAAAAGGCATAAGAAAAGAAAATGGAAAGAGGAACAGAAGAAATCTTCTTGGATTCAGTTTTACTAGCAAACTAGGATGTGTTGTTAGTTTTACATCATCTTGAATTCAAATAAAATTAGAATACATGCATTGAGAGTTTAATGTGTCATTATGCCTCTTAAATTTTGAAACAATAGCACATACATCATACATACAAGCTTGTATGCATGTGAGATTAGGCTGTGGTATTCCTTGTGTGCCTAACATCTGAAAACACTTGAGACTTATGAAAAGCCTGTCAAAAATCTCCATTTCTTCTTTCTTTCTTTAATGGCTATCATATACATTTATTTATTTTTTAATTGTTCTTTTTACTGTTCTACATAATAGTACAGTGAATTTTGGCATATTATACATACATGGAGTATAACTTATTCTAATTAGGATCCCATTCTTGTGATTGTACATGATGTGGAGTTATACTGGTGGTGTATTCAAAATATGTGAACATAGGAAAGTTATATCAGATTCATTCCATTGGCTTTCTTATTCGTATACCCCTCCCTTTTCTTCCTTCTTCTTGTCTAATACACTGAACTTCTAATCTTCCCTCCACCCCCTTGCTGTGTGTTAACATCTGTATAGTAGGGAGAACATTGAACCTTTTTTTTTGTGGAGGATTATCTAATTTCAGTTAGCACTATAATCTCCAGATCCATTCATTTACCAGCAAAAGTTATAAAGTCCTTCTTTTTTTATAGCTGAATAATAATTCCATTGTGTGTGTGCATACCCACACGTCCAAATATATTACATTTTCTTTATTTATCTATTGAAGGGCATCTACATTGGTTCCATAGCTTAACTATTGTGGGTTGAGCTGCTATAAACATTGATGTGGCTGTGTTACTCTAATTTGCTGATCTTAACTCCTTTGTATATATACCAAAGAGTGGCATAACCAGGTCAAATGGTGGTTCCATTCCTAGTTTTTTTGAGGAATCTCCATATTGCTTTCCAGAGTAGTTGAACCAATTTTCAGTCCTACCAGCCATGAATGAGTCTACCCATTTTCCCATACCCTTGCCAACATTTATTGTTGCTTATTTTCTTGATTGTTGCCATTCTGACATTTGAAAGATTCTCAATTCTTTCTTTCTTTCTTTTTTTTTTTTTGTGTGTGTGCAAATGTTCTTGCCCACCCAATGCTGCATTTGATGTGCCTCTCAATTATCATATAGAATTGATACCTCTTTTGGGCAAATTGATCCACATTTAAAATGGGCTGTGTATCAAAAGTAAATTGTACGGTTTTGTGTTTCATTTATTTTCTACCTTTTGTCTTGATGTGTAGATGTTTGCAACAGAATCCCAAAACTTTTTGTTCATAGAGTTACAATAACTACTACTGTTGCCTCCTATGTTAGAATTTCTTAAGACCCCAGAATATGCCTTACAGGGAAGAATTTATCCTTAGTTAAACAAACTTGTCCTGAACTTAAATTATTATTCCCAAATTCATGACTAGGATGATCCATTGGAGGCCGACAGTCCTTTGTTCATGTCACCCAGACTCAACACCTCTCAGCTTTTTGATTACCTAATGGTGGACTTTAAACATTCCTCTCTTCAATTTTCCCCCCAGTAGTTGAATATACAACTCGTGTTCTATATTTGCCTATTGCTTGTTTATTCCTTCCAACATTAAAATAGAAGTTTTGAATGGCTCAGTCTACTTCTCAAGCTCATAGCATGCTGTGCCTGTTATTGGTAAGTAAATCATTTTCTGAATCAGTGCACCTTTCTTCTTTTTGTTCACTTCTTAAATTGTCTGTGTTGCTGAAGTAAAAAGAAACACCGAACACATAAAAATCATATATCTATTGCAAAGAGCAAAACTCAAGGCTTAACTGAGAAATCTAGAAATTGGGGAGAGGAATGAAACAATCTAAATTAGAAAAAAATTGCTACCATTTATATTATAAAACATTTATAAAAGAAGGTGTTGCTGATGTTGTTCTGTTTCTTTAATTCTATCAAATGTTATTTATCTTCAAAGTCATTTTTGTATACTTCCAAAAATTAATCTATCTTAACCTATTATAGACCTCAAGGATACATCTTTTATCTGAAGTATATATCTTTTGTACAAATAAGTCTGTGTAAAGTTCTTCTGGACATAATTCCTTTAATATAGACAAGATGAAAATGTTATTATTAAAAATCCCAATATACAAACACAAAGCTACATAATATTCAAAGTTTTGATATTAAATTCAGAACAACCTTCTATTTCATACCAAATATTTAATTTATAAGGTATTAAGCTATGAGTCTTTTCAGAAATTATCACTAATTTCCACAAAACAATTTAATGTGTAATATGCCTTTTTGAAGACAATTCTTCAAATTTGTTTTTTATACCATTCAGTTTTATACTAAATAGCAATATTTTATATATCAAACATTAAATTACTAAATAGTATGTTTATTATAGCATAGCAGTATTTATGCATGCTTTTTATCTATTGATGAATGTTTCCATTTCATAATATTAAGTTTAAATTTCAAAATTTCTATAAGAAAAAAAGTGTATATGTTCTTGTCTAACACATTAGACAAGATGCCCTATAAAACTTTGAGTCATATAAAAGAAAAAAAAACTTAAAAAGTATTGGATAAATACAAACTTTAAATATTTTAAATATTTACTGAACTAATAAGAAAGTAAGGATAGGGTTGGGGGTTGTAGCTTAGTGGAAGAGCACTTGCTTAGCATATGTAAGATCCTGAGTTTCATCATTTCCAACACTGGAAAAGAAACAAACAAACAAAAAGCAAAAAACAAAGTAAGGAGAACATCCAGAAGCCAGAAGAAAAGATGGAGCTGAAAATCAGACTTTTGCACTGAAGATATACTAATTATTATATAAAGAGACTTGGATAATTTTGGAAACAAACATGCATTCACCTTGAAGATGTGAGAGATACATTGGAGGATTAGAGATAAAATGTGATTCCATGTAAGGTAGAGAGATGAAAATGACTTTCAAGATCAAGAATAATGAAGGAAATCCACCTTGACAAAAATGATAGATTAAGAAATATCCTCTAACAATTCATAATCCCAGATTTGTTCTTACCTAGTGTTGTGAAAAAGAATTAACAGCAACATAATCCAAAAGCCTACAAGTGAAATTAAAAAATATTAATGCTCATATGTAGCAGGAAAAACAATCTGCATTCTCTCTATAAACATTTGAATAAGCATTTCAAGCACTGCTTAGACTAATTGCTTTTAAACAGAAGCACACACTCCAAAATCTGAAACAAGTAAGGCAACAGGCTTCATATCTCTATAAAGAAGCAGCATAACTAATGCCTAGGTATGAGGTTTCCTAAAGCTACAATTATTAGATAAATTAGATTATGAATATAAATACATCTTTGACATGTTTAAAACCTGTAAACCTGAGTCATCTATAAAGTAGTATGGAAAATCATGGCCGTTTTGAAAAAGAAAAAAAATCATAAAACAAATTTTATCATTTTAAATATAGCTGACCCTTGAGAATATATTCATTTTTCTTTTTCAAATTTCCTGGATTGCCTTAAAACCTAAAATTAAGAATATAATTCAATTTTCCAGGAACACATAATACATAGATATTTTATAGAAACAAATACCTGCACTCCCTGAGAGAAATCCAATTTTAGCTCAGACTCCTAAATATTTTTGCAGATGTTTCAAAGAAAACATCTTCTGACTTCCATCATTTTTGCTAAAATGTCAGTTTTATGTTTTTCTCTCAATTTTTACAAGATTTGTCTCTTGGTCTTCATCCTCAGATATTGATGTATAGGTGCATTTTATTTTATATTTATTGTACTTGGAGTTTGAGTGATTCTTAGATCTATAGCTTGACATATTTTATCGATTATAGAAAAATTTCAGTCATCCTTCATTATCTTCAAATATCGTTTCTCTCCTACATTTTACTTTTCTGGAATTTAAGTCACAAGTATATTAGAGGTGTTTGGCACAACCATTTAATTGCTTGTCATTTTACATATTTTTCCACTTCACTCTCTTTGATCTAGTATGGATATTTGTCTATGATCTATTTTCATTTACTATTATCTCTTTAGCTGCTTCACATTTATTAAGCTCATCAGGTGACTTGAACTCCTATGTCATTTATAGCGTTTTTCATTTCTACAGTTTGCACTTTGTACTTTTATTTAAACTCCCTGTTTTTTCTTGAATTAATTACTTTAAGGTCCATGCCTAAAATTTTCAGGAGCAAGGCAAGAATACCAATGAAAACTCACATAGCATACACAGAAATAATTTCAAACTTAAATGAAGCCATGTCACTTTTAAAAAATATATAGCCACATTTTATATTATGACAATTTATCTTCATTGTTGATCTAGAAGACTTAGCTCACATTGTTCTTCATATGTGTATCACAGAAGAGTATGAAAACAGAACTGTCCACTGCTTCCTAATCAATAGTACATGGGCCACACTTCTTTAGCCATCCCTTATGTGCACATGATCAAACCAGGCCCAAAGCATCTCCTCTCTCCAGGCCCCATCCCTTTCAAATAGACACTCTGACAACTCCTCAGTGTGGTCTGCTTTTGGAAAGAAGGTACTAGGGTAGAAGCCAGGACAGCAATGAGAAGCAGGTTCTGTGTCTCAGGATGATACTGGAGTGAGGCAAATTTGCAACAGAGAAGAACAAAGCAGGAGGGAGAAAACACTAAGAAACTTTTAAAATTACTCTCCTGTTTATTGGTTGTTTTGGAGTTATTGCAGTCTAAATGACACATCTCTTAGAACTAAATGATGGAAATATATTTAAGACAAACATATGCATAAAGTGCTTTAAAAATATAACTGGTGTTACTACACAGCAGTAATATCCATCTTTAGACATTTGCAGTACTCTCCCACTGATTAGCTTCTATTTTAAATAGTGACTTACATTCATTAGGATTCTATTATTCCAGTATTATGGTTTCATGCACAGCAGTTTCAAAACAACAATTTTGGCACTATAAGGAATGGAGTGTTTCAAGAAGAGATCATTTTTGTTCCTGCTGGCTTGCATGTGATAAACTCTGTGTCTATATTCAGAGTTCTTGGAAAACTACAAGTCTATAATTTGGTAATTTTGTCTATAAGATAAATTGTGATGAAAGAACAAAAGAAGATGTCCCTCTATTTGTTTTCTAGAATTACAAAATGCCATATCATATTACACTAATTGTAGCTGATATTTCAACTAGTTTCTACAGTTGAGAAAAGAAAATGGCAAAACAAGTGTGGTACATCTACATGATAGAATACTACTCAGCAATAAAGAAGAATAAATTACTTATGTACAAAACTGTGTATATTGTGAAAAACATTTTATTGGACAAAATAAGTCAAATACAAGAGCTCACATGATGAGATTTGGTCAATTTGACATTCTAGAAAAATTCAACATGACTTAGGGTGTCAGAAAGCAGAGCAGTAGTTCCCCGGATGCAAGAATTGACTTGCAAGAGATGCAAGGAAACTCTTCATTCTATCTATATGTTGACAGGGTGGTGTTTATAGGACAGGTTACTGAATGGCCCTGGATGTACTTGATTCCCCCCTCCCCTTCTTGATTGCAATTCTCAAGATTAATTGCAGAATGTACTAGAATATAATATTCTGAGATAGGTTCAGTTGCCTAAAATATTGCAGTTCTTTTTCATTCAATTTCTAGGGAATATAACCTCTTGAGTTAGCAAGGAAGCAACCCAAACAGGCTAGGCTGTGTTCCTCTCTTTCCTAGAATGAGGATGTCTTCCAAATATGTATGCCAAAGGCCCACATTAGCTGTGAGTAGTATAGTCCAGGGCAGGCTAGAGAGGGCGCTTCAGCTATTGTGTGGATTCCATTAATCTTGAGAAGCATTCTTGAGCCTTGAGAAATGAGTTCACAATGAATCCCAGGATTATTTTGTCTTTTGTTACAAAGCTGTAAGTAATAGATTGTCTCATAGAATTTGTTGAATTTGAATGTGGTCTATCTCAATGGACTCCGATGAGTTGATAGCCTATACACAGTGAATCTACTTTAAAGTATTAACATAGATAAATGCTGAATCTTGTTCAACAGCTTATCTGAAATGGTATATTTTAGTGTATGTAAGTTACACATTCAACAGCTTATCAGAAATGGTATATTTTAATGCATATAAGTTATACATATTTTTTTTAAAGTTACCATTCAGATAATACCTATACAAAATTATAGGACTGATTCAATTCCCTGGTATTACTTGTTCCTTCTGGATTCTTGCAGTCAGTGGAGTCTCATATTTGTTACATTGCCAAATAAAACCATTTATACATCAGATATAAATAATCAATAATCCAAAAATCTTAGACCATTTTATATATTTGCATGCTACAATGTTTTGGATAGAAAATGTTATATTTTTTGATCTCTACTGAATATAGCATACTTTGGAACTCCAATAAAGATCTCTCGCTTTTATACACTATTTAATAACTTTGACATAAATATAGCAAACAGAAAGATGAAAAATCAAAATCTAGCAGGGCTTGGTATTACATCCCTTTAATCCCATTAGCTGGGGTGACTGAAACAGAAGGATCTCAAGTTCAAAGCCAGCCTCAGCAAAGTGAGGTGCTAAGCAACTTAGTGAGACCCTGTCTCTAAATAAACACAAAATAGGGCTGGGAATGTGGCTCAGTGGTCAAGTTCCCACTAGTTTAATCCCTTGTACTCCCCCAATAAAAATCTTTGCTTATATTTGTATTATAGGTAAATAGATGTAGGTGTTTAAAATTTTTCTCAAATTAATCTTTCTCCTAGGACCTATCACTGAATTTGAACTTCTGAATATACAATAGAATAATCAGATTTATTAAAAAGATATATTAGTAAAACTGCATGAAAAGAAAATCATTGATTCAAGCCATGAGTTTTCTTGGTAGGAATATGGAAAAGATAGGTCAAAAGTTACTCAGGTTAAGATAGGTCAATAGTTACTCGATTTTAACCAATTAGATCAAACAACATTTTCCCAAGGGAGAGGCACCCATGGTTGAAGAGAGAAGCCAAGCAAAGTCCTTCAGCAAGCCTTTCTCATGGTTCAAATGTCCCATGGAATGCCCCTCCTCTGAAAGTTAGACCACTCTTCTGTTTCCATGGAGAAGAACTGAAGAGCAAACTCGCACACATGGACAAACAGTGTTTCTCAAGAAGAAAATACCAAGATTTCTTTGTTCAGAATACCACTTCTCTTCTGGCAGCTCAAAAGCTTTGTCAGCAGAAATCAGACATGGAGTAAGGTTATCCTACTTTATGTTTTCAACAGCTGGGGTCAAGCGAGTAGCCAGGCACTCAAAGTAAAACATCCTGTATGCTGAAGCTGTGCCTCCGGCTGCAATCAAATCAGGGAGGCCCAGACCAAGTGAGACTGAAGGCCTGCCCTTGTTTATAGGCTAAATCACACTCAGCAAGAGAGCCAGAAAGAAGTCATGAAAGGAGAGAAAGAAAAACAGAGACAGAGAGAGTGAGTGAGCTATGAAATATCTAATTCATAGTACTATAATCTAGATGATGAAACAGCATTGCTATCAAACTTTTGAGAGAGACAGAAGTGGGATCAAGGATATGTATCACTCAGCTAAGTTATGTAAATGTTCAGGTAGAAGAAAGGCACTTTAGACATCCTAGGATTCAGGAAGTAGTAACATATATCCTTTCCCTAGAGCGTTACTAATGAATGTGCTCCAAAGCCCATGTTCTTAACCAATATGTTACATCAACTGTATTTTTTTTCATTTTTAAAAAAATTTTATTGGTGCATTTTAGTTTTACCTAATGATGGTGTTTGTTGTTGCATGCATACAATATAACAATATAATTTGGCCAATATTACTACCCAACACTGCCCTCTTGCCTCCCTGCCTCCCACCCCATGCTCCCTTCACTCTATCCATCTCCCTTTGATTTTTTTAATGTTTTTTTTTTCTTTTTTTATTGGTTGTTCACAACATTACAAAGCTCTTGACATATCATATTTCATACATTAGATTCAAGTGGGTTATGAACTCCCATTTTTACCCCAAATGCAGATTGCAGAATCACGTCGGTTACACATCCACATTTTTACATAATGCCCTATTAGTAACTGTTGTATTCTGCTACCTTTCCTATCCCCTACTATCCCCCCTCCCCTCCCCTCCCATCTTCTCTCTCTACCCCATCTACTGTAATTCATTTCTCTCCTTGTTTATTTTCCCGTTACCCTCACAACCTCTTATGTGTAATTTTGTATAACAATGAGGGTCTCCCTCCATTTCCATGCAATTTCCCTTTTCTCTCTCTTTCCCTCCCACCTCATGTCTCTGTTTAATGTTAATCTTTTCTTCCTGCTCTTCCTCCCTGCTCTGTTCTTAGTTGTTCTCATTATATCAAAGAAGACATTTGGTATTTGTTTTTTAGGGATTGGCTAGCTTCACTAAGCATAATATGCTCTAGTGCCATCCATTTCCCTGCAAATTCCATGATTTTGTCATTTTTTCGTGCTGCGTAATACTCCATGGTGTATAAATGCCACATCAACTGTATTTTGTACTTATAGTATGCCTGGATCCCTGCAATGTTCAAGGAACAAATAATTTCCCATATTCTTTGTGAATTATACCCCAAATAATGCTCATAATTTTTGATTTGTTCTAATTAGTTATACATGACAGCAGAATGCATTCCAACTCATTGTACACAAATGGAGCACAAATTTTCATTTCTCTTGTTGTATGTGCTGCATAGTCACACCATTCATTCAATCATACACTTACATAGGATAATAATGTCTGTCACATTCCACCATCTTTCCCACCCACACCCCCTCCCTTTCCCTCACTCCCTTCTGCACAATCCAATGTTCCTCCATTCTTCCCTTGCTCATCCCCCATTTTTGCATCAGCAACTTCTTCTCAGAGAAAACATTTGGCTTTTGGTTTTTTGGCTTTGGCTTACTTTGCTTAACATGATATTCTCCAGCTCCATCCCTTTACCTGCAAATGCCATAATTCCATTTGTCTTTAAGGCTAAGTAATATTCCATTGTGTATATATAGCACAGTTTATTTTTTAAATCTATTCATCTACTGAAGGGCATCTATGTTGCTTTCACAGTTTAGCTATAGTGAATTGAGCTGCTATAAACATTGATGTGGCTGGGTCACTCTAGTATGCTGGTTTTAAGTCCTTTGGATATAAACTGAGGAGTGGGATAATGGGTCAAATGGTGGTTCCCATTCCAAATTTTCTGAAGAATCTCCCTACTGCTTTCCAGAGTGGTTGCATTATCAATTAGAGAAATGCAAATTAAAACTACTCTCAGATTTCATCTCAGTCTAGTCAGGATGGCAATTATCAGGAATACAAGAAACATAACTATTGTTGAGGATGTGGGGGAAAAGGTACACTCATTCATTGCTGGTGGAACTACAAACACCTCATAATTTTAATACCATGTTTACCTTGTGTATCACAGCACCAGCTTCCTAAAGAATCTTTAGTGGCAGTGAAAGGACTTTGTGCTTCTTTGGAGGAATATATCATACCAAAGTATGAAGAAATCATTCCCTGAATCTACATGTTTTTCTTTCACTGGCTGCCATTCTGTGCGCCTGTGCGCTCATATATATGAACAAAATTTACAAACAGCAGAGAAACAGGAGTGTTTAAAAGGATCCTTCCACTGCATCAGTATAAGGAAAAATGGAAAACCAAGTTTGTGAAAAAACAGTGGATGGGAGCTATTGTCCCACTTGCAGTTGTTGAATCAACTATGAATAACATTCTGCAATAAAAAGTACTCAACAATTCAAAGAGCTCTCAAACAATGATTATGACTTTATAATCACAAGTGCTTCTTATGAGTTAGGTAAAATGTGGTACATGCCCACTAAATCATCTTTGGTTGCACAGGGAAATCTTTAATCATCTTTAATTTGAAAATGGATTTATATTAAAGAGGAGGGCACACAGCATAGATTGATGTGAATTCATAAGGAGAAGTGCCTAGAGGACTAGCACCTCAAGGGAGAAGAGAGTAAGATTTTCAATAATCTTCAAGATGAATTAAAAGGTATGTATAAAGGCAAAACCAAACACAAATAAAATATCTTGTAGTTGTGACTAAATACAATAAATACATAAATACATTGAACTATTATTTGTGATGAGCAGTATAATGTTAAAAGACATGAACCCTAATTTTCTCAATAAAACTTTACTTTTGCCACATCTACAGAATGAAATATCCGCTACTTTACAATGGGTGAAATAAACACAGATGAGAGGAATTCCCTGGTGGCTCTTTCCATAAGGAGGTGACATTACAGAATGCAAAAGCATTCAAGCATATCCAGACAACATGCCTGGGTTACAGTGCAAAGAATTGCTTAACAGTCTCTGTGGTTAACATAATGGCCTCTGTTGTCTTTCAACTCTTACATTAAAAATTAAAACATTTTCCAAAGATAAAGTACCATTTAGTTTTTTTCTTCTTTTATTTCCAAATATTTCTAAGATATACAAATATATATCAAAACCTGAATGTGTTTCAAATAATGGAACAGCTGTTTCTTAACTAATGCCAAAGGATAAAATGAAATGTTTAAAATGTATGTTTTTGATCTTCTGTAACACAGAAGGAACAGCAGAGAATATCATACTATTTTTATGGAAATTATGACTAAACTATATCTGGTGCATTTATGGAAGTTTCAGTTGTCTCTAGAGGATTACACTTGGTGAAACCAGGTTGCAGTGGGTATTGTCAATGTTTATAAATGGACTTGATCCCCTAGACAAATGAAGGAAAATCATATTTGATTCATTCCAAAATCTATTAAATTTATTATAATGAAAAATAAATTCTTATCAAAGAAAAAGGCCATCTGTGTAAATATAGAACTCTTTTCAGAAGAAAAAAAGAAAAGAGCAAAAGCAAACTCTAATCATCCTTGAAACTGTTCTTGACTTAGTTTCCTCATTTATTTTACTTTTAATTTTAGATAATTTTATTCCCATTTGATTTCTACCAAGTTTCTGTTGTGGATCACCTCTCTTATGAAAATAATGTAATCGTGTTATAATTCTGGAGAAAAAGAATGATTGCATTGTAGCGGTTCTATTTTGAAGGATGTTCTAATCCATGTTTGAATCTATGTCCTCAGTGCAATTGAATGTCTTTCCCCCTTAAATTATATTAAGAACATTGCAAAAAATCTAAAGCCAAAGTCAAACACATGTTTTGTATTCACAAAGTGATCTTTCATTTCAAAAATGAAGGATTTTTTTTTTCTAAACGGAAATAGAAAAGCATTATATTGGGGTTTTTATATTAAATGTTTTAAATGAGGGCAGGATATAACTATAAAAAAATAATCTCTATGTTTCTCTATATGTCTATCTAATGACAATTCATTACCTTAAACTAGAAAACACAGATGTCAAATTTTCCCTTTTATTAACTACAAACATCTAGAATAATCAAGTATCCATTAATGTACTTTGGTGATTTGGAGGGACAATTTCACTGAAGACAACTGGAAAGCAGAATGACAATGAAAACAATCAAACTGAAAACATGAGAACAAGAAGACGGTAAAGGATTATAGGACCAAGGAAGAAGAAATCCAGCCTCCAAAATCTAACTTCTTATGACTCTGTTCCCAAGAGACGTGCACTGAAGACCTCTGAGGTAAAAGAAAATGAGCAGAGGTTGCTGCAGATCCTTAAAACTAGGCAAATTCAAAGTGCAATACAGCCTCCATCAAGAATTGAAGGTATCTGGAACACTTCCTAAATTAGTCTAAATCCAAGAAGAGTTAAACTGAAGCCAACCCTCACAAAAATTAAAGATCCAATTTGAATCTGATTAGATTAAAATAAAAATGGATTTCTGTACCCCACATGCCAGATGCTTGTCAAAGGCAAATGAAATACCCACCGGTTTGCAGTGGTTGAAATAAACATGGACAAGAGAAATCTGGAATATAGTAACAACCACTTGATCCTCAGATTACTTCAATCATTTTTAACATTTAACATCCAATACTGTAATATAATCAGACATATGAACAGACAAGTTGATGTGACCATAATCCAAAGAAACACCAGAAATAGAAACAAATTCACATATGGCCTGGGAAAGAATGATGGTCAGTAGTAATATCCAGATCTAAATCCCTGCTGGCTTGGTGGTGCAAGAGGCTCAGGAAACTCAAGCAAGAGGATTGCAAATACAAGGTGAGCTCAGGCCATTTAACAAGATCATCGGCAGTTTAGCAAGAACTTTTCTCAAAATAAAAAATAAAAAGGGGTGAGGATGTAGCTCAATGTTAAAGTACTCCAAGGTTGACCAAAAATAAATAAATATTAACAAATCAAACTGGCTGTAGTATTTGTATCAACTATTTTCATTCTTATTTATAAGGTATTGTATTAACTCAGGAAAAAAATAACTTTCTCTCCCTTGCGTTGACCATCCAAAGGCATGAAGATCTGAATGCATAATTTCTGTCTTTGATTTATTTGATTTCTATTGCTGCTTTAAGAAATTATCAACACATTAAAGGTTATGAACATAACATAGGTCTGAGAAAGTCTCACTGGACTAAGATAAAGGCCTCCTCAGTGTCAATTGAAGTATTAGAGAGAATCCATTTCCTTGTATTTTTCATTTTCTAGAAGCTAACACATTCCTTGGCTTGTGGTACCATCTCCATTTGAGTCCCTTTCACAACCCAACTAAACCTAATTCATCTATTCTGTCCTCTTACCTTGCACTTTTAAGGACTCATGTCATGAGACTGGGCTTATTCAGATGATCAAGGATGATTCTCTCCACTTTAAAATAAGCAGCTTGAAAACATTTTATTTCATTAAAGATTTTTATTTTTGTTGTACTGCTATTTTCCTTATTGTAATTTACACTAACACAATTTCATATCCCTTCTCAAAAATCTCCATTAAAGACGCAGAATGTCTGAGACATGTAGGAATTATTTGCTGAGAGAATAAATTGATGAGTTGAATGAATAGTATAGGAAAACAGATATGCATAAGATCTTTTTCCTTTTATCTATATATGATACTTCTTGTATGTGTAACCACATCTTTAACTTTTTTTTGTTTGGTGGGGGGGGTTGTACCAAGGATTGAACTCAGGGGTACTCAACCATTGAGTCAAATCCCTAGCCCCATTTTGTATTTTATTTAGAGTCAGGGTCTCACTGAGTTGCTTAGCACCTCACTTTTGCTGAGGCTGGCTTTGAATTCATCATCCACTTGCCTAAGCTTCCCACACTGCTGGAATTATAGGCATGCACCACCGAGCCCGGCACATTTTTAAGTTTTAACATGAGTTATTTACTTTGTACTCTTTTCTTCTTATTACTCTGTGTACATTTTTTCAGCTCTGAAGGAATCTTTTATTTTTTTTGTAATTGATATGCAAATTGTAATGAGGAGGCAGAGATGATATTTCACTATTTCATGTTGATCTTTGGTCCTTTTAAACTACCTTGACATTGTAAGAAATGCTATAGTGAAGAATAAGTATAAATAAATATAGATAAAAATCCCAGCTTCAGGTTTATTTTGACAGAGAATTAAGAGAATTCTGTTATAATATAAAAGATGTAACCTATTATAACTCATTCATTTTATAGATGAGGAAATGGAATTTCTGAAAATGATATTCTTATAAGAACATATGCATGATTAACCATGGAGCTTGAACACCTATTAGTAAATTGTCCTCAACCTATTACATATTCATTATCATAATTTCTTAAAAACTCACCAAAAAAACAACACAATTTTAAGTATATGAAGAGATATTTTCAACATGTGCTCTCATATTTTTAAATGTGGGGTTTTAGTCTACATGCAAATTTTAAACACAATGTTTAGAATGTTTTTAGTTCATAACCTAAATACTATAACGGAAAGAAATAGCTTCTAAGTAGAGGAGCATATTTATTTCAATTGAAGAAGTAAAACCAAACTTATTACAAATGATTGCAAATATTTAGTAGGATATATGTTCATCATGTGAGATTTTTGAAAAACACTAAACTTTGGCTACTGAGATCCAATCAGTACCTTAAAAATGTATTAATGTGCTAATCTGAAACAATTGTAAACTTTATTTCCAGATATATATTGTACACACAATATGTATGAAACATTTAACTTACCTTGTTTATTACATTCAGAAAATTGCTGCAGAAAAAAAAGTCACAGTATTTTTTAGAATTTGAATTTTACATGATTTATATACCTAAAATATCATGTGTAAATATCAAATTAATATTAATTCAAAGCTATTCATACTCATGTAGATATTAATTTATATGTCTACAAAAATAATTTGAGCTACAATTTACAATGAATTTTCTAGAGTTGTAGGTGACCAATAATAAAAACAGCAACTTTTTCTTTAATGCTAGTTTTAATTATTAGGCAAAGATTACATTAATACTTAATTAACTATTAACATCTAGGTAAGGTGATAGATATAATAATATGAAAAACAAGTCTGGTTTGAGATATAAGACAAATATTTGTCTTGTAAGTCCAGGAAAGATAAATGGAAAATAGTATAGAAAAGGGGAACAATGTAGATAATATTAGAGTAGGAGGGGCTGGGGATGTGGCTCAAGCGGTAGCGTGCTCACCTGGCATGCGTGCGGCCTGGGTTCGATCCTCAGCACCACATACCAACAAAAGATGTTGTGTCCGCCGAGAACTAAAAAATAAATATTAAAAATTCTCTCTCTCTCTCTCTCTCTCTCTCTCTCTCTCTCTCTCTTCTCTCTCACTCTCTCTTTAAAAAAAATTAGAGTAGGAGGTATGAGAATATAGAGTGAATGTAAAGAAAGTAAAAATATAAAGACTGATTGACATTTTTGTCACCATTTCCTTATTGTGACCAAAGACCTGACAAGAATAAATTAGTGGAGAAAAGATTTATTTTGGCTTATGGTTTCAGAGGTTCAGCTCATGACTGGCTGACTCCACAGCTCTGGTCCAAAGATGAAGCAGAAGAGCATTATGGCAGCGAAAAGCATCTCAAGACATGGCAACCAGAAATCAGAGAGAAAGAGAGAGAGAGAAAGCTCTCAGTAACCTACTTCTGTCAGCCACAACCTCCCAGCCTACAGTAACCACCCAGTTAATCCATTCATGGGTATTAATCTACTGTTAGGTCCCAGCTCTCATAATCTAATCATTTCCCCTCTGAACATTCTTTCATTGTCTCACACATGAGTTTTTTGGGGACACCTCATATTCAAATCATAACAGTAGAAACATGATAATGAAGAACTTAGAAATGAAGTTTAATTTTAATGAGAAAAAATGGAGCTAGTAAAATCTATAGATTATTAAGGTTAGTTTGTAAATTTTTGTATAAAATCAACAATATATTGAGGGACCAGAAAAGAAAAATCATGAGAAAAATTAGTAGTCATTAATGATCATTGTATATTAAAAATGGCTACAACTTATTTGTGATGCTAGCCATTGATAGATGGCATCTACTTTCCTTTCTCTTGTATGTGGGTGAATTTCAAGGGCATCTTAATGAATATCAAGCACTCTTCATTGCAGCTTATGTTGGGGCCTCTTAGTATGAACATTGTGGTAAAACCTAGTATCCATAGAAGTCTGAAAAAATCTCAGACTGCCAAGCAAGGCAAGCCACATATGGGTGCCCTGAATGGCCAAAATCAGCTGAGCCCAGCTTCCCAGCCATTTCTTCCTGATACTTCATAGACCCACAGGCGAGTGAGTTCCTTTGCCCTTGGAATAACACCAATTCAAATCAACTGACACCATATGGTCTAAAGGAATCCTCTGTCTGCAATCTGCCAAATTCCTGCCCCCACAGGATTACAAAGTATAATATAATGGTTGGTGTTTAAAATGCTGTTTGGGGCTCTAATTTGTTATGAATGATTGATATGTGAGTTTTCATATACCAACTAGTTTTACTATGGTAACTAAAAGTGGTGCTATCTTCAAAAAAAAAAAAAAAAAAAAAGAAAAGAAAAATCTGTTGTTTCTTTAGAATTTAGGAGACCACAATGGGAATAAACTGAAAATTTGGTTTTGAGGTAAGGATCTCACTCTAACTTAAGTTGTAAATCTTGTTATAAAGTATTAGAAGTATCTTTCTTAGTATCTCCTGGAATCTTTCAAAAGGGATTCTAAAGGTCTAGAGGTTAGTGCTTCTAGTTATACCTAGTTAAAGAATTATGCTTCCAAGAAACTTAGAGATATGGCTTCATAGGATCCTCATACACAAACAGAAGTGAAAGCAGTGATTATATATGTGTATATATATATATATATATATATATATATATATATATATATAGAGAGAGAGAGAGAGAGAGAGAGAGAGAGAGAGATAGATAGATAGATATAGATAGATATAGATATAGATAGATAGATATCATATGTTAGATATATATAATTCATATATCAATCATTGCATAACAAATCATATCCCCAAACTTAGCATTTTAAACACCAAGCATTATGCTTTACAATCTTGTGGGGAAGGAAGGAATTTGACAGATGTTAGACAGAGGATTCCTTTAGTCCACAAGGGGTCAGTTGATTTAAATTGGTGGTATTCCAAGGGCAAATGAACTCACTCACCTGTGGGTCTATGGAGCACCTGGAAAAAATGTTTGGGAGCTGGGCTTAGCTGATTTTGACCATCAGGGCATCAATATATGGCTTGCCTTGCATGGCAGCTTGAGATTTTTTCAGACTTCTGTGGATTCTAGGTTTTACCAGAGTGTGCATACCAAGAGACCTGGACAGAAGCTGCAATGAGTAGTTCTTGATATTCATTAAGATATCCTTAAGACCCACCCACAAACAAGAGAAAGGCAAACATATCCCATCTCTCAATGGCTAACCTTACAAATAAGTTGTAGCCATTTTTAGCATACAAGGACCTTTTCCTACCTAGAATTAAGAGTAAGGTATTTGGATTCTACCTAGTGTAATAACCTCACTAAAGTTCATAGCACACTCACAGAGGTTTTAGAGATTTTGCCAGCAAATATATTGCTAGATTGGATATAATATTTTTATAGATGGTATCAGATTAAGAAAATCTGCTCAGTTACAAATATCAGACCTTTTACCTGGAAAATGTAGACTGACTCAGCAGCCAAATGCAGAGCCAAATGCTATAAAGAAATATTCCTTGGCAGGAAAAAATAAGCCCTAATCAAGGAAGTGGTAACATGTGCCTTTCTGGATTTAAGAAATGCTACATTTCATTGACTCTTACATGCTTCTAACCCTTCTGCATCCCAATGGCTTTTGAAAACAGTCTATTGGATTTATTTCCCTGCATCATAATTGAATCATGCATTTCTATAGAGCCTAAAACTCAACTCTTTGATTTAGATATCTTCCTATATATAACAACACTACAAGAGGAACTGCCCCCAAATCTGATCTAGATAGAGAAAAGCCAGAGACAGAAATAACAACACAATGAGGTAAAAGCTAAGGACTTCTGGGGGAGAGTCACATATTTTGAATGTGGGGGTAATAGGTAATATATGAGTGAAGGGAGGAATGAGTTAAATTTAAAATGGCCACAAAGAGGTTGATCCTATTTCCTATTTCCTCTGCTCTTGCTTAGCAATTTGTTGACAGAATGCAGTACAGATAACCTTCCAGACTTTCCAAGGCTGGGTTATATGAAGCCTCAGCTTCTGCTCGGCTTCTTGGAATACCTTGAGGTTGCTGATGGAAAGACTTCCCTACATGCTCTGCTACATAGCCTCCTCAGGGATCGCCTTCCTGCCATCCTACTAAAATTACCAGCAGGTGAGTGAAACCATTTGGAACTTCCACCTTAGGGCTCCTGCCAGCAGAATCCTACCACATGGAACCAAAAGATCCCAAAGATGAGCACTGCCCAGATTCCTAAAAGCAAAATCATGAAATGCATCATTCATTTGCTGTTTTAAGCCCCTAAATTTTTATTTAATTTATTACACACACACACAAAACAAAGAAAAAAAATCTCAGATAACCTAGAGGGCAGCATTTAAATAGTGATTTTTAAAAGAGGGTACAATACTGTTGGTGGGAAATCAGTAAGGAAGAACAAAAAATATACTGGGAAGATTATAATTTTTTTAAAAAAAAAAATGATGTGTATATCATAAAAACCTCAACATGTTAAATTGAACTCTTCTTGAACTTTAAGAAAATACAGAATTGCCCTTAATATCAGCAGGATTTTCTCTTTAATGGCATTTGTATGTGAAGCATCTTATTGCCTTGGAAAACCTTTTGCTCCTAACAGCACAAACTAGCAGTATTTTACAGATTTATCCTATCAAAGAAGATCCGTAGAAACTGCAGAGCAAACATTGATTCCATGATTATGAAAATAATAAGAAATTTATAAATTAAAATAGTTGATGGCATAAAGCACATTTCTAATTGGGAATGAATAATCCATTTCTATGTCCTCTGGAAAAAAAGAAAAGACTTCAAAGTCTTTGAGGTGTCTATGTCTTCAAAATAATTCAAATCAAGCTGGCTGGTCTCTGGTGGCTGTATTAGATGTAATCAGGTTGATAAAGATAAATAGCATCTTTCCCTGCTAGTGAAAAGATGAATCAAAGTCATATCTTACATCTCCATCTTTGATTCAAGGTAATGGACAGTGTCTTATGTCAGAACGGGTAATCATTTAAATCTCCAAGCTGCTTTTACTCTCTGACAGTGTTCAGCAATGGTGCCAGAGCAGGACTGGCTCTTGTCATCAGAATATTAAAATCATATCTGGGCCTACTACATTTTTCAAATCACTATATTAAACTGATGTCTATTATTCATTACCTTATTTTATGCTAATATATTTTAATCCTCAGAATATTATCTCTTTGATAAGTTTATATGAATATCTTCTTTAAAATGTAAAGAATTTTTATTCTTATGGTTATCTTAGACATCTCCTTTGATGAAATTAAGACGATAGAAATAGGGGGTGACAGAAACAATCTAAGTATAATACATGTAAGCAACTTTTTTTTTCAATGATGAAGGAATGATAAAGTTTGCTTCTGAGCGAAAAAAGTTACTTATTAAGATATGTAAACATTTATTTAATCATTCAATTATCCAAGTTGCTATAAGTTGGATATAGCCTCTTAAATTGAGGTACTGTTTAGCAAAATTATGTACATATAATCTATATGTAAATATATATCCTAATTCTAACAATCATACATTTGACTAAAAGACTGATATATACATATATATCATTCATATATAAATTACATACATGTATATATATATATATAAATACGTATATATATATACATGATACATGTTCCAACAGATTTTTTAAAAAAATCACAGGTGTTAAGGGAGTATGTGAATTTGTAAAATAATTGATTTACATTTTAAATTAGTCCTGAGTTCTAAAGTGAATAGCTATCTTTAAGATAGGGTAATGTTATTCTTACCATTGAAAATTTCCTAAATTAGTCACAGAACACTTCATACATGGTTTTGTGTGAATACCAATGCATTCACAGTAATGGCTGAGATAGAACAAAGGAAGGAAGAGGAGAAATGTCTCATAGCAGATTCTAGATAGTCATCCCATTTCCAATATAAACAAATGTGGAACCCTTAGAGATACATAAAAATAGGTGGAAATTCTAAATCCCTTGCTAATCTTAAGCAATTAACACACCTAATTTTAATATTAAATCACATAACTAAATATTTTTGTTTTCATATAGACAATAGCAATTGATGATATTGCTTTCTAAGGTAGGTCCCAAAACTTGAAGAAATTTGGATATGCATGTGGTACTCTTTTAATCTGTATCTATATCTGTATTTGTATCTGCTTGCATTTATCTTATCCAAGCTAGAATCAAGTGGGAAATATTCCTGGGGAAGTATGTGAACTGAGCTTTGAGAGATGAGTAGGATTTAGCTAAGTAGGGAAATGAGCAGAAGCACTCATTGGGCCGAATGTGGTAAGGCACTGAGGCATGAAAAAACACAGCACTGCCAAGGTACAGCAAGTTGTTCACTGTGCCTGGAGCACAGGTGTGAGGGGACACTGCCAAATTATGAGGCTGGAGAACTAATCACCAAGCAGATTATAAAGGGGCTGGCATGCCACACTAAGGGGTTTGGATTTGATCCTGAAGGTAACGGAACCATTTATGGAACAAACTCATCATATGAAATTAAAGACAATGGCAAAAAAGAAATAAAAAAAAAAGAAAAGAAAAAGTTAGTGGGAGGGAAATGACTACTCATGCACCTCTCATCTTCTCCATGTAATAATCAGCTTTCAAAAGATAAGGCAGTTTTAGTCACATTAAACATGCTTTGCTTTTTGCTTTTGCTTCATAGAGAAGCTTCAAAGCAATGATGCAGTCAAGAGTGAAATGGTATCTGGTAATTCATAGTTACAATAACATATCAGAACATAAGTACACAATGGGCCTGTGGGAGGGAACATCCAAATACGAGTCTTCAATTACAGGCACCAGAGTGTTTGACAAGAATTCATATCACTTTCTAAATACTTGAGCTTGAGAAAGCAACCACGTGTAACTTTATCGTCAATGGACTCAGAAACTCTGGGGATGGTTTATTATTTGGAGGTGTAAATTAGGGATACCTACCAGCTAATTATTTGGATGACACATCTCTTTTATGATAATGCAGTTGAGTGGCTCTTGAGTTTTAAAGAAGTCTAAAATTGAAGTGTATGCCCTTCACTGTTGACTTTGTTGCAGGCCCAGTATAGATAAAAACCAAGTGTATTATCATACATTAGTTCAGGTTTAATTAACATGATAAATAGAATTAAGAATTTATATTTTAAACATAGGTTCTGCCACTTATTAGTAATATGATCTTGGTAATATTAATTATTAATTAATTAACCTTAATTTCTTTATGTAAGAAAAGAACAATAGCTGTCTTTTGATATTCTTTAGAAGACTAGGATTTATATATATATATATATATACACACACACACACACATATACACACACATTTATATACACACACACACACACACATGTATGTGCTCAAAGGTCATGATCAAATTAAAAAACACAGAATCACTACTTGATTAAATGTACATTTAATAAAATACATTATTCATGCCAACAGTATAAAAGGAAAATCAGTGTATTCATGTGGAATTCAGACAAAGCTTTATTAAAAAGGTAGAGCTCTCTCTCACACACACACACACATTTACATAAAAATGCTTAGTGATTCCCTTAGTAACTCCTTTTTTGCTTTTTTAAACTTTATGCCACTTTATTAAGATTATATGTTACATGGGCTGGGGTTGAGTCTCAGTGGTAGAGTACTCTTCTAGCACATTTGAGGCACTGAGGTTGGATCATCAGCATCATATAAAAATAAACAAATAAAATAAAGGTATTGTGTTCATCTACAACTTGAAAAAAAAGATTATATTATTACACATGGGAAATCAATTAGGAAGATTCTTAAAAAGCAGAGTAAAATTTTAAGGGGCTGAAGAACTGTTACAAAGGAAGGATAGACTTGTAATGTTGTGAACAACCAATAAAAAAATAAATAAATAAATTTTTAAAAAAGGAAGGATAGACTATACACATAATTGTTACTCTCATACAAGTTACTGTTTTCAGTGCAAAATAGAACTGAATAGATTTGATCTTGCCATAAGTAACTACCTTCCCAAAGCAAAATGTTCACCCATGTGTGGTGAATTACAATGCCCCAAGGTACAACTTAGTAAATTGCTTCTTCTTAGGCATTGACTGGAACCCCTGAAGAAAAATAAAATCAGTGTGTGCTAGTGAACTCTGTGTTCTCAGAGAAATTGTTTTCCATAGGATTAATGTAACAAAACAAACCTGGATATGTATGGTGTATTACCTTTTTTTGTTCTTTATAAAATGACCTGGAGGTTTACATTGACTTGATGTCATGCATATTTTCAATCCATTTAAAAGAGTTCGAAATGGGAAAAAACATTGTTCTTTTACCATCAGGTGTCAATTTAGTCATAGAGAGGAAACCAGCCACATCAAAGGATCACTAACAATAGCAGCTGATTTATCTTCAAGCTTAGAGTATGCTGCCCTAGAAATAGTCTGTAAGTTAGCTAACATACTTTAACGTATTCCTTCATACTAACTTAATTCATCAAGGTTTATTCATTCTTTCTCCTAACTTTCTTCTGAGAGTTACTATGGGGTTGATGTTCTGGACAATTAAAATTATATAAGGCAAACTTCAGAGGTCTTACACTTTCTCTTAATGTACAGTTTATGAGATAATAGAGAATTAGTTTAGCAATCATATTTTAATGATCAAAAAAGTGTATGCAAAGTAATTGGCAAATATTAAAATATGTAATTAGACTTCTGAAACAACATGATATAAGCCAAAATGAATTTATATATAATTTCGTTACTATGGTTTCTGTATGATATCTATAAAATATAACTACTTTATCTCCGTATTTATAAGAAGCTATTGAAATTGTTGATGGAATTTTGCTAATGCTCAGATAACAGCACGTTATTCTTAATGTCAAGTCAGCTTTAGGATATTTTATTATAGTAACAGCTGGGGTCCATATACATGAATTTCTTCATAGTACATCCATTATGCACCAAGAGAAAGTACACAAGTATTCTTTCTCTCAATGATGTGTAAATTCTTAGCCCCATTTATATAAACTCAATATGAAGAATTTAAGAAATCAATCTCTTTCTCTCCTTTTGTTTCAATTATCTTACTCTAACATTTCTATCTATGCTCAATCACACACAATTTTCCAGCTTATTTTTTTTAAATGTGCCAATGTGATAGTTTGTTACAGATGGCACCCTTGTATCATTTTTGGCAACTAAATAACATAATACCAAAGCGTTTGCAAACATCACTTTTCCCAAAAATGTTATTTTTTTCTCTTTTGTTCCCCCAAAGCAATTACTTTTTAAAATTTATGTTCAACTACACTTGACTTGAAAGGATATATTTTGGACATTTTATGTAACACACTATTGGCAACTATTTTTCATTACAGATAAGAAGATAATTTGAAATATTTCTTTTCAACACATAAAACACAGGAATAATTAACTCATCAAAGAATCCAAAACAATTTCAGATTAGAATGCTTATTTTCATTTAATATTAGACTTAAAAATAACTATCAAAATAACAGAGTTCCCTAATACCTTAACTTAATCTTGCCTGATGTTAGCATCTTATATAACCATTCAAATAATCAAACTAAGAAATTGTCACCAGTACAAACACTCTTAGTGAAATGATGGGCTTTATTTAGATTTTTCCACTTAGTATTTCTTAAAATCTAGGTTTCTTAAAATCTAGTCCATAACCCACATTACACATGCTTGTCCATCTTCCCAACATCCTTTTGTGAGAGTTTTAGACTTTCTTTGGCTTTTATGACCTTGATACTTTTAAAAAGTCATGGCAGTTGTTTTCCACAGTGCTCCTCAATTGAGATTTTCTGATGTTCTCTCATGATTTGGATTGAAGTCCTTTACTTTTGGCGAGGGAGACACAAAAGGGATGTGATAGTAATCATATAATATAAATACATCTTACAGATTATGTTACTTGATCATCTCCTTAAGGTGATCTGCTAGCTTGTGAACTATAAATTTTCACTAGTTAAAATTTATAATTAAAAAACTTCAAGATATATTTTAAGATTATCCTCTCAAATATCTGCCTAATAATGTTAGCTTCCATTGGGTGCATGTTGTCTGTAAAAAGTTATAACTATGGTATTTTAATGATGATTTTGTTTTCTTTAGTCTATTCCTTAAGTCCATTGTATTTTCTTTAATTGAAATGTTCCATAATGGATCAACTCTCTTCTCTCTTCTATTCATACAATTTATTCAATCGTTTTTCTCAATGTGTTTATTTTATAGCTGGATTATATTAAATACAAACAAAATTTAATTTGTTGTTTAAATTGCTCCAGCTTTGGTCTTTGGAAGCTCATTCTGGTTAGCACATGTGCCCTTCCAATATATGCTCCCAAACTTTTGACTATTTCAAGTATAGAATGTGCCAGGCTTACTTTGTATTTTTCCATCCACAATATTGAGATCAACTGGATTTTCAAGGAATCTTGTTTCCTTTTCCTGGAAAATGGTAATTAGAAATCAGGATCCACAACAGCAGGTGTGTTCTTTGCTAGTAGGTTATCATTGTTGCTAATGATACAAATGTTATAAATAAATATACTATCAACATATAATATCTCCATTTCCTCTTTTTGCCTCTGTCACCATTTTCATCCTCATTCTTAGCACTGACTATATTTTAAAAACCATGAGTTGATATTTCCAATTCCATTGCAATACCACATATTTCATTCTATTCTTCCGCACATTTGTAAGATCATTTTCCATATGTAAGAAATTTGTCTTTCATTATTTATAATTTATTGATGATTATATTAGAATGCACATAAATTTGCATACACACATGTAGTTTGGAAATTTCACATAAAATTTTCAACTATGATATAATATATGTAATTATTTTTTCTTATTAAGAAGGGGTTAGTACTAACCCCCAATACTACTTCTAAATACTGTTTTTCAAAGTTGCTTGAGTTAGTTACTATTTTCTTACCCTCTGTGGCATAGTCACATTACTCATTTATAATAGAGATAGGTTTATAAATAGCATGTTTTTTATTCATTTTGAGTTATTTATAACTGCTACTTAATTTTCAGATATTTGGGGTATTTTTATCCTAGTTATCATCAGGACATATTTTTTGTTATTTCTGTTCTATTTGGTGCATTAACATTTTGCAGCCAGGCATGGTGGCACATGCCTGTAATCCCAGCAGCCCAAGAGGCTGAGACAGGAGGATTGTATGTTCAAAGCCAGCCTCAGCAACCACAGGCACTAAGCAATTAAGTGAGACTTTCTCTCTAAATAAATAAAAATAATAAAATAAATAATTTTTTAGGGAGAGCAGAATACAGTCTGTATTAATAAATGTCCCCCTAAAACATTCAACTCATTGAATGTATTAAAAATAATTCATATAGTCAACTACTATTTTTTTTTAAAAGAGAGACAACTGTTTTAATATTTATTTTTTAGTTTTCGGTGGACACAACATCTTTATTTTATTTTTATGTGGTGCTGAGGATCAGCGCCCCGCGAATGCCAGGCAAGCTCGCTACCTCTTGAGCCACATCCCCAGCCCTCATCTATTGTTTAATAGTGTTCTGTAAGTATCAATATATGAACTGCTTGTACAGTGTTGTTGAAATATTCTATATCCTTCTTGATTTTATCTCTACTTTTATATCTAGCAATTAGAATAGTGTTTAGATATTTCTGACTTATTTTGTGGATTTTCTTATTTTTTATTTCAGGTTGATACAATTTCATGAATTTTGAAAATCTACTGTTATGTATGTATGCATTTAATATTTCTATATCATTGGGAGGATTATTTTATTATTGCATAACATCCCTATTTTATACATTTCATGTATTTTCTTGTTGTTTTTATATTTATTTATTCATTTTTTTACCAGGTGTTGAACTTAGGGACAATTCATCACTGAGCCACACCCTCAGCCTTTTTTATTTTGAAACAAGGTCTTGCTAAATTGCTGAAACTGGCTTTGAAATTGTGATTCTCCTGCCTCAGCCTTAAGAACTGCTGAGATTACAGGCATATGCCACCATGCCCAGTTTCATGTTTTTCTTAAATTTATTCTATATACAATGTACAGTATTTTTAGTTGTAGTTTATAGGAAGAATACAGAAAGTTGTGTTTACTATCATTCTTTTTTTGGTGGGGGGATGTAGGTGATTTCTATTCACCTATTTTGAATAGGCAGGTGTTTTGCTCAGCTGAACTTGTGATGAATCTACTGATAAACCTATGGAAAGCAGTTTCATCTTTTTTCTTTTTTGTGGTTTGCAGAACTCAGTGATCTTGTGCTTCTGCCAGGAGTAGTTCTGGGCTTTACAAGATATCCTGCTTTTCAGAGTTAAGAAGTTTTGTTTTGTTTTCTTAAAATAACCCTTCTCCTAACTGAAACTAGGGTTTTCAAAAATCACTAAGGGATAATAGTTTTGTTTTGCTCTTCTTCTACAGATTATGGCTTTATTTGTTAAAAAACAAACAAACAAATAGCAGTGGGAAAGATTCAAAAGGAGATCTGTGTCCCTCTGCAGTGGCTAATATTCATGGTCTTAGGTATACACTATGCTTTGGCTGGACTTATTCAATGTTTTAGAAATTGTGCATCAGGAGAAGTCCATAGAGAAAATGCCTGCAAGAAGGTGTTTACCTCACCTTCTATCTTGCACTATCTTCCCAACCTTCATTCATAGCAACATGCATTTGGCTGCTACTAAGTCATTAACAATACTAAATGATTTTTTTCTTTACCAGAGTCTAGATGTATTTGCTTTACTAACCAAGTCTTCTTCTTTATGTCCCATCTTGGCCTTCCTGTCCTAAAAAATAAATCTAATTTTTTCTTTAATAAAAATCAGCTGTCTGATAAATAAACTTGTCAATGTGAAGTTAGTTATATTTTCTTTTTTGTAATAGTGAAAATAAAACTATTCTTCACCTTTGAGTGGAAATCAAGAGTCTTAATGGATCATTTTAACATGATTTGCCATAAGATAAATATTAACTTTTGTGTAAACTAAAAAAAAATAATTATGATAATTTCTCATCTTATTATAAATTATCACAATATCTAGCCAAGAAGATATATAATCTATAAATGATTAATTTAGCATATATTGATTATAATATATTAAATATATATTAAGTCTGAATGGATTAGTTAGGCTGATACAGTTCATTGACTCTTGGAATTCCATATAGCCTATAGACATTTTTAAACTTTTGGGTTCCCTCATTTCAATGCAAGGTCTTAATGATTGAGAATTCACAGGAATTCAGTAAGTGGGCAATTACTCATTGATTTAAATAAATGTTAACATAGAAGTAAGTGATGCATAATTTCTATTTCATTTCTTTGGTCAGAAGGACTCAGTTCTTCCCAGCTGTGACACAATAAGGAATGTACTCCTCCAAGTGGTGAGCTGAAAATCTATGGATATTAATACCTATGACATTTGCTGTATGTACACTTCACTAATATCATATAAATTAAGCCAGTGTATGAAATATAGGTTGAACTTCATAAGATGAAAATAGGCATACAAGTTCTTGTATTTTTTTCTTACATCTCATACAAACAAGTAACCCTTACTGAAGCCCCTACAGGAGGACACAGGCAAACAGGAAAAGAAATACAGTGTTTCTTTGATACTGCTGAAACAAAGTAAATAATCATGCATTGACGGCAGAGAAGTCTTTGAGCTGACATCTGAAAGATCACTGGAAGTAATCTAAGAGAAAAGAGAAAAGTAGCAAGAATGTTACTCTCTAAGAATCTTTCTGATTCTGTTACAAGACAGGAAGGGAACAATTGATATGCAGGCATATAGTGGTTTCTCTCAGATATGAAATAAGTTATAAGTGAATTATTTAATTTATGTAATTGCCAGTTAAATCATATTTAACTTATAAAACTTTGGTATTAATCAATGAAGAAATATAATTAAAGAAAAGACATGAAATCCTGAGCTTTTGTATTTAATTCGATCACACATTAAGATGTTATACCACAAGAAGACAGAAAGGGACTTTAAATACATACCTATCTGAAAGCCTTCATTCTGCAGGACTCTATAACATCCTAAGAAGGCAAAATTAAAGAGACAGTAAAAGAATCATTGGTTGTCAGGTATTAGATAGGAAGGATGGATGAATGGTGGAGAAATAGTGGGATTTTTAAGGCAGTGAAGCCATTCTGTGTGATAATATAATGTTGCATGTCAGATATTATGCATTTCCATTACACCCAAAAGTGAAACCTAAGTTGAATTTAATTTAATATGAACGAATTTAGTTAATAATACCGTGTCAATATCAGTTCATCAATTGTAACAAATATATCACACTAATGAAGAAGAAAAAAGTGTAAGAGGAAAAAAGGAAATACTAAGAAATCTCTGTATTATATGCTTAATTTTCTATAACTAAAAGTTGCTCTGAAAAGACTTATTATTTTAAAAATAACAATTTGAAGAATCCAAGACTTCTATGATTGATTCTCATACACATCTACATTTTGGGGATTGTAATTTTTCTGCATCATCTATTGCCATCAGTATTCAAATAATTCTCTCTGAATTACATCGTTTTAGTCATTCTAAAACAGGTCATTGTCTCTGTCGCTCATTGTTCTGAATAGTGTCCCTTTTTCTACCTAGGCATAGAGTTAGAAAGCATGATGTCCAGTCATTTTGGTGAAGTTTAAAGCTATTTGGTGTTGATTGGTGGCTAGCAGAGTGGATCTTTCAATCTACTGAACCTATGATTTTTAATTACTTTTTGTTGTTGTTTTTCATGTGTTTCTGTAGCTTTTTTGACATAACTTTTTAGAAATTGCTGTTTTTTTTTCCATTTTTTAATGAACAAATGAATGCTTTGAAAATTATTTGGATATAAATACTAGAAAGATTGAATATATTTATATAAAAATAATATATAACATAATAATATCTATATCTATATCTATATATCTATATATCTATATATATATATATTTGTACAAATTTTAAAAACCAAAATTTTCACTGCAGTATTCAGCAAATTATTTCAGTTTACTTCTAAAATCAGAAATATTCTTAGTGTCATTTTGATTATTTGAATTGTATGAATATTCACTGAGTTATTTTCAGTACTTTTAATTGAATCTTAATTATTAACTCTACCTTTGTAAAAATGTTTAAAAAGGTACTTTTATTACCCCCTCATTCAGTATTTTTCTTAATTCTATCTTACTAATTTCTTTCCATTAGATGCTCTGCTCTTAATTATTTATTGATTGATTGATTTACTTACTTACTAAGTACCATATATTCAGTAATTGATTGAATATTATTCTAGGAATGCTTGTGAAGGTGTTTGGGATGAGATTCCCATTTCTGTTGATAGAGTGGTAAAGCTGATTGTCCTCCCCATGTGGTGGGACTCATCCTATCCACAGAAAGCTGGAATAGAACAAAACAATGGAGTATGAGAGAATCCACTCTCTTCCTTGCTGTCTTCCAGATGCAATATGGTTTTCTGCTTCTGGACCTTCAGCTCTCTTGAGTCTCCAGATTCCTGACTGCACATCTTGAGATTTCTCAGCCTTTTTAATTACACAAGCTTATTCTTTGTCTTCTGTCTCTATTTCTGTCTCCATTTCTCTGTCTCTCCAATTGATTTTATTTCTCAGAAGAACCGGAATACACCAACTCTGTATTTATGAGAGAGTTTTGATCATATACTTCAACCCTTTGAGGAAGATACCATATTCAAACAAAGCAAAATGTAAAGTTATCTATAAGAAATGTAGCTGTCATCTATTAAGCTCATTCTAAGGAGATTTCTCATTAAATCAAATGGGTTTATGGTTATTTTTCATCAATTAAAAATAAATGCTTTTTAGTTTAAATGTGTAATATCCTAAATATTGTTGAATATAAGCAAGTTTTTTTTTAAAAAAGCTCTTCAATGAATTTTAATCATCTAAAGAAATCCAAATGAGGATAAAAATTGTGATAAAGCCTGCTTCAGATTATAGCACATTGAATTGGATGGTGCAGGCAATTTCGGATTCAAGGAGATGACCAAAAGAAGTTGTTAAGGAGATCTAATGAGAAATATTGATATTCTCTGTACTGGCCATGACTGGAGAGAAAAGATGAATTTGAATCATGTTTTGGAAGCAGTAGTGAAAGATCATATAACTAAGTGAATAAAAAATTGAGAAAAATAGAAAGCATGCAAGTTTTCAACTTAGCTCAAAAAGACTCACCAAATGGGGATAAAAAATAGAACAGAATTTAGTAAATATATCTGGATGTAATTTTTCAAATCATTTGCTTGCTATCTTTGAAAATCCAAGCATACCCTGAAATGCTGAAATGTAAAGCTTTATGCTATTTTATTTTCCTTTTATATATATGTTTCTTCTTGTAAAACTTGATATATAACTTTATGAAAAACATGGGGAAATTTGGAAATTTTGTTATTTTAGTAATTATATGTTCAAGGAATTGAAATTGGTAGAATATGAATGGCATGTTTATATGACACTTTTTGAAATGGGTCAAGTGATTTGGCAGTTTAGATATTACTAAATTTTTAAAACTTTAAATTGATGACTATCAGAGGTTCTTTGAATTACATAAGGATTTTATAAACCACTTTAAGATTATTTTGAATAGGAAATCAATCCTTGAAAAAAACCTTAGAATGTGAAAATATTCACTCAATCATTTCATATTCAAGCCCCTAATAACTTCAAAGTCACATAAAATACATGGAAATATTGTGAGAATACAGCATGTACATTTTAATATTGTTTTTAATTTTATTGGGTTTAATTATTGGTCTCACATCATTTTTATATTTCTTCAAATAATTATTGAATACAATTTTTATGTGCAAAGTTTAAGAGCTCATTTAGGAAAATTTTTCATATTACATAATTTATTTAAACACATATAATTCATATTGAATGTCTCCTCACATTACTTTATATGTGCTTCTACTATGAACATTTAGAATGCACAAAATTCTTGGCCTGCCTCTTTAGTTTTATCATAAATCTTAAGTTATTGCCCTTAGAACCAAGCAGATAAATAAAGAGAAATGCCACTCTTTTGACATTTTTGGCTGAAAATTGAAAAGACACATTTATTTCATCTTTTACATTTACTATGCAGAAACTCAGCCAACATGAAAATTTTTACACATAGAGGAGAAATTAGATGTCTTGTCCAACACGAGTATTCCACTTAACATTCTTTATGCCCACTACTTGTTTATCCAAAGAAATAGGCTGCCATATAAATCTCTCAATGTAATAGAATATCAAGTCGCTAAGTGATTTGCTTAGAAGAAAAATAATTCATTTTTAGGAAAGATTCAAACTTTTACCCACACAAAATACCATTAAAAATAAAGGAAAACAATGAGTTACTCATATTGAACAGTTACAACAAAAATAAAAACCCAGCTTCTTCAAATGAAATAAAATTTAAACATCTTTTTTTTTTTTTTTTTTTTTTGGTACTGGAGATTGAACTCAGGGACACTCAACCACTGAGCTACATTCCCCAGCCCTATTTTGTATTTTTATTTAAAGACAGGGTCTCACTGAGTTGCTTAGAGCCTTGCAGTTTCTGGGGCTGGCTCTGAACTCAATATCCTCCTGCCTCAGACTCCCAAGCTGCTGGTTCTAGACCTATTTACCACTCCTACATATAATATTGATTTTACTTACTCTATTTGGTTTACTCTTTGTTATAGTTTAGATGTGATGACTCTCAAAAGCTCATGTGTGAGATAATGCAAGAAAGTTTGGAGGAAAAATGATTGGGTCATAGCTCTAACCTAATCAGTAAATTGATTCCTGATGGGATTAACTGAGTGGTAACTGGAGGCAGGTGGGGTGTGGCTGGACGAAGTGGTTCATTGGGGTCCTTGTTATATGGTATATATTATGTATTTGGAGAGTGGAGTTTCTCTTTCTGCCTTCTGGTCATCATATGAGCTGCTTCCCTCTGCCATACTCTTCTGCCCTGAGTTTGCCTCAATCTTTTGCCTCATCTCGAGCCCCAAGAAATGGAGCCTGCTGTCTATGGATTGAGACCTCTGAAACCATAAGCCCTTAAGTAAACTTTTCCTATTCTACATTTGTGCTGGTTGGATCTTTTAGTCACAACAGTGAGGTGGCTGACTAAAACGCTCTTGTCTTTCTTTTAGAAGATACTGTTATGAAGACTGAAATCAATTTAAGTATAATTGTATCAAAGAGATAGATTTGTTCATAAATATAGCATTACATGTAACGAATCCTTTTTCCTCATAATAAAAAAGACGTGGTATTTTGGAAAGAAGTGCAAAACAGAACTTACGGTAAGTTCAAAATACACAATACACAAACCTTGTTGATCTTCCCAGTCTTTTCTAATGCATCACATAAAAAAAAATTGTATCTTGATTTACACCTAAAATATTCAGGCTTTAAATACTGTCCTTTTATATTCTGGACTTCTGTAAAATAAGCAGCATGATTTTTGAGATCTAGCTTCATGAGTATCCTTCACAAATGAGCAGAGAATACAGTTTCAATTTGGCTTGCAAGGTAAGCAACAAGAGAGAAAAGATAAAAAAGAGCACAGAATAAAAAACAAATAAAACAACAACAACAGCAAAAATCTTCTTCCTTTCTGTCTGGCCTGGTCCAAGCAGTGGTAGGGCTCCTCATTTCAACCTATTCACAGAATATACACCTGCAGAGATACTGATTTTGTCAAAGTTATATCTCTTCGGGTATACAAAATGACCACATGATATATCACACTGCTTCATATCTTTCCTTAATTAATTATTTTTTCTATTACATTCTCCAGTTTGTACATGCATCTCTCAAATTAATCCATAGAATTCTAATTACTAAATTATATCTTCTTTAAGAAAAAGAAAAAAGTAACTGATTTAGACCAGAAAAATAAAATAAGGAAGGATAAAGAGCAACCAATGAGTGAAAATTTCTTACTCATAATCCAGATGATTTCTTACTGCACATATTCTAAAATTTTAAAGGTTTTAAAGCTTTAAAAGCTTTGAAAGTATTAACCAAATTATTATCATTCTTCTTTTATTTTTCTTTTTTAAAAAGTAGATAGTAATTCTATTCATATCAACTTTTCATCTATTTGAAATTATTCCTTCCTTTTCTTTGTGGTGCTGTTCAGCTACCATATATTTATTTAACTTTTGTATGCACAAAAATGTTTTATTTCACTTTTTAAGTCTATTTTTTCCAGTTACAAATTTACTGAACTTTTGAGAGATAACTCCGGTGTTCCTCTTTAAACTGTTTCTGTTGATAGGTTGGCTATTATCTAATTTAGTTTCTCATTACAAACTCTGCTCTTTCCCTCTGCTTGTCTTATCATTGTCTGTATCACTGTCTTTTAGAGAATTACTATGACTCACATTTTTCTACTGTAGATGTTGGGATTACAAATTCTTCCTGGATACTTTAGCCTTAATTCTAAAGATGCTTTCCTTGCTCTTAAAACATTTCTTACACACATCTGCTGATCCATACTCCACTAAATACTGAAGTGCAACTATTTACATATTTCCGGATAATTATTTCTCTTTTTCTGGTTAACTTTCTCCATGTATTCTGCTTTGGCTTCCGAGAACTCTTACTTCTATTTCCTAGACTCAAGAAAACATCCTAAAATTCTTCAATTCTTCTCATACTCACACTGCTGTCCAGAAATTAGCCCTGTTCAGGAAACTGGTATATTCACAGGGTTTGGGATATTTATTCCTCTGCTTCTTTGATTAATGCTCCTGCACTATTTTCCAATGTGCAACACTTTTTCTTTTCTCTTAGTTGTTTAATTTCTAAGATTAAGTCTAGTTCCCATTGTTTTATCATAGTTGTAAGTAGAATTACATTCCTTTATAAAATTTAATTTCTATAATTTAACTTCTTTAGTTTTCAAGAGCTAATATCATCTACAGTGGTTAAATTGTATATTTATATAGGAATAAATTGTTTAAAACTAGGACATTCTAAAGTCATTCTAAAATAACATTTTTTAAATAGCTTGTGTTTCCCTTTTCTTTTTTCCCCCACATTTTTTTTTACTGGTGCCTTATAGTTTTATATACTAATGGATTTTGTTATTACATATTTGAACTTATGCACAATACACAATATATAATTTGACCAATATCACTCCCCAGCACTTTCCCCCTGCCTCCCTACCTCCCGCCCCTTGGTCCCTTTCCTCTATTGATTTCCCTTTGATTTTCATGAGATCCACCCCCATCTTTCTTTTTTCCCTTTTTCTTCTTTAGCTTCCATATCTGAAAGAAAACATAGGACCCTTAACTTCCTGAGTTTGACTTATTTCACTTAATGTGATAGTCTCTAGTGCTATCCATTTTCCTGCAAATGATATAATTTAACTTTTCTTATGGCTGAATAAAAGTCATATATATATATATTTCATTCCACATTTTATTTATCCATTCATCCATTGATGGATACTAGGCTGGCTCCATAGTTTGGCTGGTGTGCATTGCTGCTATAAACTTGGATAGGGATGTATCACTGTAGTATGACTTTAATTTTTAAGGATAGATACCAAGGAGTGCTTGGTCATATGGTGGGTCTATTCTTAGTCTTTTAAGAAAACTCCATAGAGATTTTTATTGTGATTGTACTAATATACAATTACATTAACAGTGTAATTATTATTATTATTTTGCATATGTTGCTGGGGATTGAAACTTTGGTGGAGCTTGGGATTGAACTCAGGACTTTGTGCATGCTAGGTAAGTACTCTATCAACTGAGCTATATCCCCAGCCCCCAGCATTTATACTCTTGATGACTGCCATTCTAACTGGTGTGAGATGAAATCTCAGTGTAGTTTTGATTTATATTTTCTTCATTGCTATAGATGTTGAACATTCTTTTATGTATTTGTTGACCACTTATATTTCTTCTTTTGAGAAGTAACTGTTTAATTCATTTGCCCATTTATTAACTGGGTTATTTAATTTTTGAATTATTGAGTTTCTTATTGAGTTTCTTATATATTCTGGATATTAATCCTCTGTCAGAAGAATAACTGGCAAAGATTTTCTCCCATTAAGCAAGTTCTCTCTTCAAATTTCTAATTGTTTCCTTTGCTGTTATAGAAGGTTTTCAATTTGATGTCATCTCCTTTATTAATTCTTGGTATTATTTCCCAAGCTTTAGGGTTCCTATCAAGAAACTCATTACCTATGCCTAAAATCTGGAGTATTGATGCTATGTTTACTTCTAGGAGTTGCATAGCTTCTGTTCTAATTCCTAGGTCATTTGAGTTGGGTTTTGTGCAGGGTGGGAAACAAAAGTCTGGCTTTATTCTTCTATATATGAATAACAAGTTTTATCAGCACCATTTGTTTAAAAGGTTGTCTTTTCTCCATTGTAAGTTGTTGGCACCTTTACCAAAGATCCTATGACTATAAATCCATGTCTTAGTCTCTGTGTCTCTTATCCTGTACCATTGGTCTATGTGTCTGTCTTTATGCCAGTACCATGCTGTTTTTCTTTAATTGATCTGTAGTATAATTTAAAATCAGGTATTGTAATTTCCCCAGCATTGCTTTTTTGGCTTAAAACTGCTCTGATTATTCAGGTCTTTTATTCTTCAAAATACATTTAATGACTTTTTTTTAATAGTACCGTGAAGAATGTTGTTTATATTTTGCAGGGGATTTAATTGAATCTGAATATTGTGTTTTGTATTATGGCCATTTTAACAATTCTAATTCTGTCTGGTCAAGAACATGGGAAGTCTTTTCATCTTCAGAGGTTCCTTTCAATTTCTTTCTTTAATGTTGTAAAGTTCTCATTTTAGAGGTCTTTCAACTCCTTGATTAGATTTATTCCTAGGTATGTATGTATGTATGTATGTATGTATGTTACTATAAAAGTAAGTTTCAGGCCAAAAGCAAACCACCATATAGATACTTATTAATATGTATTTCACAAATGACCTATATTTGGGGAAAGATTCCACTCTTTACTCCCAAGTTATTAGCAAACAAATTCCATGTTGCTTCAAGGAGGCAGATGCAGCAATGACCTTAAAGAAGGACCTGCAGAACTCTTTACCCAACTCTTCCAGCCTCTCTGGAAGAGTGTTACATGATTCAGAGATTTCTCCTGTGTAATAGTCACTAAAGTACAGCACATTAGAAAGGATAGCAGAAAGAGCAGCCAATGATATAAAATAAAATTCAGGTGAATATGGAATTGAAGAATCCTGAAGAGTTTGAATAATAATTATATTCTGTCATCAAACGTTCACAGTTGTACACTTTTTACCCTCTTCTTTGTCTTTATCATACATTAGTCAAGCATCTCTCTATCCCACAGTTCACTAAACTCTAAGGATGAACAGGGGACATATTCCCTTGTCAGTTTATGTCATGTACCTGCTAAGGATAGGAGACAGATTTCCTATGAAATCATGATCATTCTCCCTTATGAGTATTTAACTTCCCTGTAAAAGTTTCTGCTAGGAATTGGGCAACCTTTTCTATAAAGTAAAAACCTATCTACTTGATTTTGAGATACTTACAGATTTATGAAATCAGAATATTCTCTTCATTGCAATATTCTTTCTGAATAAATTATTTTCTTCAGTCTGCATATGTTTTTTACTTAACAGTTGTTTCTATGTGTAATGCAATGTTATACATATATAGCATAGTAAGAAGATGTGCCAGAATGGTATATGCTGAATATATATGTGTTGTTAACTTACTTCTATTCAGCAACAAAAAAATGAGCCAGGCATTTTTCTACACCAGGGGTGAATCAATAGCTAGATTCAACTCATTGAGTCCCTGTGTTTTTACATGCTGATGCATGTTCAGTTGCCATGGAGACTGCACAAAAAGGAAAGCTTAAACAATTTGATACCTGACCCTTTAAGAAAATATTTGAAATCCTTGTTTTACATATTAAGATATATGTGTTGTGTTACACAGGCTACCATGGCTGTGACCAAAATACCTAACAAGAACAAAGTAAGGGAGAAAAAGTTTATTTTGGTTTTATGGTTTCAGAGATCTCCATCCAAGTTCAGCGGAGTCCATTGTTCTGGACCAGGGGTAAGACAGAAATCACAGTGGAAGGACATGGTAGAAGAAAACTGTTCAGCTCATGCCAGCTGGGAAGAGAGAGAGAGAGAGAGAGAGAGAGAGAGAGAGAGAGAGAGAGAGAGCGAGCGCTGGAGGAGCTAGAGACAAAACCTAATCCTTAGGGCACATCCCCAGTGACCTACTTCCACAATCCATGCCTTACCTGGAAACTATTACCACCCACTACTGGTAGTTCTTTAAAATCATTAATCTTACAAATGGACAAATTTTCTGATTGGTATATACCTCTTATCATCTAATTATTTTACCTATGAACATGTTTGCACTGTGTCACATAAGTTTTTAAGGAACATCTCATACTGAACCATAACACTTGGAACAAGACAAAGTTTCCAATCTCAAAGAGACAATGGTCATCTTCTGTAACACCTATGTAATTTTATATAAAATCATTATTTTCTTCAATGATGCCTTAAATAGAATGAAAGCTAGATGGGTGTAGAAAGTATGCCCATTCTTTGGTGTATTCCAAAGTGTATAGATTAATGATTATTAAATACTAGTCCTTTTAGTTGTCAAAGGAAGAAAAGATAGAAGGAAAGAAGGAGGGAGAGAAGAAAGGAGGAAGAGAAAGCAGAAAGAGGTAGAGAAAGAAAAAAAGGAAAAATGGAGGAAGTTAGAATTAATAATAAAAAACAATTATCTAAATAAATAGTCATCCATTTGACATATTCCATGTATCTTATATATTTGTTCACCAAATATTGATTTTTAGGGTTGTGAGTACATAATACACTCATGGACATTACAACATGGTTATAATTTATATATTCTGTAAATTTGACAATAGAAATTCTTCCATTATTCATATTCATCAGTTATTTAAATGCACTATTAAAATTTTTTTTCCACTGAAGTATATTATTTTCCTACAGATAAATTCAAAGGTAAATAATTCATTGCATGTTTAATTGTATTTTATGACATATTCATTCTTTGTGTTTAACTTTATTTCTAATGCAATATTTTTAAGCATTTTAATACAAATTATTCAGGGCTTTACTAGGGATGAGCATCATGTAATATTAATAATGTCATTTAAAAACCAATAAATCATTAAAAATAACTCCAGTAGAGATGAAATGAGTAAAAATATGTCTTTTTAAAAATTCTCATTATAGAGTATAAGACACCCATAAAATTATGGGTTTTTATGCAAACCATTGATGATAGTGCTCCAGGGTCAACTTCCTAATTATATTTTTGTAATATTAATATTAAAATCAATTTACATTCCATGAGAATTTACCAACTAGTAGTGGAGAGAGGAGGCCTTAAGCAGGGTCGTGCCTAAGGAATTTCAAACGGGGACAATAATTTGCTGAGAATAATTAATAAAAAATCAAGAGTTGAGGGTATCTTGTAATGGATAATATTAAACTCACTGCTGTGATTTCCAGGCAGCATAAGGAATAAGGATTAACTGTTCTTGAGTAATTGCTTTTATGATTTTTTTGGAAAACATTAAATAATTTATTAAATTTCATAAATGTTAATTTTTATTTTTGTCAAATTATGACATATAGCCTCTTCCTATTTAAAATACTAAAAGACAAATAGCCTTAATAACAACAATAACACAGTTCCTCCTTCTTTTCCTTTCTCAATACTTTTTATTCCTAAGAGAAAATTAAAAGTGTGCATGAGTGTGTGTGTGTATGTGTGTTTGTGTAAGTATATTTGAAATCTGTCTCTATATTTTGAAAAATGAAGAGTATTCTTCAAATATTAAGTAACTGTGCTTATGGAGGTGAATATTTTAACTTGCTTTCAAACCTATGCTTTTCCTTCCACCATTCTCCATATAAAATTATACCTTCAGTTGTAATTTTATTTAATATTTTGGCTTTTGCAACTATATGAATATTATTCAATATAGATCCAAGTGCTTAATAGGATTATATTCTCTTCCTTGAATAACTTTTATTTTTGCTGGAGTTAGACATTAATTTTTCCTTTTGTGTCCTTCATATTTTATACTAACTTTTGAATTCATCCCAAACTCCATGAAATATTTGTGAACTGATATCCCATGAGCTTCAAGGCAGAAAAAATATCTTTATTATGTAGCTCCCACTTGAACCATCTGATGTTCTGCTCCAATTCAAATGGTTTGCTCTCTAGACCTGCTCCAATTCAAAAGTTTTGCTCTCTAGACCTGCAGTCCTCCAAGAACTTGTCAACATTCTAGAAGTTTCTTTCTTATCATTTGATATAAATTCTGTGTATTTGAGATTTCATGTTTTTTTTTGTTTTTTGCTCTTTCTCTTTCTTTAGTTATTCTTATTTGGAGGAACACATTTGCAAAGAACTTGTACTAGTTGTGTGAAAGGTAAGTGTAACATTATACACAATGATATCTTTATCATACTATCATGTTTAGTTAATGATCTGGCAAGCTATGTGAATCTTGTTTGAAAACCATTTCTACTCAGAATGATCAGCACATTAATCAAAGTTCTCTAGAGAAACTGCATAGAACAACCAACAGAAAATTTTATGTGTGTGTATGTGTATGTGATAAGGCATTGGCTCAGAAAATTAAGAAAGTTAGGAATTTCCACAATCTGCCACCTGCAAACTTGAGACCCAGGAGGGCCATTGAGTATATTTAGAAGGGCCTCAGACTGAGAGAACTAATAGTACAGATTCCATTCCAACTCTAAATGCTTGAGAACCAGGAGTGCTTATGGCAAGAGAAGATCAATGCTTCTCTCAATCAGTAAGGCAGAGAGCCAGTAATCAATCTCTTCTTTCACCTTTCTGCTCTGTTCCTGAATGGGCTGAATGCAATTAACCTGCATTGGGGAGGATAGTCTACGGATGTAAGTGCTAATCTCTTTCAGAAACTTCCTTGAAGACTGTTTTAGTCTGATTTTTTTCACAGATGTAATTAAATAATCTAACCAGAACAACTGAAGAGGAGGAATTTATTTGAGGGCTCACAGTGTCATAGATCTTAGTCTATAGAAGGCCCGTTGCATTTCTCAGGGCTCGAGGCAAGGCTGAACATCATGGCAGGAAAGTGTGGTGGAGGGAAGCAGCTCACATCATGATCAGGAAAAAAGAGAGAGACTCCAATATGCCCCCAAAGCCATGCCCCAATTCCCACCTCCTCCAGCCACACCCTCCCACTCCAGTTACCACTCAGTTAATTGTTGAGGGCCACAATCAAGTCAAGATGGCGCCTGGCACTTTGCCAGGAGGAGTGGTTTGTGAAGTAATGCCAGGGAGTCATTAAGATGATGAGGATTCCTTAATGATTGACTGCTGTATCTAGATGATGTTAATTAAGTTAAGCGGTGTGTAATTAGTTAAGTATATATACCTCTGCTGTCCCATAATAAAGCGGCTCCTGCTGTTTCAATCTTCATAAGTTGCTTGTCACCCCCTGGTTATTTTGCCCAGCCAGACGTCGGTAGTTAATCCCTATCTGGGGATTAATTCACTGATTGGGTTAAGACTCTGGAAACCCAATCATTTCTCCCCTGAACCTTCTTGCACTATCCATAAGTGAGCTTTGGGGGAACACCTCATATCCAAACCATAACACAGAAATATCTATAAATCATGTTTAATCTGACATCTGGGTATACCATGATCTAGTCAAATTGGCACATAAAATTAACTACTACTATAGTCTTTGGGAAACCAGGGATTGAGAACTTGTTTATCTTTTTTTTTTAAATTTTTGTAATAACTTTATTTCTGAGGCATGTTAGAACCATATAATATGACAATGAAGGTCTCCTTCCTTTACCATGAAATTTCCCTTCTCTCTCTCTTTCCCTCCCCCATCTACACCCTGTTTAATAGTGATCTTCTTCTCATGCTCTTCCTCCCTATTCTGTTCTTAGTTGCTCTCCTTATATCAAAGATGACATTTGGCATTTGTTTTTTAGGGATTGGCTAGCTTCACTTAGCATAATCTGTTCTAGTGCCATCCATTTCCCTGCAAATTCCATGATTTTGTCATTTTTTAGTGCAGAGTAATACTCCATTGTGTATAAATGCCACATTTTTTAATCCATTCATCTATTGAAGGGCATCTAGGTTGGTTCCACAGTCTAGCTATTGTGAATTGTGCTGCTATGAACATCCATGTAGCAGTATCCCTATAGAAGGCTCTATTAAGGTCTTCAGGGAATAGTCCGAGAAGGGCAATAGCTGGGTCAAATGGTGGTTCCATTCCCAGCTTTCCCAGGATTCTCCATACTGCTTTCCAAATTGGCCGCACCAATTTGCAGTCCCACCAGCAATGTACAAAAGTACCCTTTTTCCCACATCCTCACCAGCACTTGTTGTTGTTTGACTTCAGAATGGCTGCCAGTCTTACTGGAGTGAGATGGTATCTTAGGGTGGTTTTGATTTGCATTTCTCTGACTGCTAGAGATGGTGAGCATTTTTTTTAAGAGAGAGAGAGAGAGAGAGAGAGAGAGAGAGAGAGAGAGAGAAAGAGAGAGAGAATTTTTAATATTTATTTTTTAGTTCTCAGCGGACACAACATCTTTGTTGGTATGTGGTGCTGAGGATCGAACCTGGGCCGCACGCATGCCAGGCGAGCGCGCTACCGCTTGAGCCACATCCCCAGCCCCATGGTGAGCATTTTTTCATGTACTTGTTGATTGATTGTATGTCCTCCTCTGAGAAGTGTCTGTTCAGTTCCTTGGCCCATTTGTTGATTGGGTTATTTGTTATCTTATTGTCTAATTTTTTGAGTTCTTTGTATACTCTGGACATTAGGGCTCTATCTGAAATGTGAGGAGTAAAAAATTGTTCCCATGATGTAGGCTCCCTATTTACCTCTCTTATTGTTTCTCTTGCTGAGAAAAAACTTTTTAGTTTAAGTAAGTCCCATTTGTTGATAATATGAAACATTACAAAATCAGATACTTATGAGCATTACTCTTTAGTTCTTTTTTTAATTCATTGTGCTATGTATTTAGATGACATTCTCAGTCTGGAGATTCATGAATATCAGATCTAGCAAACATTTCTGTGTTAGTTTGGAAGTTGGAGAGGTGATATTCATTTATAAAATATTTTTTGAGAATTAAGTTGTTTGACAAAATGGAAACCTCAAACACTGATTAATAACAAGCATTTACTTTTAACTTTTACTTTGTTGATCTGGGAAATACCTTATTTCTCCTTCAAATTTTATCAAGGCTACTGGTTTTTCCCTTAGGCTACATCAAAAATTGATGTTGTATTTTTTTCTGTGTGCCATATTGCAGCACACAAACATAATCTTGCGATATCCTTCTTGCAGCACTAGATGGGGTTGCAATAGGTGGTGAGAATATCTGATATTTCAAGAAGGTATTCGCAAAAAGTAATTATTTCAAAGGAGTTTTTTCTAATTTTCATTGTTCACTATATACTAAAATTATATTATCCATTTAGTGGGTTAGGATTGTAATATTTTATATAAAAATGAACAAGCAATATTAAAAATGATTTGCTCAAAATTCTGAAACATTATGACAAAATATCAATTAATATTGACATCAATATTTTCTCTTCTAATTTAGAATTTTCCTCCACAAAACCCACATTTTATTTCATTTTACCATACTAACTGACCTTTAATTACCAAGTAATAAAATAGAAAATATTAAAACAGTGTGTGTAATATAAAAACAGACAATTTTAGGCTTAACTTTAAAACATTTTTTCAAGTAAAAATACTATTGCAGAAAAAAACCTAGGATAAGGATGTAGTAGAGCAATAATAGACTTTCAAAAATGTGTTTTCATGACATTTTATTGCATCCTAAACATAATAACTTATTATCTCTACCTATCTTGATTTTATTTCAGGAAATATGTGATACAATTATATTTGTGGAAATTTTAAATCTTTTTTAGATTTAACAAAAATGCATAAAACCTTATTTTTTCTGAAGAGATTAATTACCATCTTAACATCATTAGTCTCACCACAATACGGGCAGAAAAGACCTTAACTCTTGAATAATGCATCGCCAAACAGATTTTAAAGAAATACTATTTAAACAGTGAATAAGTTTAGTCAGCAAAGATTTTGTTAGAGGACGCTGTTCAGAAAATAGAGTATTTCTTCTCATAAATATAGGAGTTGTGCAATGAGATGCTGGAGTCATGTGAATTCATAGTCTCTTGTTTTAACTTAGCAAACCTGGTTAATTAATAGATTTAGTAAAACATGCTCTATTTTCTATATTGTAGCTGACAGAGAATATGAAAATTGAGGAAATAGAAAGTATCAGCATTCAATAACATTTGCAAAATGGTTAGACAAATTTGGTAGCAAATATTCCACATTTCTAGAAATGTCATGCCAAGCAGACTATTTTGAACAAAATTAAACATAAAAAAGTTTTCTTCCAGAGGTCTCCTTTCGAAGCCTTTATTTGAATTCTGTGATAAAGAAATAAATTTTAAAGTTTTAGAGGAAATATCATAATTCCCTCAGTATTTCCTGCTAATTCCTGGCTGTATGGATTCTTTAAAGAAAGTTAGACATCTATACCAAGATTTCAGAGCTACTTTTATCTATAGTGTATGGGCATAATTTGAATAAACCTAAAATATCCAGTTATATCTAATTTGCTCTGATAAATCTAGGAGATCACACTATGTGGCATAGCCTTAAAATATAAGCTAGGAAAAACCTGTTAAAACTTGTTGTTACCTACTTTGCATATTATTCAATTTGACTATGAACATATAGGTAACCCAAAATAACCAAGTAACTTTTTAGTAATTGTAATATATAATCAATTAAAATGTATTAATAATGATTGGCATAGAGAAAATTTGACATATTTTCATAACTTTAGTAATAAAAGGTGCACAGGGTTCTCATGTGCTTAATTTCATGTGCTCTCTGTCAGGAATCTCTATGCTCACTGATGTCTTCTATTTATTATGGGAATATGCCTACATGAGTTACTGAAATAATTCACATGTGTGCAATATTCATAAAATATTTAATTTATCAACCAACATTGGTAAAATACAAAGCTTAGCATCTATATTATCTCTGCCTGTTAAATGTAATAGATTTTATGCAATTAAACATCTCGCCATGTAGTTGAAAAATTGCTCAATTTGTTTTTCTAAATACAAGACAGCTGCATTAAATCAATTAATACAGATATTCTCATGCCATTATAATAATACCCATCAACTTAGTTATAATCAAAGAAACAAAACATTTCTGATAGTTTTGTGTCCATGTTGATATAAATAATTCATGCTATCACTCATAACAAATACTAATATTTTCTTTGACATAACATTTGTAAATAGAAGCAATGTAATTAGTTTTTTTATCCTTATTCCTTTATTTTCAAATGTCTTCCATCAATGATAAAGATTACAAGTTACTTAAGATTCATCAATATTTCAATTATCATAAACAAGGTGACAATGTCAGCTATGACAATTTAGTACTTAAGTTTTATGTGTTTGAAGACAGTTGATAAATAAATAGCATTTGATGTTGATAGAAAGTTATCAACATGTAAAGATGGCAGGTGAAGATCACGTAGGATCCCAGTGCTTATAAAGTAAAATCATTGTATTTTGTATGATACATCCATTGCTGAAAAGTATCCCATTACTGAACAAGTGCTTTCAGACAGTTTAGTCATTAAAAAATTTATACATTCTAAGTATATTGAAATGAGAAAGCATTCGGTACAATCTTATTATGTGTCAAGTATATCCTCAGATCTGTTAGGATGGATAATATTCCTAGGATACATTTCTTGATATTATTAACCTTATTATATAGTCAAGTAAGGGTGAATATCTTCTTCTTATGTTTTACAATATCATGTCAAATATCTGCTCCTCAGAAGAAACATTCCTCTTATTTGACATTTATTCTCCTTAGAGATTAAATTGTCTTTGATATAAAATTTGCCACAGTATATTGTAATTGTCTAAGCTGTTCATTTGGAAATGCTCTATATTCTCTTCAAACTTTGTGCCAGTTATCAATTTATTGCCTCTCAGCTCTGAATTTACTCTTTACTACCTGTTCTGCAATAATGGACCACTGCCATATGTACACACAATAAATCTTTCATCTAGCCTTCCCCAAAAGGTTAAGACCATTTCCAAGACTGCACAGGGGAAAATAAAATACCAAGATTTCTTGGAGATTATTAGACACCAGATTCAAATTTACCCTAATTCTTGGGGACTCAAAATTTCACTGTGGCCCACCGGAGTGGGGACTCACAGTGATCTGGTGATAGATGAGGACTAAGGTCAGATTATCAGTGGGCTCAGACGTTCATAGTTTCACTCTGTGTCCCTTCACCCCAGTTCCTAAATCTATATGATTATCCATATTTAATAATTTTTCACATTGGCTTCATGACTATTCTAAAAGTAAGGGCTAACTGAAATCTAAAACTTTCTCACTCAACCATGAAAGTAAATGGAATATCACGTAGACTGATTGGGCATGAAACAACTAAAAGAAAAAGTATGTTGATGGGATTAGTCCATCATATTTCCACTTAATGTCAGGATGGATTCTGAAGTCAGGTGGATCTTGGAAACTAAGTGTGGACTATTGTGAACATCATAGGTGTTGACTCCAATTGCAGCTCTAGGTCTTATGTAGGGTTTTTGTTATAACCCTTGATATTTGGTATCCTACTATTTACCTTTTTTATACCGATTTTCAGACACTCCTTGAAGCAAGTTTCACTTTCAAGGATCACTGTATGAACCCATATTGTTGCCTAAACACTATATAATTTTTCCGTTCCTCTGCTTCAATGTACTCCCCCCAATTTTTAATCATTTTAGTATTCCATAAAATTTCATACCTGTCCATTATATGGACATAATACTGACTAGAGCAGATAAGCTAGAAAAATGGGCATGTTCATTCGTAAGACATTTGGAATGAGGGTAGAAGACAAATACCTGCAAAATTCAGAGGCCTCTATATCAGTGACAGTTCTGGGGGTTAGTGCAGCTTGCTGAAACACTTTCAAGGTGAAAATTGAATTACTGCAATTTGCACAATCACTAAAAATCCAGGTAAGTATTTTTTGAGGCTTTTGCAATTTCAGAAGCAACAGACAACTTTTGAGTGTGCTATTTGAGCCTATATGCAGAATCTCCCACTTCTAGGTGGGTATCAAAACAAGAAAATATCCAGTAGCAATTTCAGACTGTAGTACAAACTGCATGACCACTTGGATTTTACGATTTGGTAGATCCCATAATACTTGAAAGACCTGTTACAAATATTGGTGCTCTGTGTGGACACTAGTAAGCTCTAATTTGAGGATATTAGACTTCTGGAATTTTGAAGCAAACCTATGCCCACTTATTCAGATTCCTATTCATTTACAAACTTCTTCTAGTTTACTATTAGGCCTCAATAAATACGAAGTCCTGACTATTCCAGGTAGGTGATCTTGGTATGACATTAAGAATCAACAAAAGACTACTATAAATTCAACTTAGTCTTAGATAAGAACACATCTATTTGGCAATTTATTTATAAACCATGATATTTTCAAGCAAAGGTACATCCTACTGTAGGGCCTATATTTTGTATTGTATTAACAAATTATTTTGATAACCTCTGCTTTTTTTTAGCCCTAAAGTGCCATTCCTTCTGAAGTCAAATATTCTTATACAAGGGGCTTTGGGTCCTAATGACTCTTCTTTATAGTTTGTTGATAATATGTAATTTTGGGTACTGAATTTGACTTAACCAATAAAAGGTAGGCATTTTAAATATGTACTTTAAATATATGCACACAAATATCATAGAATGGAAGTTCAATTTCTTATGAACTTGAGAGTTTAGTCTCTAGCATAAAAGGGCAATATCATAATCAAACCTTATTAATTTTAAAATTCTGACAAGACTATCAATTTAAGATGTGTAACCACACCAACCAATGAGCATTGCATTAGAGGTATAAAATAAGACAAGAAAAAGTATTACCAAAATATGTTTCACATAAACTAGCAATGCTAGAAATAATAGCTCTGTTAATGGTAGTCCTATTAATTCTGTGACTTTGATGTAAGTGAACCTGAAATAATCACAGGTTTTGGTATGTAGTCTTCTCTCCCATCAATTCAAATGTTAACTAAATATTGAAGTTGCATTGTGATTGAATTAAATTAAGAGCCCACAACCAGAACCTTGATGATATAACATGAGACCAAGTAGTAAATGGTGAGCTGCAATGTCAAGTGGAGAACAAATAGTCCATAACCTAAAATCATTAGATATTGAGGAAGAATTACTTTGTTTAGGTCTGAGAATGGGAATGGAGAATAACAACTGTGTTAGTAAAATAGATTTTTTCTACTTATAAGTAGTAAAGCAAAGTAACTTACCCTAAACATGAAGTTGGGTTTTTTTTATTATTATTTTTTTATTGGTTGTTCACAACATTACAAAGCTCTTGACATATCATATTTTATACATTAGACTGAAGTGGGTTATGAACCCCCAATTTTACCCCAAATGCAGATTGCAGAATCACGTCAGTTACACATCCACAATTTTACATAATGCCCTATTAGTAATTGTTGTATTCTGCTACCTTTCCTATCCTCTACTATCCCCCCTCCCCTCCCCTCCCATCTTCTCTCTCTACCCCATCTACTGTAATTCATTTCTCTCCTTGTTTATTTTCCCATTCCCCTCACAACCTCTTATATGTAATTTTGTATAGCAATGAGTGTCTCCCTTCATTTCCATGCAATATTCCTTTTCTCTCCCTTTCCCTCCCATCTCATGTCTCTGTTTAATGTTAATCTTTTCTTCCTGCTCTTCCTCCCTGCTCTGTTCATAGTTGCTCTCATTATATCAAATAAGACATTTGGTATTTGTTTTTTAGGGATTGGCTAGCTTCACTAAGCATAATCTGCTCTAGTGCCATCCATTTCCCTGCAAATTCTATGATTTTGTTTTTTTATTGCTGCATAGTACTCCATTGGGCTGGGGATGTGGCTCAAGCAGTAGCGCGCTCGCCTGGCATGCGTGTGGCCCGGGTTCGATCCTCAGCACCACATACCAACAAAGATTTGTGTCCGCTGAGAACTAAAAAATAAATAAAATATTAAAAATTCAAAAAAAAAAAAACAAAACATGAAGTTGTTATTGATGTAAAGACTCAAACATTGCATTGATGAATAATGAACATTTGAACATGTGTGTATGTATACATGTATTATACACATTCGCGCAATGATGAACTAGAAAAATGTGTGTGTGTGTGCGTTTGTGTGTATCATGAGTGCTGGCAATGTGGAAAGATCTTCAACTTAAAATAAGGAGCCCATCGAAGGCATATTGAAACTGGTATCATATCAGCAGTGAATGAAGTAGAAAGAGGAAATTCCATTAGAATTTCCTCTAATAAAACAAACTGTTTTTTTGGGAAATCACTTTTTATACAGAGTGACGAAGATCCTAGAGCAAAGCCAACATTGGTATGGGAAGAAAGCCAGCATTATGTTGAACCTTTCCCAAGAATAAGCATTTTGAAACAGTAGTTTTCTTTTTATTCTTCTTAAGTGGAAGTTTCTAAGCCTCATATGTGAGCTGTCCAACTTCCTTTTTATGAAAGGGAATTGAATTAGATAATTGCACTAAGAGGGGTTAGACCAAAAACAATTAGTAAAAGCAAAGAAACAAACAAGGAAAAGAAAAAAAAAAACTGGGATCATTTTGCTCAATTCTCGGTTGACTATAAGCAGAAAAAGAAAATGTAGCAGAAATAACAGCAGAACAGGACATGGAAATAGTCACAAAGTAACATTTTAAAAATATTTACATAACAATTATTGGAACAAATAAAGTTTCAATGACTAATCTTATCAGTAGATAGGTAGATTTAAAAATAAGCATAAAATGTTAGATATTAAAGCTCATCCAGAACATTTCTTATGCAATCTTAGTTGAAAGATGTCATTTAAAGGCATTATTTTACTAAGCAAATTATAGAACATAGAATTTTCCCTTGCTGTTACTCTGATTCATTTGATTAATTATCTAAAATTTTAGGGAAAGATCTTTTGCTATCACAGTGTTTAAATCTTGCAATAAGTAGTGAAGCTCAATCACCGCTAACCTATTGATTCTGATTAATCCTGTGGTGATTAAAATGCATTAAATGATCTTTAATGCACTAAATGAGTTCTTAAATTACTAATGCAAATTCAAATTGAAAAAGAAAACTTCTAATTAGTTGTAGAAATGAACTCATTTTAGAAATTCTGAAATGAGCTTTAATATTTTCTCCTTTTTTAAAATTTTTTGTTGCATATCATTCTGTAGGTGTAGTATAAAGTCTCAATTAAATGTAAGGAAAATTGAAGACAGCCTTGCCAGTTTAATAATAAATCCAAAAAGTCATGTAAAATAAATGAAACTGCCATTATTTTAAAATATCTATTATAAAAACCTGGGCCATGTGGTATTATGTATACTTAAGAGGTATTTAAAAATAAATAATAGCTTATGTCTATTGATATAAGAGTCTTAACTAGATGATTTTTTCCAAGTGTTTATTAACATGAATGAAATAAAATAATAATTTTTTTTCTCATACCTTGTTGAACATATTCATGAGTACAAGAGTATATTAGAAAGTATGTATTTTAAGTGCATCTGTGGGAAAATAATTCATATAAATTATAAAAGTACTTAAATGAAAAATTGTTCAAGTATTTATAATTCTCATAAGACACATTGACCATACTTATTTTGAGACAAATATGCTAATTTAAATGATTATAATTTGACTTTTAATTAGGTATTTTTATTGATATATTCAGCAAAGTTTTTTCATGTGTAGTTCTCAGATCTCCTGAATACCCACAGCTCCAAGTCATAATTAATTAAAGTTAGGTTATAAAATCACAATTGAAATTGTTAGCTTAATTGGTTATTTGGAAATACAATCTTTTACCAAAAAAATGTTTTCTCAAGTTTTTCTTTCACCTATTCTGAATGTATCACTGATGGTTTATTAGTAAAATACATACAACAAAAGGTGATTTTAATGTGAAATGTTAATAAGTATAACTCAGTCTGAAACAGATTATTTTATAAATGGGGTCATTTTTCTATCTATGCAGAAAGAGAATTAAAAGTGATAAATAAATCACTAGAGTTAAAATTGTATTCAACATCCAATACAAAAGCAAATTATAAAACCACGAATCCCTAATGTGGAAACCTAATTTAGTAATATTAATGTGCAGATGAAAACAATAATCTAATTTTTCCAAAACATTTAAATTTAAATCAATTTTATTTAAAATTTGCATGAATAGTTTCCATACATTCCTCACCAGCATTCCCAGTGTTAAGATCCTATTTGATAATAGTGTAATTAATTATTAAGAATAAGGTGTTAACATTGGTATAATGTTTAAATTTTTTGTTGCCTTTATTTGTTCGAGGATTCTATTCTTTTACTTAGTCTGTTCTAGATCAGAGCTTTTGTTTTTTAAGTTTTTCCTTGTCTTTCATGATCCTGACATGTCAAAAGAGTACTGATTAGTTATTTTAGAGTGATCATTAACTTGTATTTTTCTGATACTTTCTTGTGACTGAAATGGGTTTTTGAAGTTTTAGCAATTATACCATAAAAAATAATAGTGTGCCTCTCCCAGTATATTATGCTGTAAAAATTAAATATACTGAAGATATTTAATTATCAGTCAGTTAATTTGGTGATTGCTTGATTTCTCAACTGTAAAGTTAAACTTTGACCTTTGAATTTAAGAAAATATTTTGATAAATACAATTCAGAATATGGCTTGTTACTTCTCCTATAACTATTGTGCATTAATTTTAGTATTGACTAAAATTACTTACTGAGGTATTTGTATAATGGTGGTATTTGTATAATATTTGTATAATAGTGGTATTTCTCTTGTTCCTTTTACATGCATTAATTGGGATTCTCCCTTGAGTAACAGGTGTTCTTTCTGTCTGCTACATTTATTTGTTTATTTATTTATATCAATATGGGCTCAGTTATGTTAATTTTTTTTAGGATTATAATAGAGTTCATAATCCTTATTAGTGTTACTTAAATTAATCCACCTTGGGCTACCAGTAACTCCTTCAAGCTGATCCCTATAATTTTTAGAAGCCCTTAAAGTTACTTTTTTGAACATTTTATGTCTTTCAAATGCCACAAAACATGCCAGAATCATGCACTTTCCTTGGGATTAACTAACTCTTCCAGGAACCCTGGATCCTTTTATTGAATATCATTAGGTTTTAGAAATTAAGATTGATTGCTGGTATGATGATTGCTATTATTATGTTTTGTTTATTTGGGAAAGACGTGAAGAGTAAATAAAATATTACCATAGTGGAAGAGTCATGACTATATAGAAGAAAAGGTGTACCTAGAGATGCTCAGTCTCTTTACATTCCTGACCCCTGACTTTTTCTACTCTTCTTCCCACCTCTTTCTCACCTACTCCCTGTGGGTAACTAATCCTATTCTTACTTATCCTTCCTTACCATTTAGATAAGTTTTAGTAATCTTTCTTTTTTTCTTAAAAAATCAATCAGCCATATTATTGAAGTTTTCAAATTTATTTAACAGAGGCCCACACAGACTTCTCTTGTGATTTAGTACACATTTCTCCTTTACTCCCCTTTACCATTCCTTATTTTATATCATCATGCTTCCTCTTGTCTCCAGGCAAGGTAATTTGTAGTTTTGTTTATGTTAACTTTTTCCAAAATTATGATTTATTAATTACATCTGTTACTAACATTTATCATTTTATTCATATTACTCTGTATTAAAGGTACTTTTATTACTTTACTACAAATTTTACTGATCTACTTTTTCATTTTTCATTATAAAATTATGTAATGCTATGAATTTTCCTCTGAGAACTGCTTTAAACTAATCCTATTGATTTTGATGTATAGGGTTTTTGCTGTCATTATTTTTGAAAAGTTGTTTGCTTTTAGGTTTTCTTCTATCTTTTCATTAAAAAAGTTGTTTAATAAATTGTTGTTGTCATTTGTTATTTCTTTTAAACTCCAAGAGAACAGGGCTTTCGGCTTTGTTTCTGTTGTAAGGTTCCCTTGTATTGTACTCTGTTTAGTTAGTGTTTTTGTACTATCTTTATGAAAATTGCTGATTTTTCTGTGACATACATAGTCAACTTATTTTTTGATGTATATGATCCATTTATAATGAAAATTCTGTGGACCCTTCAGAATAACATGTATTTTTCTACTAATGGGACTCAGAATTTGATGAATTTTATAAGACCCACCCTGTTTATTATATTGATTAGATTATTTCTGTCAATAATTTTTTATTTACTTATCTGTCTTGTGCTGAAAATGACACATTAAAGACATTTTTTTTTCTTAATAGCAAGCTTAGGTCATTATCTGCTTGAATCTCCTATAAGCTTAGCTTTATAAAGTTGATTGCTGTGTTTGTTTATAACTAGTAACAACTGTTACATCTTCATTAGGTTTTAGCTTTAGCAATTAAATTTGTATTTCCTAATTGTGTCAAGAATGTAAGGCCAGGATCTACTTCGTCTATTATCTGTATAATACTTCCATTCAGATTTTGTTATGATTTTTCTGATATACTTTTTCCACCCCTTTCTTTGTAGCCTTTTTGAACCCTTTATTTTAGGGTTGTTCCTTGAAAAATCTGGAACGTGGGCCATTTTCATGGTTTGATGCATTATTTCTTTTTAATGATGAGTAATATTCCTTTGTCTGGATGTACCACAGTTTTTCCATTCATCTATGGAGGACAATTATAGCTTTCATCTTACACCTATGTGAAGTTTCTGTGTAGGTGTTCAATTCATTTGTATAAATATCAAGGAGAATGATTGGTGGGCCTGTGACCAAGGAATGTTTAGTTTTTTTTTTAAGAAATAGCTAAATTAACCATGTTTCAAAGTGGCTATATCATTTTGAATTCCATGAATAATGAACAGTCCCTGTCCTTTTCAGCACTTGGTATCCCAGTATCCTAGATTTTGGACATTTTAATAGTTATGTAGAGGTGTCTCATTTTATGACATATGATGACATATGACATGAAGAAGTTACATATGCTTATTTTCAATCCTACATATATATCTGGTATGGTACTTCTTCCATTTTTTATGTAGGTCATTTATATTCCTACTATTGAGTTTTAAGATTTCTTCATATACTTTGGAGAATGGTCTTCTATCTGCTATGCCTACAAATATTTTCTCTCAATCTGTGAATTTTCTTTCCTTTGCCAGTGTTTTGCACAGTGAAGAAAGATTTAATTTTAATAAAATTCAGTTTATCAGTTCTGCCTTTCGTGGATTATATTTTCTATGGGAATCCTAGAAAGTCACTGCAGAACTCATAATGGTCTATGTGTTCTCTCATGTTGTATTTTAAATGTTGTGCAGTTTTGCATTTCACAATTCTACAGTTAGTTGATTTTTGTGAAGCATTTAAGGTCTGTGTCTATATTCACTTTTTTGCATCGGCAAGTACAGTTGTTTCATTTGTTGAAAAGACCACTTTTTCTGTTGCATGAAGTTTGTTCCTCTGTCAGAGACCAGTTGACACTGTTTATGTGGGTCCATTTCATAGCTCTTTATTTTGTGCCATTGATCTAGTGTCTCCTCTTTCCCAAGCACTACACTCTCTTGATGTCTATGCTTATATTTTTTACCTGGACTCACATCAGTACTTATTTATTCTTAAGTCTCTGTTGTACCCTATACTGACTTTAATGTTTTATCATCTATTCAGAGATTTAATGGAATTTATCTTATGCATTGTAAATATGGAAGAATCCATCTACTTGTGATGAGGAAGGTGATGGATGTGCTTAAGAGCAAAAATTTAAAAATAACTGAGTATAGTTATAACAGCCTAATAAAAACACATCATTTTGACAACCCAAAGTGAATATTTTATATCTGAAATAAAGTATATTTTTTATATTATTATGTAAAGACAAAAATTTTAAAAGTACAAGTTGTGGAAAGTTACAGTAAAGACAAAGTGAATCAAACTCATAAAAATGTCATTTTCACTCTTTAAGATAAAGCATTATTTTGGGTAATATGCTGATAACACAAATTTTTTTAAGAACGATTTTCTTTTCCAAATTGATAGAGGCTTTTGATGGTTAATGAAACCAACTGAGCTTGGGTTGATTTCACATATAATTCCAGAAATTTTGCATATTATAGAGGTCTTTGTTATAAGGCATACATATGAATAAATTCACATTTTAGTTTATAAACAACAGAATAATAGCTATATGGAAAGAGTAAATATTACAAATGCTAATGTTTTATCAGAAATAGCTACTAAACATTAGCATTTTTGCTAATAAATTTCTTTTTTATTTCCTCTATGTCAGGAGGTAGAAATAAAGCAAATTTTAATAATACTAAGAACATATATCCAAACAAAAATACCAAGGAGCAAATTCTTAAAGAAATATGGGTTTGGGGATGAGGGTATAGCTCAGTGTTAGAGCACCTACCTGGTGAGCTTGAGGACTTGGGTTTGATCACTATACACACACACAAACAGACAAACAAAAATACTTTTCTCAAATACAATTTTTATACAATATAAACAAGATCATGTATCAGAAATTTATAATTGCTCAAAGCCCAAAGATCCTTCTAATTTCCTACCACTTTTTCCTCAGCAAAATTGTTCCAAATACTGGCACAAAGTGAAAGTAGTAACTACTTAGAAAATTATCTCATATTTAACTGACTGAAAGATTGAATATCCTCATATTTATAGGTACTGCATTCAAATCCTGTTTCTGCTAATTGCTACTACATAGAACACTACTAAAACTATTTGAGACTTAGAATTCTTATTTGTAAAAGTGAAATAACAACAGAAACCTCTCATTTGTTAGAAATAAATCAGAAAGTGCATATAAATTAGCTAGTGGAGCCTGCAGTTTAGTAGACATAAGAAACTATATCATTGGTACCAATGAAAATCTTTAGCTTGTCTTAAAAAATTTCTGTTAAGATGGGATGGGTAAGAGAAACAATCTTAGGGAAAAGCAAACGTTTAAGGAGAGAGGTAGGCACAATATGAACAATTCTAAAGAATTTCAAAAAGGTGGATTCCGTAATATGGCCCTTAGAGAAAAAAAAAAATGTTCATGACACCAGGATCTACTAGAGAGGTCCCTGGAAAGATGATAACTCAAAACAAATAACAATGCATTACACCTATGAATTTAAAAATAAAATATTTCACATCTATTCTCCCCCCACATTTACTAGGTGTTTTATTTTTAATTGGTTCTTTTAAATTACACATAACATTAGGATTCGTTTTGACCTAACTATGGAAGCATGGAATATATTATGTCTAATTCAATACTATTTTCCCTTTCCCTCTCCTTCTTCTTTTCCTGTTCCCTTCTCTATACTGATCTTTCTTTTATTTAGTTATAGTTTTTTTTTCCTTTGATTAGTGCCTTGTGGATGTACATAATGGTGAGATTCACTGTGTCATATTCACATATGTGCATAGGAAAGTGAGGTCACTGCTGTTCCTTATCCTATCCCTTCCCCTTTCCTTTCTTCTCCTTTGTCTACCCCAACTTTGTCTCCTATTTTTTAATCCCTCCCCACATTTTGGATCAGTTTTGCACATTAGAGAGCACATGGAACCTTTGACTTTGGGGGCTGGCTTATTTCACTTACCCTGATAGCCTCCAGTTCCATCTATTTACCAGCAAATGCCATAAAGTCATTCTTCTTTAAGTCTGAGTAATAGTCGATTAAGTATATATACCATATTTTATTTAACCGTTCATCTATGAAAGGCATCTAATTTGGCTCCATAGCTTGGCTATTGTGAATTGTTCTGATATAAACATCGATGTGGTGGCATCATAATAGTATGCTAATTTTAAATCCAGTGTATATATACTGATTGGGATGGTTGAGTCATATGGTCATTTTATTCTTAGTTTTTTAAAGGAATTTCTATTCTGCTTTCCAGAGTAGTTACACTAATTTGCAGTCCCACCAACAATGTATGAGTGTGCCCTTTTCCCCATATTCTTCCCAATATCTATTTTTACTTGTACTGATAATTCCATTCTGACTAGAATAAGAAGAAATCTCAGTGTAGTTTTAATTTGCATTCCCTAATTGCTAGGGAACATGTAATTTTTTTAATTGAACATTAAATTTTTTTTTTACAATTTATATTTCTTCTTTTGGGAAGAAATATTATTTTAGTTCATTTGACCATTTATTGACTTGCTTATTTGATTTTGGTGTTAAGATTTTCGTTTTTGTATATCCTGAATATTAATGCTCAGAGGAGAAAGTAACAAAGATTTTTCTCCCATTCTGTAGGTTTTCTTCATGCTCTTATTTCCTTTGCTGTAAAAAAAGCTTTTTAATTTGATGTTGTTTGATTTATTTCTTTTTTATTTTCCTTCCTGAATTTTAGGAATCTTGTTGAGAAAGTTCATTACTAAGCTGACACATTGGAGTTTGGGGTCTAAGTTTTTTTCTAGCAGTTTCAGGGTTTCTGGTCCAGGTCTCTGACCACTCTCAGTTGAGTTTTTTTCCAGGGTGATAGAGGTTAAATTTGATTCTACTACATATGGATTTCCAGTTTTCCAACACCATTTTTAAAAACAGGCTACCTTTCTTCAAACATAAGTTTTTGGCCCCTTTGTCTAGTATCAGATAACAGTATTTATGTGGGTTTGTCTCTGTGTTTTCTATTCTATTCTATTGTTCTTCACACCTGTTTTGGTGCCAGTACTATGCTGGTTTTGTTACTATAGCTCTGTGGTATAATTGAGGCCCAGTATTGTAATGCATCTTGCTTTGCTTTTCTTACTAATGATTGCTTCATCTAATGTGGGCCTCTTATTTTTACAAATGAATTTCTTAGTTGCTGCTTCTTGTTCTGTAAAGAACATCACTGGAACTTTGTTGGGAATTGCATTGGATCTGTATAGCACTTCTGGTAGTATGGCCATTTTTACAATTTATTCTGCCTATCCAAGAACATGGGAAGTCTTTCCATCTTCCAAGGTCTTCTGCAATTTCCTTCTTTAATGTTCTATAGTTGTGTAGATGTCCTTTACCTCTTTTGTTAGATTGATTCCCAAATTTTTTGAGATTATTGTAAATGGGATAGTTTTCCTAATTTCTTTTACAACAAATTCATCATTGAAGTATAAAAATGCAATAATTTGAGTGTTGACCTATATCCTGCTACTTTGCTGAGCTTATTTATGAACTCTAGGAGTCTTCTTGTGGAGTTTTTAGGGTCTTAAAATGTAGAAACATGTAATCATAAAATAGATATAATTTGAACTCTTCTTTTCCTATTTGTATCCCTTTAATTTCCTTATCTTGCCAGATTGCTTTGACTAGAATTTCAAGGACTATGTTGAATAGAAGTGATGAAAGTGAGCATCCTTGTCTTTTTCTATTTTTAGAGGAAATGCTTTACCAATCATCTTCAAATTATTCCATGAAATAGGAAAGGAGGGAAATCTACCAAACTCATTCTCTGAATGCAGTATCACCCTGGTACAAAACCATAGAAAAACACATCAAAGAAAGAAAACTTCAGAACAATAACCTTGATAAACATAGGTGTAAAAATTCCTAATAAAATATTGGCAAACTGCATACAAAACACATTAAAAAGATAGTACACCATGATCAAGTGAGTTTCATCATTGGAATGCAATTTTGGGTCAATATATAGAAATCAATAAATGTAATTCACCACATAAATAGACTTAAGGACTAGAATCACATGATTATTTCAATAGATATACAAGAAGCATTTGACAAATTACAGCACCGATTCATGTTTAAAACACTAGCAAAATTTAGGGATAGGAGGAACTTACTTGTAAATGCTATAAATGACAAACCCTAGACCAACATTATGCTGAATGGAAAAAAAAATAAATAATTTCCTCTCAAAACTGTAACAAGACAAGGATACCTACTTTCTGTTTTAAAAGTTGAACTGCTTCCTTTGTCTTCTTTCTCAGGGATTCCATCTCGGCTGAGCTGTGTGTGTGTGTGTGTGTGTGTGTGTGTGTGTGTGTGTGTGTGGAGGGGTCTATTAATCTCCATCCCCCTGCACTGAGTTGAATTAAGCTTGTGTGACAGGGGATTGTCACTTGTGTGATCAAAGTAGCATGCAGTCTGTCATAGCAATTTTTTTTTTTTTGTACCAGGGATTGAACTCAGAGCCACTTGATTACTGAGTCACATCCTGAGCCCTAATTTGTATTTTATTTAGAGACAGGATCTTACTGAGTTGCTTAGCACCTCACTTTTTCTGAGGCTGACTTTGAACTCTCCATCCTCTTGCCTCAGCCTCCCTAGCCACTGGGATTACAGGTGTGCACCACCATGCCTGGCTTGCCCTAGCAATTTTTTATTCTTTATGCCCACAGAACCTGAAGGAAGGTTAACCCCAGTCTGGTGAGGCCACAGTTTATCATGAAAGTATGGGAGGGGAGACATGGGGTTCCTGAATTGCCAAGCCTGCTTGATCAGAGATCAATGAGTGAGAGCTCTAGAACCAGCCTGATGGTTGAGGCTGCTGGTTGGCTTCCTAAGGGGCTTTGCTGCACAGCAGATCCTGCACTCACCCTGGATGGCTGCCAGCCTCTCCTGTCCCCTGAAGCCTTCCTCTGCCACAGCCCTCTGCTCTGTCTCCCTTCCTTGTCTCCCTTTCCCATCCTCATCATAGCAAACCCTTCTCCCTCAAAACTCGCCTTCTAATCCTCTCCATGTATTATTCCTTCCATGAGTTTTCCTGAAAATATGAGGCTAATGTACTATTTTTAAAGTCCAGCTCAATTTTCTCTGAAGAAAAGATATTTTAAAATATTTCCCCCTTGTATCACTGAGCATGTTGTTCTCTTAATTATTAATTTTCAGTCAAAACCTTTATTTTCTTTCTCTGTTACCTTGCAATTTGCCCACAAGCAACCATCTAGCTTCCTAAAATCTGCTCTTTGAGATTTACCAGAGGCAGAGTGATCCTGCCTCATGGTTAGGCTCATGTGTCCTTATATGAAGTTGAACATATTTAATTCTAGCATGCCATATCTTCTGTCTGCATCCTAGATCACCATGCAGCTAGTTAACTTCATAATGTACATTAAATAATTTAAAACATGGCTATCTGCATGTTCATTCAACATTTTATAAAATTTTTGTTTAAAGTATGTTCAAAAGTATGTCTGAATATTTTATTGATATAATTATCATTGATAGGATTATTGTGTGTTTCAGTAGCTTATTGCAATTTTATGTGATGAGTCAATTAATAAGGTCTGATTTATTCTGATTGAACATGTATACTCAGTACTTCTGGGTTTTTTTCATTGTAAATTGGATGTAGGAGAGCACACTCTTTGGTGGTTATGACATGTGAGACACAAATATCTTGTAGGTGATTCCAGACTGGAGGTATTACCAATTCATCAACTTTTCTCTGCTGATAAGATGTCCATGGTCATCACTTAAAATATTTCCCACATATTCTGGTTCCATTAATTTCTTATGGGTATTTTCTTTTACTGAATTTTAGAAAATAATATCTTGGCTGTATTATTTCTCTAGCTACTTGGCATTGATATGTAAAGCTATTCAGAGCATTCCTTTCTTTTAGATCTATAGATTAGGCTTTCTTTGTTTATGATATGGCTGTATAAAATCTTTGAAAAGTTTCGAATTTGTAAATCATTTAAATCAATGTTTTTTTTAAAATTTTTTTTCTTTTTATGAAATTGTTGTCACTCGAGAACTTAAAGGCTATATCCATGCTGGGGTTTTATCCTTGGGATTCTTCCTTACTTTGTTGTACTAGGGATTGATACCAGGGTTTAGTACATGCTAGACAAGTATTCTACCAACTAAGCTACACCCCCAGCCCTCTGCTACTCCTTTTCTGTTTTTTTTTTTTTTTTTTTGGTGGGTGGGGAGGGTACTGGGGATTGAACCCAGGGCCTTGTACATATAAGGCAAGTACTCTATCAACTAAGCTGTATGTCCAGCTTCCTACTCTTGAACTTCAATTATTTCCTCACTCCCCCCCCTCCCATTTCTTTTGACAACTACTTATTGTGGCAACTTCTAGACAAATTTTTTTTAGGAAAATTTTATACAGTATTTATCTCTATTCTCTTCCTCCAAATTTATTTCATGACACTTCAATTTATGTATACTTTTCCTTGGCTTATGGACTTTTTACCCAAATATTCATTTTGTCAATCATTTACTTGATTTATAGCATTGCTTCTTTTACCATTTGCTACTTCCAGTATATATTTTAACTCTTTTTGTATTTTCTTTGAAAATATTATTTATTTTATTCATCTTCCTACATATATTTTTCTGGATATTTTTATTCCAGATGGTTGTCCTATAGCACTTAGCTTTTGGTATTTTACTGAGGCAACCACTTGAGTTCCTAACACTGTTCTTTTGATTCTTAGGGTTAGATATATTTTCCAATATAATTTTCCAACAACTTTATTAAAGTATTATTGATCTATAAAGAACTGCATATATTTAATATTAAAATAAATAAATAAATTTGGACATGAGCATGTACCTGTGATACCATCTCCACAGTCAAGGTAATACACATATTGAACTCCTCCCAAAGTTTTCTTGTGACCAGTATGTGTGAGTGTGTATACATATGTGCATCTGAGTGCTTGTGTGTGGTAAGAACACTTAACATAAGTTCCACTCTAACAAACTTTGAAGTATACAATCCAGTATTGGTGTATAACAAACCTCTAGAATTTATTTATCTTCCCTACTGGAAATTTTCTACCCATTAACTCCTTATTCCTACTCTCCCATTCTGAGTCCCTGATATCTACTCGTATATTCTCTGATTCTGTAAGTTTTTGTTTAATTTTTATTTTAGCAAACATAAGAGAAAAGCTTCTTGATTTTTGTCTTGGCAATGGTTTCTTGCCTATGAAACCGCATGCACTGGCATGAACAGGCAAGTAGGACTACATCAAATGAAGAAGGTGTCACACAGCAATGGAGACAATCCACAGAATGAAAGGGCAACCTATGGAATGAGAAACATGGACATGTAAAACATGTATCTGATAAGGGACCGATTCCTAAAATATATCAAGAACATCTACAACAATAGCAACAACAACAGCAGCATATAATAAAACATACAGCAAAAGAAAATATCAATTTAAAATATGGGAAAAGAATTCAATCCATATGAATATGAAGAATCTGTGAGACCTCACATTCTCCTGTTCCTGTCTATTGTATTTGATAGAATACAATACTATTTATTTGTCACTATTATTTTTAAATTTTAGTGCCTTCCAGCAAAGCATATCATACTATTTTTTTCTTTGCCAGTTGTCATGAGATTGCGTGTGCACATATGTGTACCTCTGTACACTCTACTTGGGACATTTCTCTGTTGCAGGGTGAAACAAGTTTCTCATATCTAATAATTGTAAGTACTTATAACATAAATCAGCTTACTTCAAAGTTTTAGATGTATTTCTTTTTCATTTTTTCCCCATTTTTCTAACTTCCAGCTAACATTTCTACTATGGTTTATTTTTCTTCTTTTGAATCTTGAATCCCAAATTTTCTCGATTTCTATTATTTAACTTAGAGAGTTGTAATTCTCAGTATCTCTTTACCAAACCTCTGCAATAACTCACCTTTGTTTTTTAGTGGACATAACAGATATTAGGAAAAAATATTCAAACAATCTGGTATATGGCCTACATAGAAAAGATACACATACCGATATCATTATTTCTTAGGAATTATGGTTTTCAGATAAAGATAAGGGAATAAACAATATACAATTTTGCAACCATTTCCTATAAAATTCTCTTCTGTAGTGGATATCTATACATGATTTTGACTCTATGTAATATAATAGAATTAATGGAAATTTTATGATTATTATTTCCTTCTGATTTCCAGAAATATTGTGCATTATACCTGCATTTTGGTTATTTTATGGCTCTACTAATTTGTCCCTAAGTATTTTTGTGTTAGTAAAGATATCATGTCCAACAATAAACATTTGGTGGGAAGGGGTTACAGGGGATTGAACTCAGGGGCACTCAACCACTGATACACATCCCCAGCCCTATTTTGTATTTTATTTAGAGACAGGGTCTTACTGAGTTGCTTAGTGCTTCACCATTGCTGAGGCTAGCTTTGAACTCAGGATCCTCCTTATTCAGCCTCCCAATCTGCTGGGATTACAGGGGCACATCACCACACAGGGCAACAATAAACTTTTATATTTGTGTTTGCTTCACAAAAAAAGTTATTTAATAAAACAATAATTTTGTTCTTTTTTTAAACCACTTTTACTGATTTGCTCTAACTAGTCATCTTCAAATGCTGTATTTTAGCCTTTATCACACCAAAGAGTGGTGTAAAGGCACTAAAAAATATTTCCTGGTCCCATTGCACATTGGAGCTTGGTAGAAAATATAATTATTACAAATATATTAATATATACTTTTAATCAACAACTGAATAGAAGCATGCTGTGCTAATTATTTTTGGTACATGAAGACTGATTACATTTTCCTAATTAAACATTTTTTCTTAGTATTTTTTGCATTTACATATTCACTGAATCGCGACAAGTATTACTGGAATTTACTTTGCTGTTTCTTAAACTTGTATATAGAAATTTGAAAGTAAAATCTATAATTTTTCTTTCGATAACAAGCAGTAAAAAAATCTAGAAAATATAACTACTGAAAACATCAGATGATATATGGATAAGGGTCAGATGAGGGTCATTTAAAGTAATTTGATATTTTTCTTGTCTTAATTCCAAGTGGTGGCAAAAGAAATAATTCACAAGATTCTGGTCAGAAATAATTACATAAGATTAATTAATTGATTTTCTGTCACCTGCATAACAAATAGTTTTGGGAAGCTATAATTAGTCTAGCTGTTGAAGATTCAAAAATAAAATATGTACTTCAATGCAGGTGATAGGAAAAATTAATCAATTATTCTCATATATAAAAT